>NW_020940355.1:15568540-15808568 GCF_900497805.2 Vombatus ursinus | reverse complement strand
ACACACACACACACACACACACACACACACACACACACACATCGCTTCTGTAAGATTATTGCTTGGCATCTCCCTCCTAAGTGCCACCGACCCCCAGTTCCTTCTCCTGCAACAGGTGCACGGCTCAGCCGCTGGAGGCGGCCGCCTGTTGGTGCAGAACGACTATCATAACTGGTTTTCTCCTTTGTTTACAAAGCAATCGTGCCATCAAAAGAAGAACAAAATCACCACTTATCACACCCTGTCATAACGTAATCTGGCCCAGAGGGAAACGTTAACGGAGTTATGGGGTGGGAGGGGGAAGGGTGGAGGAACTCACTCAACTTTCCTCGTCAATAATCCGCTTTGACGAAGCGTGTTGCGGCTAGAGCTCGGGAAACCCGCGACAGGCCTGAAAAGTGAGAACGGTTACAAGAGCGGTTTGGTTTCAGGAGAAAGTAGGGGCCCGAGGATGAGGCACCCAAGGGGGCTTGCAAGTTCTGCGTCAGTTTAAATAAACAACAAAATGCCTTTTTTGAACAATCCCTATTATTAGTTCCAAACTCCCACTTCTGCCGACAGACCCACAGTTGCAACTTTCCACATTTGCTTGTAGCGTCCTGGGACACCCAAAGACAACCTGGTCCCAGTAGGGAGAGAAAATCCGCGGCTCGGTTTTCGCTCCGCTACGCGCGCATGCGGTGCAAAGGCTCTCTTCAGCCGAAGTCTGAACCCTTTGGGTCTCAGCAGCTTTAAAGGGGAGGGAGAGGCTGATTTCCTTTCCCATAGTTTCACGATCTTTTGGCGCTCTTCCTCTTCTCCCCTCCTCCACCCCCCAAATCTTAGTACTCTTAGAAGGAATAATATGAAAGGAGTTGTTAATAACGTCAGTTTTATTTCCTACTGTAGTGACTCAGAAAACCGATAGCCTCATCTCTTCTAAAAAGTGCAGTCGCGGGGAGTTGTAGGAACTAACAGGAGAGATGTCGAGGACGGTTACATCTCAGTCAAGTCTTCTCCCATCCAGTCTATTTAGGAGAGATGGGAACCCTGAATAGAGAGATTCACGGGCTATCCCAGGCACCAAGGACAGAAACGCCTAGGTTTCTTTGCGTATACCTGCTCTGGGTCGAACAACATTGCCTTTTTCTTAGAAAAATAGAGAAAATACTTTTATCAAAGTTATTGGGGTTTATTTTTTCCTTTTACACACAGAATCCCAAAGACACCAGACTCCCTAGTTTTTCTACTCCTGTACCAGCTGTGTAGGTATTTTTTTTTTTTCTCCAGCAAAAGTAATTCCCCAAGGACGACGTCCTGAGCTGAAGCTTGTTGAAGCCTTTGGAAGGCTAGGATTATAGTCATATTCCTATAGCCATAGGCTAGCTGTGACTACACATAAAAGATCCGAAGCAGTTTCAGCACTGGGCAACTGGGAAGGAGGTCAGAGCCTTTGTGTGCAGTTTAAATTAAGGACTTCTTTTAACCCCGTAACTCCGGGTGAAAAAGGTCACAAACAAAGTGCGGGAGAGGCCAGTTCGGCGTCCCAAGTTTAGATACTGACAGCTTTAGAGACTGGAAGGACCTTAGAGATTATTTAATCCAAACGTTTTACAGGTGATCAAATTGAGGCTCAGAGAGCATCGAATGACTTGCCGAAGACCACAGAGGTAGTTAAGTGTCAGGGTCAACTGAAGCTCCGCTACTCCAAAATAAGCTTTCTTTCCACTGCTCTATGCTGCTACTATCTAATAAACTCAACGCCTGGAAGGTACCTTGGGCATCAGGTAGTCCTATTCTTCAGTAAACCCATTTTGTAGAAGAGCAAACTGAGGGGAGAGGGAGTAAGTGCTTTGTCCAAGGTAATTTAGGCTGTAGGTGAGAGTTCAAAGATCCCTCTCTGCTCTTTTCACTGCTGCCTCGAGTAATGAGTTAGTTGATAGAGTGGTGAGCATTATTCGTCCAAGCTAAACCAACTGACAAATGGCTCACAATTGCTCATTGTTAAGTTATTGTTTACATTTATTGGAGGCCTTGGGGAGATTATCTCATCCTTTCTAATCCCTATATGATTGATTTAAAGCATATAAGTCATGTGCAGAGTGCAATGCTTGTGCTTCTGGATACAATCTACTAGGTGACAGGCTGTCTTGGGAAAAGAGCATTCATTGATTCAATTCGAAAGCAAAGGAAAATGAAGTGAGGAAAGTGAGCAAGACTGCTTGTTTCAATAGGTTATTTGGGGTGCTTCGCTTGCTTTGTGTACTTTGAAGACCTCGGAAATGTGATGGCACAGCAAAGGACTTGAAAACAGCTTGTGCTCTGACATGCCACATTGCAGCAACCCTGAGAGTTTATGAGTGAAAAACGTTGTACGGGACCTAGATTTCTCCTTTTCATCTAGGAGACTTCCTTTGGACTTCCTCCAACTGAGAAGCCGATCCTGGAATCTTCTTGCTAGCAAAGATTCAAATGTCCCTAAGTTTTAACCTACTAATAAACTTAAGAAAATGAACTGTCTTTGTTCCTTTGACTACTGTTAAACGCCAGGTATGACTACCTATACAGATCCTTTTTTTTTTCCTAAACAGGGGTTAGAATTTCAGTTGGCATGGTTTAGAACTACTTGCACAGAACTTCATGCCCTGCAACGGGTGGCGGTGGGGCTACTCGTTTGCTGTAAGAAATTTCTTAATGTTTATTCTTGGACCAGTTGTAACATTACTCCAATTCTTGGCTCCATTTTTCTCTTCCCCTCCGCTATCGTCCCTTGCTCTCTGTCTCTATCTCTCTTCTTCCTGTATCCTCCTCCCCTCCCTTTCTAACTCTCATCCTTCAGTACTCCCTTCCTTCCCTCCCTCTTTACCTCTCCTCCTGCATCTATGGCCCTCCCTCCTTCTCTCTCTCTACCTCAGCTCTTCCTCTAATCTCCTTCCCTCCTTCGCTTCCTCACTCTCCCCCTCTGCACCTCTTCTCCTCTACATCCTTCCTTTCCTCCCTCTCTAACTCTCCTCTCTTCCTCCCATCCTTCTTTCTCTCTCTCCCACTTTCTCTGTGAGGAGGTTTCCCAGTCTTTCTCTTCCCTAGTATCTCCCATCCACTGTTTGTGTGTAGGATTCAGCCTCTGTGTTAGAGACAAATAAACAAGTCGGAGCTCACTTGCTTTGAGAGTTTATGTGCTGACTCCCAATGTGAAGAAAATACTAAATCATAAAAGATATGGTAAGCCTCTGGGAAACTCTGGCCCTGGCTTTTTTCGGCAGAAAATGTTCATGACCTCAGACCTGAACCCTATCCTTCCTGCCTCAATATGTGCCCTGTAGAAACGATTATTAGAGTTTTCTGACCAGTTGTCCATCCATCCTCTGTGGGTCTCTTTTGCCTAACTCCAAAGGCAAGACCTTTCTGACAGGAAGTCCTTGAATGCTTTTCCTGTGTAACTGGCCTTCCTCATTAGCAGTCTCCCATTATACACAGAAACTCCTGGCTTACATATGTATGTAAATGTATGCGCATTGATTCGTGTACCTTTGCTACATAAGAGCCCTATGGTTGTATCCCCGCAGATTGGAAAGAGAGGAAGCTTGCCTCTGGGCTGGAGAGAGAAACCACACTCTCTACATTAGAAAGACTGCTGGCTCTGGTGTCTGACTCTACTGGTGGCCCTGGATGATGACTGTGCAAATAATCGTTTTAACTTGCAACTTTTCTGAGAAAGAAAACGCTTGCTTAATTTTTTTTTAAATGAGTGTCCCTTTTGGTGTAGGCTTTAAGGGGATCATAGCCCACCAGCTCTCTCCAAGAGCACAGGACCTACTGCAGAGTTGCAAAACCATTGCAGCCCCACCCCCAGTTCTTAGAATTTAGCCGAACCCAGCCTGATCAGAGTGCTTGATGCAGCAAGTCTCTCTGTGTTTGACTGCTTGGCCAGTAAAGTGAGAGTCAGGGTCCAGCAGTGTGCTTTGCCCCGCTCTCCCTCCCCCTCAGCACTCCCTTCCCCCACCGCGGGAAAGCCCTCAGGCTGCTAGTTTCTTGCATTTGCTCCAGAGTACCAAGGCTTCAGTTTGGCAGCCTAAGGCATCCGAGAGAATGGAGCAGCCTGGTAGGAAGCTGATTTGGTTCAATCCCATTCAGAGATTTAGAGGATGATGGAGACAGAAAGTCCTCTGAGACTGGCTTGTCTATGGTAATCTCTCCTTGAGTCCTCTAAACTATTTGCTTGAGTCTGTGCCTATGTGCCTAGTGGGAGAACGCCTGTCCCTAGGGTTTGGCCCACTAAACTCGACTTTACCTTCGTAGTTAAATGTTATCCCCATTTTCTCTCCTTGTCAAAGGTCCTGAAGATCACTGGGATGGATTTGGTTAATGCAACATTTAGCTTCAATTATCTTGGCCAATTTTGAGTAATAACAGCGCAGACAGGAAATAGGAGCTGTGCTGTTTTCCAAGGGACTTGTATCCTCATAACTAAAAAATGACTTTAATTTAGAAAATAAATGGCAAGGCATTAACTTGCGAAGTGGATATCATTATCCTGCCCCTCCCCCCTCTCTCCCCAAAGTTAGGCTGGCCAATTTATGAAAGCTCTGCTACTGAGATGTGCTAAATAGGACACGCTGAGCTCTGAGCTCTGATCCCCGGTGCTTTATTGTGCAACTAAAGGATTAGAAGGTGCAACCCCCAATCTCTATCAAAACCTGTTAGACGCTGCCTATTTTAATCACCTCTAATTTCTTAAATCAGAACCATACCGATCTCGCACAGGATAGTGAAAAGATTGTATCATTTTTAAATTTTTAAGGTTGTGTGAGTTTACTTCCCCCCCCCCCCAGAGATCTGAAATGTAGAGGGGTCCATGATTCTGAATTTCAAGCCAAAGAAATGGGAATAGCAGATATATAAGATACAAGTTAGTCCTTAGACATTGTTTCTTTTATAATGACTTCTCTTAAAATGTCTCTCTCTCCCTTCTCTGTGCAGGTGGTGGACTCTGGGCACGAAACATTGCACATACTGTCAGACTTAGTGGATGTGTGGGTCAGTTTAACTGTGCTCTGTAATTGTCTCTGTCTCTCTGTTTCTGTCTCTGTCTCTCTCTTTAGTTACAGAAATGATCCACTGGGTAGGAGAAGAGGGAGGGAAATAGTCAGAAATGAAGGTAATATAAAAACAAAATATATCAATAAATTAAAACTAATTTTAAAACTTAAATAATTTTTTTAAATACTCTTTTTTTGTTTGCAGTTGAAGAAATCATATTTAATATTACAACTGTAGTGAATGTGATGCTAAAAGGACAATGTTCAGTTCCTTGGTTATTCGTATAGAGCAAGTTCAATTTGAAATTTGTCCCATCAAAAAGATCAGAGAAGAGGTTTAAATTGTCATTAACATTGTCAACTTCATCTGCCTTCTCAAAATCAAAATCCATTGTTTCAGAATGCCATCACACATGCTTTTAAGCTTTACTGGCTAGGTCATTTCAGCCATGGTGTGGTAACTGTAGAAACAACTAATTGAGATTTTTCCTTTCCTAGAATGAAATAAAAAAGGTAGTTTTTTTTGGCAAGTAAAAACAGATAGAGACTCTAACCAAAATCAGTCATTTATGTTCAGCCTCTGAACTCTACTTCAATCACTCGTGTTGTACACTGACTATTTAAATGGCTAAAGTGGGCCAAAGCAGCCTAGTTATGATTAAGCAAAACTGGTCTTCGCTGATCTCACTTGGATTCTAAAGAGCAATAGAATGCAACAAGGGGCACTGGGCTGAACAAAGACTGAAAAGGTGCATTCCAGCTACTTTCCTTGATCTAGTGGTTCATTACTTTTCCTTTCCAGTTACTTTATAAATAATCAACTACTAAAACCTGAAATGAACTTCTCCAGTAAGATGAATAAAGATGAAATGCTTTTAAAATGTTTAATTTTAAATGTATCATCTCCTTTCATTGTTGCAACAAAACTATTTCTTAACGTTTAGGCAAATAAGACATACAAATTCATATACAAATGAAACATTCTGACTACATTTTAGTATTTCTACCAAAAAAAATGGACATTTCTGCTTTAAATTTTATTCTTGAATTATGCCACTGGAAAAAGACATGAAGCACCCCAAAACCTCTTCAAACAATTGGATTCCCTTGAACTTGGCAGATCTGATTTGCCCCACTACTAGCAATAAGCAAGAAAAATCTAACTTAAGTGTTGGAGATTAAATAAAGACCTGTTCCACCAAAGAAAGGAAATTAAGTGCTCTTATTAAACACCTTCATCCTGAAATAATTTTGATTAGCAAGTACAATAGGACAGTTATCCATCTGTCTATTCAATAAACTTTTATTAAAGCATACACTGCGTAACCTGTTGGACAGTACCCATAAGCATTAAACAAAATGAATCTTAGAGGCAACCTTCTCATTTTACAAATAAAGGAACTGAAACCCCAAAAGCTTACATGTCCTGTGTAGGGGCACCTTGAGGCAGACTCAAGACAAGAATGCAGGTTTCTTGGTTCCCAATCCTTTGTTCTTTCAATTTCTCATGTTCCCCACTTCCCTTAAAGTTACATAATTGAGGCCCACGGGGGAGCACAGACATTCAGAGAGAGTTCTATGTATACCTACACCACAGAGTGAGAAGGAGCCAAGGGGGTTTTTCTAAACATAGATTTGGTGTTAGAAAAGACCTTAGAAGTAGTCCATTCCACCTCCCCTCCCCCTTTTGTTTAATAGATGATGAAGCTGAGAATCAGAGAAGTTAAATAACTTATTCAAGGTGAGTAAGGTTGTAAGTAGCAGAGTTGGGGTTTGAACTCAGATCCTCTGACTCCAGCTCTAGCTGTCTTTCTACTGCACCAGGCCATCTCTCAATAAAGCCAGCTTCTTATAAAGAAGTTGTAATACAGTAGTATCTATTTGAATAGCAGAAATACTACCAGAAGGATATGATGTGTAAAAACATAAAGTAATTACCAGAAGGTCTTCATTCTAGTTGTTATTGGTGTTGACCCCATTTGGGGTTTACTTGGCAAAGACACTGGAGTAGTTTGCCATTTCCTTCTCTGGATCATTTTACAGATGAGGAAACTGAGGCAAACAGTGTTAAGGGACTAGTGCAGGGTCCCACAGCTAAGAAATGTCTGAGGCCGGATTTGAACTCACAAAGATGAGTCTTCCTGACTTCATACCTAGCACTCTATCTATTGTACCACCTAGCAGCCTCCTTCTAGTATAATCAAGCAAGTACTTATATTGAATTTCCAATTACGGTTTGGATTCAGAATAATATTAATTTGAATGAAAAGCTAAAAGAAAAAAATGTAATGGGCAATTTTCAAGCTTCTGGAATGAATGCCTAATTGCCTATATATGCCTACAATTATGCACATCTTTCCTATCATCATTAACCAGTTTCTGGATGACATTTGGCACATTTAAAAATAGCTTCTTTACCCAGTACAGTGATTCTATGAGAAAGCCAAGTCTGATTTTAGCACCTTGGCTCTCTCCTATAGCTTCATCTTGGAAAGAATGAAACAATGAGATGACAGTTGTTCACCCCTCAAAATCAACAGGTGATACTAGAGAAGCAGGAAATGACCAGGGGAAGGAAGAATTAGAATAATAGAATGTTTGAGTGTGAAAGGACCTTACAGATCACCAAGTCCAACATATTTTACGGGTGAGAGACTCAGTGACTTCCCAATGTGCACACAGCTAGCTAGTGTCAGAGATAGGAGTAGCTCTGTGTCTGCTGTGTCCCAATCCAGTATCCTCTTTGACTGGACCAGCTGCCTCTCATGGTTAGGAATTTCAATGCTGGATCCTCACTCATTAACATTGATAATAGAGATGTTGGGTACTTCAACATATTCATATGGAAAGGGCAAACATGCTCAATCCCTACAACCCAAGAATAATAGTGAGGAACATTCCTTGAAATGCCAGCAATTAGCACAGTGCCAGGCATTCAGTAGACAATTAATAAACATTTATTGACTGACTGAAAGTCCCCAGGTCAGAGCATTGGCTTTGCGTTGTTTGGCTGGGAATTATCATTGCATACCCCAAAATAATTGGTACTTGAAGTTCCAACATAAAAAGAAAAGAAGAGAGGGGAGAAAAAAAATGTATTTAGAACATCAAGCTTTTGCTGTTCCCAGAAAGAAGCTTTTTATTCATCCTTAGTAAATACCGAAATCAAATTAAAAAAAAAAAAGATTTACTGAGCACTTACTATGGGCCAGGAACTGTGCTAAGCATAAAGAAAGGCAAAAATAGTTGTTGCCCTGGAGAAGCTTACGATCTAATATTGGTCCTCTGTTGGAATCCTGGCCTGTGAATTTACATATGCTTCTTCCAGTCCCTGTGATACAACAATCTTCTTAGCCTCTCTGTGAGGAAGGTGTGGCTGAAAGTTAAGAAACTTTTTGAAAAGGCTTCCTATTTCTAAAGAATGCTTTTCACGATCTCTTACTTAACCTCAGTGCTTCTGGAAGCAAAGTTGAATCACAGTGACTAACACTTTCTCTGAAATTACCTGCTCCAGTTTGAAGCAGAGGAATAACTCAGCTTCATTAGCTAAAATAAATCTATATCAATAAATCCCTTCCCCAAAAGTTTCCCACATAGTATCTTGTACAAGTTAGGACTGAAATGATTTTTTTCCCTAAACATTTGCTGCCCCCATGTGTTTCTTTATATAATTGTGAGCAAAAATACCAGGCTAAGGCTCAGAGTGTTTATTTAGTAGATATGTCAGCTTTGCTGACAATAAAACCATTATGTGTTCACTTACAGACCATGCCCAAGAAGAATAACTCATTACATGTCATAATATTAACAACTCACCCTGTATATATTATTCACACATTATATATACAAATAGTAATACAATTAGAAAGGCCGTAGGGTACGGTAGAGAGAATATTGGACTAGGAGTCAGGAAACCTAGGTTCTAGTCTTATGTCTATCACTAACTAGCTAGGGCAAGTCACATCAATGACCTGTGCCTCAGTTTCCTCATTTGTAAAGGTGAAGATTGAAGTAGATGATCTCTAAAGTCCTTTCTAGCTCTAACATTCTATGATTCTGACTAGGGAAACGAAATATCACAGAGCTAGAGTTTAAAGGGAGCTCAGAGGCCATCTAGTTCATCACCCTCCCCTTTTGCCCCCACATTTTACAGATGAGGAAAATAAGGCTCAGAGAGATAGAGGCTTATCCAGGATTGCACAGGTAGTAGGCATCAGAGGCAGAGTTTAAACCAAGGTTCTTTGACTCCAGAAGCAGCATTCTTTCCCTTATGAGCGAGTGGGGGTAGAAAATGGTGGGGGAGTGGGGTGGGTGGAGGAGAGAATGTTCAAGGAGAAAGAAAACAGTCTACTAACTAATCTCACCTCTGGCTAAGGAACTAGTTTGGATGTGGGCCAAAAAAACTGGCCAAGAATGAATTTCCTGTTTTCTCATTTGAATTTCTTACCTCCTTCCTCTGCTATCTTGACAAACCTGCTCCTCAGTGCCTACAGAGGGTACCAAAGGGGTTAAACTGAATTTGCATTTTAAAGGCTACAAAAGTGTGTTACTTCAAAAATGAGACTCTTCTATGGTGTTTGCCATATTCATCATGTTATTGCTACTTCTTGTATAGGCTAGTTTTCAAAACTTCCCCTTGATTGAGTTGTTATTCTAAGAATACACATGGAGCTGAGTTTTGCAAAATATATCTCAGAGAACTCTAGGGTTCTATGATTCTGTGAAGCTGCAACTCTGTGGAACCCTACTTGAATTCCATGAAGGGTATTATTGCACAAATGTGATTGAACTTTGAGTGTTTTGGTGAAATCACTGAGTTTTTTTCCCCTCTTATTCTAAGTTAGCATGAGCGTGTCGTTCTTGAATCCAATCCCTTTCTCTCTTTTATCTATAGATTGCATTGCCATTCTCATCCCTGGCAGCTGTGCAAATGAAGCCTGTACCAGAAAGGCTGGTGTACCACTTAGGATGATACATGTAGAACTGAAAAGGACCTCAGTTTATAGGTCAGGTAGTTCAAACTCCTCATTTTACAGATGAGAAAACTGAGACCCACAGTGGATAAAAGTAACTTTGATCCCAAGGTCACCCTGCTTGTGAGTGCTTATAGGTGAAAATTATTATATTTGTTATAGTACTACAATCTTATCTGGTGACTTCAGAGGAAGGGGGACAAGGAAAGGACCAGACCTATGATTTTTTTTGGTCTTCAGAATTCTCAGTTCTTAATTCCTCTCACTGTTGCAAGAGCATCTTCTCTGTAACCTAGAGTCTGAGAAAGTTGCCCAATGCAACCGGGGTTGTGACATGTCCATGGTCACACAGCTAGCATGTCAGGAACAGAATTTGAATTTAGGACTTCCTCTCTCCAAGCCTAGTCATCTATGCCATGCTGCCAATAACTGTGGTGAGCTGTAAAATAAGAAAAGAAAGGAGTATTATCAAAATCCTAACCATCTTCGTCCTTAACCTTATCATTCTAAGTTGTTGTTATCATGAGAGTTGGATTCTAAAACTGGCTCTGGTAGTAAATGATTGTTTAATCTTAGTCAAGTCAATTAACCTTCAGGGGTCTCAGTTTGCTCATCTATAAATTGAGGCTATTTTGTTAGATGGCCCTTAAAGTCCATTCCAGAGCTAATAACTTGCTATTTGATTATTATCATTATTATTCTCCTTCTCATGAATTGTTGACTAACTACTAAGAGCTAGACATTTTGTTTCATTATAAAGTGCCATAATTTTATTCTCTGATGAATTATATGTATGATCACACTCAGGTAGGTACTTCTCTTGTTGATCCAAATGAAAACCCATTTCATGCTTTCTCAATCTAGATGATGTGTCAATAGATTATTTATCCAATGCATTGGAGGTCTTTCTCTAGTCCATTTGATATTTTGTAGGTACCAGTGAAGGACTTCAGCTGTCCACCTGTAATTCCTTTTCTCATTATGTGTTATTATATATGACTGATCAGCTTCCATTTCCAGTCACACTAGTCTTTGGCATATTTTCTCTCCCTCTCCCTTTCCCTCTCCCTCTCCCTCTCCTTCTCCCTCTCCCTCTCTCTCCCTCTCTTCTAATACTTATACTGAAATCATCATTAGCAACATCTATTCACATCCACTAGGGATCTTTACATCGCCTTTTGGGTCACTTGAAATTTTTAGTTTTCTGAAATTATGCTGTCCTATGATGCTTAGCCATATAGCTTCAATGATCACATATGCTTATACAGGGCATCCCAAAAGTCTTAGCACAGTTTTAAGCCTAGAAAGACTTTTGGGACAACCTGTATACATAAATACTTATTTAAATGAAAGTGTTTATAAGTGTGTAAATGAATAACATTTCAAAACTTAAAGGGATCTGTGATCTCATCTTTGTGGGAACTCCCTTCAGTGTTCAGACCATAATTCCTTGTCTCCGTGTGCAGTTCTTGTCAGAGGCCTTACTCTAGGTCTTTTCAGCTTTCATGGGCACTAGTGTATCTCTTGGGTTATCTATCCAGCAACTATCTCATTCTTCTACATCAATATCTACACTTATTTCCATATCTATGTTGTTCAGTAATTTCAGTCATAACCTATTTGGAGTTTTCTTGGCAAAGATACTGAATTGGTTTGCCATTTCTTTCTCTAGCTTATTTTACAGATGAGGAAACTGAGGCAAACAGAATTAAGTGACTTGCCCAGGGCCCCACAGCTAGTAAATGTCTGAGGTTGGATTTCAACTCAAGTCTTCCTGACTCCAGGCCTGGTGTGCTATCTATTGCACCACCCAGTTGCCCCTTCCATATCCTATATCTTTAAAACACTTACTACTTGGGCCACTTCCCATCCTTAATCCTATCTAGGCTCCATTCTCTCATGGCCACGTGGTCCAGGTTCCTGGCATTATGCTACCTCACAGTCACCCCAGACTACTTGGCCACTCCTTGATCCCTCCCACAGTCTTTCTGTATGTAAGGTCCATCTGGCCTCCATTAAGGTGCTCAGATTCTTAAGATCTGGCCTGCTTGCATTAGTGATACAAATGCTTAGATTCCTTAAGAGTCTGGTCAATATGGTAGATTCTTTAACTCTCACCCACCCCTGATCGATGTTCTAATAATCCTTGTCTTTGGCTAAAAAAAAAAAAAAAAAAAAAGAATAATTTACTACTTGATCAAGGTTCTGCAAAATATTTTCAAGTATGAAATTTCTGTATCAAAATATTTGAAAACCATTGATTGAGTGACTTTTGGAGGCCTCCTGATATTCCGCTTTTATGTTATACTGTTATCATGTCCAAGTTCTCTGATAATAGATGTATGATAGACTCTTTTACTATGTGGATACTGTATTGAATGGTAACTTAAAAAAAAAGTGAACTATTCTTTCAACACATGGCACATTAGTGAAACAAATAGATAGACTGGCTGGAGGAAGAACAGAAAAACAGGCCCCAGGATTGTGGAGGAGGAGGAGGAAGGGAGTGTGGGGGGATCTTATGGTAACTGCCTTTATTACTGTACATCTGTGATGTAAAGTTGCAAAACCTACATTGAAGGAAGGAGCTCAGCTCAGAACATTTCATTTCTTACCAGGTTGTACTACTTTGGGACTTCTCTGACTTCTAAAATGTGAAGATTCTCAGATCTAATTCCCTTTAGCATTTGCAGTAACCCATTCCTTCTCAAATGGAGCAGACTAAATAAAACATACTCTGTTTAAAAAAATAAAATTGCTACTCTAATATACCAGAATCCCAGTTTGTGGGTTTACTGCTTAGGGCAGTGTAGCAAAGTAGAAAGAGCACTGGACTTGGAGTCAGAGGCCTGAGGTTTCGATTCCTGGCTTTAGCACTTAACTCATAAGTCACTTTGAGCTTCTTTGGAACTCATCTGTACAAATGATCTCTGTGATCCTTTCTAGCTCTCTCTCTACGATCCTATAACTTTTTGTATCCCCTCTATTTAGCACAGTACCTGGCACTTAGAAAGTGCTTGATAAAATAAATACTTGTTTATTGATTGGCCCTTCTGTAAAACTGTAGTCAGTAGGGAGCTGTATCCAGAGTTTTTTCATCTGAACTGGAAATGCAGTCTAGAAGGAGGTCTGACCTAGGGGATGGCTGGCAGGCTGAAGAAACAGAGATTATAGAATAATTAAAGGACTAGCAGACACTTTGAGAGGTCATCTAGTTCATCCTCTTCCCCTGAGCTATTCTGAGATCCTGTTTTCCACTCACTTTTACAATGACTTTAGGCAGTATATTTTCACCTACTTTTTCTTCAGTAGGCTAGTCTATAAAACCAGGATAGTGTTTGCCTACCTCAGAGATGCCATGAGGCTTACTCAAATCATCATCTTGGAAGAAAGGTGCTATACAAACAGAAGCCAATAATATCTAGGTTTATTATAAAACTGACACTCCCAAAGGGGCCACTGAGTCAGACCAGCCAATGAATGGAGCACATACAGTAATCTCTATAGGCAGGGCAGCTGATGTGTGTTTTTAAAAGGATTAGTCTTGACAATATTATTCAGTCTCAATGTGTATACAGTATTAAGGCTTAACATTCAAATACACAAAGGTGAGAAAAGGCAAGTTAAGATTGTTCTACACATCGAACTGAAAATCCCATTACCCTACCTTTGGACAGGACTGTGATAAATATGGTAGAATCCATACCATTCTTGAGAACCTCAGGCGATTATACAGCTTCCCCAGGTAAAACTTCCCCACTGCAAAAACTGTCAGACTGTCTTTTTTTTTTCTTTACGTCTTTTAAAATTTTTTTGATTTATTTTATTTTTAGTTTATGGAATAAAATAAGCATTTCTATAACAGTATAATTTAAAAAAAGATGATTGCACATGAAGCTGCAAATCTCTTATGTACAACTTGCTATTACTTTTAAATATATTATAGTTATCATGTAAATTTTTCTCTTAATGTCTCACATAAATCTTTTCTTGTTGTTCAGTAGTCTCTATCACATCATAAATCCCTTATAGAGTGATTTAAACCAACTTCCTCTCATATCTTCAGTGGTTGTGGAGACTAACTAGTCCCTATCATCCCTTTCACAAAACCCTACATATTCTCTCTCCTTTTAGATTTAAAATTTAAATGTTATTGATGCCTTTTGCTTTTACATCATAGAAATGCCTGTCCTCCACTCAAGATGTGAACATTTCCTTGTAACAAAAGAAAACAATTAAAGCAAAATCAACTCACATAGAAACCATTAGACAGACATGGGCACCATTTTGTCAGCATTCACTTCCCTTTCTATGGGCATCCATTCTGCACTCATCATTCCCACCTCTTCAAGGAAAGGGAGTAAATTTATTTCTTTACTTCATCTCCAGTGTCAAGAATGGTCATTAGAATTACATAGCAAAATATTCGCCTTTGATTTAGTGTTCTTTTCTTTGACATTATAAACTCTGCCCGTTTTTGATGACCAATAATTGTTCAACTCAGCCTGTTCTAATATTAATGTTAATATTACTCATTTTCATCATCATAGTCAAGGTTTTTTTCTCCATGTAGAACATGCAGTATAGTAAAGCTCATATCAGACTCTTAAGTAGAAAATAAAAATATTCGTCAGGTTATGTTTTTGTTTTTTGGGGAGAGCTTATTTTAGGGAAAAGTTAGTGAATGCTGCCATCTACTGGTGTATATTTCAGCTAACAGCATTTTTGCAGTTCTCTATTCAAACCCTATTCATTGCAGTCCTTGATTCTACATGTCCCAGCTGTTTGGTTTTTCCTTTCTTCTAAATATAGAAAGTGATTTAAGACTTTTGGGTTCACCTTAAACTTATGAGCTACAATAAATATTCAACAATATCCTGATAAAATAGATCAGGTCATTTTCAACTTTTAGATTTGATTCTACAAAGTTATGAATTGTAGTTTTAGAAGAACTTGGTTTTAGTTCCATATTGGCCACTAATCTGTTGTGTGACTTTAGGCAAGTTACCTTACAGAATCAGAAATTACAAAGCCACACTAAACTGGAAGTGATCTCAGAAGTCACCTAATCCTATTTGCACCTGAATAGGAATCTCCTCTACTATTTAATATATCAGGCAAGCGCTCTGACTGAAAACCTCCATAATGTTGAATTCACTGCCTCTTGAGACATCCTATTTCAGTTTTGGATTGTTTTAATTGCTAACCAGTCAATAAATAATTATTAAGCACTTACTATATGCCAGACATAAAAATAGTATAATGCTACATTGGCTAGCTCTTCTCAGCAAGACAATGACCCAAGACAATTCCAAAAGACACATGATGCAAAATGCTATCCACATTTAGAGAATGAACTGATGGAATCTGAATGCAGACCAAAGAATACTAATTTTTTCATAGTTTTTTTTTTCATTCTGTTCTGTTTCTTCTTTCATACCATAACTGATATGGAAATAGGTTTTACATGATTGCACATATGTAACCTATATCAAATGGCTTACCATCTTAGGGAGGAGAGAGGAGGAGAAGAAGGGAGGGAGGGAGAAATTTTGGAACTCAAAATTTTATTTAAAAAATGAATGTTAAAAGTTATCCTTACATGTAATTGGAAAAATAAAATACTATTTAAAAAAAATTTTTTTCCTCAAGAAGCTTAAAATCTTTTTACCTTTTTTGAGAAACCTAGATCCACATAACTTTTAAATTAGAATTTCAGAATTCATCTATTCTAATAACCTCATTATTTTTCAGTTGAAGAAATTGAGGCACAACGAGATACTGCAGTATACTTCTTAAGGAATAAATAAAATAAATGAAAATGTACAGAAGAGGGCCATACTCTAAGTCAAGGGTGGGAACCTGTGGCCTCCAGGCCACATGTGGCCCTCTAGGTCCTCAAGTGCAGCTCTTTGACTGAATCTAAACTTCACAGAACAAATTCCCTTAATAAAAGGATTTGTTCTATAAAACTTGGACTCAGTTAAAAGACCACACCCAAGGCCCTAGAAGGCCAAGTGTGACCTTGGGGCCACAGGTTCCGCACCCCTGCTCTAGGTCATACAATTTTGTAGGAGTCTCAAGAAACCTGAAAAAAAAAGAGGAAGCTACACATTTCTGGAAAAAAATCCTGGACTTCATGATTATCAAAAAAGTAGTTGAAGGAAATATCAGTAACTACTAAGTGATATGCTTTCTTTCCCACCTCCACAAATCTTTTATCTCTTGGATTCTCTTCCCCTTAAATGTCTCCTTAAGCTACATACCTTGAGTCAAGTTCCTTCATCTCTTCTATTTTCAACATCTAGCTTGCCCTCTCATTCCAACACCATAACAATGTCCCACTCCTTTAACAGAAGGTATAGCAATCCAGAGCCAACCAGGTCAATCTGCTACCTGCAGTTCAAGATTGGAATCAAATGGGACACACATAGTGTTATATGGACTCTGAGTTTAGTTCATGCAACAGTTAGCAGAAGTCACAGCAGGAAATGAACCTTCAGAGAAAGGAAAGGAATTCACTGAGGATACAGCTGGTTCAGTTGAACATGGCTTACTGGTGGTATTGATCATTCTGCTGGTCTGCTGGTTCAAAGCTTTAGAACCCATGGGGCAGCTAGGTGGCAAAGTGGATAGAGCACTGGCCCTGAAGTCAGGAGTAGCTGAGTTCAAATCCAGTCTCAGATCAAACACTTGACACTAACTGTGTGACCCTGGGTGAGTCACTTAGCCCCAACTGACTACAAAAAAACAAAGCTTTGGAGCCCAGCTAGAGCTCCCTATCACTTTTTATATTCAGGGGATTGGGAAGTTATGTCATCTTAGTCCCCTGAGCCAACTACTTATTTTAAAATATTTTTGATTTATTATTTACTTTCAATATTCATTTAAAAACATTTTTTGATTTCCAAATTCTCTCCCTCCCTTCAGTCCCTCCCCAACCCATTGAAATGGTAAGCAATATATCCATTATACATGTGAAATAATATAAAATGTATTTCCATATTAGCTATGTTGCAAAAAAAAAACAGAAGAAAAATAAAGAAAGTGAAAAAATTATACTTTCAGTTTTTCAGTTCTCTCTCTGGAGGGAGATAGCATTTTTCATCATGAGTCTTTCAGAATTGTCTTGGATCATTGTATTGATCAGAGTAGCTAAGTCTTCACAGCTGATCATCATTACAATAGTGCTTTTACTATGGCCACTGATCTCGATCTGCTGACTACATTCTGCATCAGTTCATGTAAGTCTTCCCAGGTTTCCTACACATAATTTCTCATAGCACAATAGTATTCCATCACACTTGTTCAGCCATTCCCCAATTGATGGGCATCCCCTTGATTTCTACGCAAAAAGAGCTGCTATAGATGTTTTTGTTCCTATAGGTCCTTTCCCTTTTTTCTTTGATCTCTTTGGGATACAGATCTAGTAGAGGTATTGCTGGATCCAAGGATATGCAAAGTTTTGTAGCTCTTTGGGCATTCCAAATTGTTTTCTAGAATGGTTGGACCAGTTCACAATCTACCAAGTGTAGCTATTTTTTCCATATCTCCTCCAGTATTTGTTATTTTCCTTTTTCTGTCATGTTAGCTAATCTGATAGATGTGAGGTGGTACCTCAGAGATTTTTATTTAATTTTTCTGGTCAATAGTGATTTAGAGCATTTTTTTATATGACTACCACTTGCTTTGACTTCTGAAAACTGTTCATATCCTTTGACTATTTGTCAATTGGGCAATGGCTGTTATTTTTCATAAATTTTACTCAGTTCCCTATATATTTGAGAAATGAAGCCTTTATTAGAGAGACTTGCTATAATTTTTCCCCAGTTTCCTCCTTTCCCTCTAATTTTGACTGTATTGATTTTGTTTCTGCCTTTAAAAATTTGTATATTCTACAATTTCATGCACGTGTTTAGTATTGATATTACTTCATTGTCTATAGTTCCTTTTAGAAAAATGTAGTTTCCCATTTCATCTCTTTTAATTAGCTCTATTTTAACTTTTGCTTTGTCTGAGATCATGATTGCTACCCCTGCCTTTTCTACATCTGCTGAAGTATATAATAGATTCTCCTCTACCACCTTATTTTAACTCTGTGTGAGTTTTTCTGTTTCAAGTGTGTTTCTTGTATTCAAAGCATTGTTGGATTCTGTTCCAACTGCTATCCACTTCCATTTTATGGGTGAGTTCATCTCATTCACATTCACAATTATGATCATTTATTGTGTATTTCTCTCCATCTTATTTTCTTCTGTTTATCCTTCTTTCTCTCTTTTTACCCTGTCCCTCATCAAAAGTCTGTTTTTCCTTCAGACCACCGACTCCCTCAATCTACCCTTCCTTTTATCACCCCACTCCTTTCTCTTATACTCTTCCCCTCTCACTTTCCTGCTGGTTAAGATAGATTTCTATACCCAACTGAGTGTGTGTATGTGTATGTGCGTATGTATATGTATGTCTGTGTGTGTATTCCTCCTTCTTTGAACCAATTCTAATGAGTTTCAAGCACTGTCTGCCACCACTATCTCCTTTTTCCCTGGCACTATAAAAAATGCTTGCTTATATGCCTATTTTATGTGAAATACTTTTTCCATCCTTCCTCTCCCTTTCCCTTTCTCCCAATGCATCCCTCTTTCTCAGCCCCTCACTTTTAAAAATCATCCCATCATAGCCAACTTATACTTATCCCCTCTGTTATGTAAACTCCTTCTAACTGCCCTAATAATCATAAAATTCTTAAGAGTTGAGAGAAATGATTATTAATAACCAATGATTTGGGGAGATCCAGAGTTCCCCCTTTCTCTAAAGTCCTCATTTTCAAAGCTATCTCTGAAGGTTGAACTTTCTCCTCAATCTGGTCAAACTACACCCCCCCCAACCTTACAAGGAATCTCATCTAAGGTAAATTACTGCCCATTGTGTTCCACTCAAGCAAGTTTGGGTGGATGTAGATCCTTTGTCTAAATTGTCCAAGGCTGGAGGTGGTCTGGGTGTAGACTCTTTGTTTAAGAGTGACATTATGTCACTCTCGCAGCCCCTCTTTGGAGTGAACCCACTTATCATTGTAAATATTCATTCTTTCATTGTTAACCAATCAGAGCTGATTGCCACCCTCAGAAACACCCATTCTTCCAAGGGCATATAAACTGTGAGCCTACCACCATGAGTTGTCTTTGGTCCAAAAGAGAAATGGCCAAATGACCATTTCTTTTATTAACAAAATGCTAGCATTATTAATATAATGACTAATTACCCAGAAACCTTGTCTCTCCAACTTTTAAATGTCACAGAGTTACATGTATCAACTTCCCATAAAGGGATATACCCAGTTTAACCTTATTAAGTCCATTATGATTTCTCTTTTATGTTTAGCTTTATATTCTTCTCTTGAATCTTGTGTTTGAAAGTCAGATTTTCTATTCAACTCTGATCTTTTCATCAGGAATGCTTGAAAGTTCTCTATTTCATTAAATGTCTAATTTTTCCCCTGAAGGACTATGCTCTATTTTGCTGAGTAGATTATTCTTAGTTGTAATCCTAGCTCCTTTGCCTTCCAGAAATATCATATTCCAAGCCCTCTGCTCCCTTAATGTGGAAGCTGTTAAATCATATGTGATCCTAACTTTGACTTCACAATATTTGAATAGTTTCTTTCCAACTATTTGCCATATTTTTCCTTGACTTGGAAGCACTAGAATTTAGCTATAATACTCTTGGGAGTTTTCATTTTGAGATCTCTTTCAGAAGATGATTAGTAGATTCTTTCAATATCTATTTTACCCTCTGGTTCTAAGATATCAGGACAGTTTTCCTTGATAATTTCTTTAAATATGATCTCTAGGCTCTTTTTTGCTCATAGCTTTAAGGTAGTCCAATAATTCTTAAACAATCTCTCCTGGATCTATTTTTCAGTCATTTTTCTGATGAAATATTTCACATTTTCTTCTATTTTTTTTTATTCTTTTGACTTTATTTTATTGTTTCTTGATGTCTCATGGAATCATTAGCCTCCACTTGCCCAATTCTAATTTTTGAGGAATTATTTTTTTTCAATGAGATTTTGTAACTCATCTTCTTTGGCCAATTCTGCTTTTAAAGGAATTCTTTTCTTCAGTGAATTTCTGTGCCTCTTTTACTATTTGGCCAATTTTGTTTTTTAAAACGTTATTTTCTTCAGTACATTTTTGCCCCCTTTTTAAAAACCACGCTGTTAATTCACTTTTCATGATTTTCTTTCATCACTCTCATTTCTTCTCCTAATTTTTCTTCTACCTTCCTTTTTTAGCTCTTACAGGAATTCTTATTGGTCTTGTGTCCAATTTGCATTTTTCTTAGAGACTTTCCTTGTAGTTGTTTTCACATTATTATCTTCTTCTGAATTTGTGTCTTGATCTTCCCTGTCACCACAGTAGTTTTTTTTTTATCATCTGGTTCTTTTTTGTTGTTTTTATTCAATTTTCCAGGCTATTTCTTTACTTTGAATTTTATGTTAAAGTTGAGCTCTGCTCATTTGGAGGAGGAAATGGCACTGTCCCAAACATCAAGTGTTTCCCATACTGCTTTTTTCAGAGCTAGTTCTGTGAGTCTGTCAGTTTTTAGTGCTTCTAAGGTGATGTTATCCTAGAAGAAGTATGGTCATTGCTCTCCTGCTCTGCACTCTGGTCTTTATCCAGGAAACATCCCTGCTTCCCTGAAGCTATAAGCACCAGTGTTCTTCTCTACCCTGGAATATCTCTAAAATAAAAGTTTGCTGCTGCTGCTGCTGTTGCTGCTACTATCACAGCCACCTTCAAGGCCACCACTGGCATTACTGCTGCATATACTCCAGACTGGATTCCATTCAAATGTCACAGACCTCTTCTTCAAACATTCTAAGTTTTTCTGGGCTAGAAAAATGTCTCACCTCAACAAGTAATGCTATGCCACTCCAGAATTCAATCTGAAATATTATTTTAAAGATATTTGGAGGGGAATATTGGGAGAGTTTGGCTGGATTTCTGCTTCTACTCTATTATCTTGGCTCCACCCTGAGTCAATTAATTTTTTTTGTTTGTTTAATATTTTATTCCCCTCACCTAATTACATGTAAAAACAATTTTTAACATTTTTTTAGTTCCAAATTCTCTCCCTTCCTCCCCACCTCATTAAGAGGCAAGCAATTTGATATAGGTTATACACATGTAGTTATCCAAAACCTGTTTCCATGTTAGTCATGTTGTGAAAGAAAACACAGACCAAAAAAAAAAAACAACAAGAAGAAAAATAAAGAAAAAAGTATGCTTTGATCTGCATTCAGACTTCATTAGTTCTTTTTCTGGAGATGGATAACATTTTTCATCATAAGCCCTTCAGTATTGTCTTAGATCATTGTATAGCTGAGAATAGCTAAGTCATTCACAGTTGTTCATCATACAACATTGCTATTACTGTATACAATGTTCTCTTGATTCTGCTCATTGCACTTTGCATCAGTTCATGTAAGACTTCCCAGGTTTTTCTAAGAGCATCTTGTTTATCACTTCTTATAGAACAATAGTATTCCATCACAAACAACTTGTTCAGTCGTTTCCCAATTGATGGGCATTCCCTCGATTTTCAATTCTTTGTCATCACAAAAAGAGCTGCTGTAAATATTTTTGTGTATATAGGTCCTTTTTCTTTTTTAAAAATTTCTTTGGGATACAGTATTGCTTGGCCAAAGGGTATGCATGGTTTTCTAGCCCTTTGGGAATAGTTTTAAATTGCTCTACAGAATGGTTGAATCAGTATATCACCTCACCAACAATGCATTAGTGTCTCAATTTTCCCACGTTCCCTCCAACACTTGTCATTTTTCTTTTCTATCATATTAGCCAATCTGATAGGTGTGGAGTGGTATCAGGGTTGTTTTAATATGCATTGCTCTAATCAACAGTGATTTAGAGCATTTTTTCATATGAATATAGATAGCTTTCATTACTTTGTCTCAAAATTTCTTGTTTATGTCCTTTGACCATTTATCAATTGAAGAATGGATTTTATTTTTTATGAGGTTGATTCAGTTATCTATATATTTGAGCAATAAGATCTTTATCAGAGAAAATTGCTGTAAATTTTTTTTAACATTTGTGATTGCCATGTATTTCCCTTCATCCTATTTTCCCCGTTTATCGTACTCTGTTTTTCATTTTACCCTGTTCATTCTCAAAAATGTTTTGCTTCTGACTTTTACCTTCCCTAATCCACCTTCTCTTGTATCAGCCCCCCTCTTCTCTTATCTCCCTCCCTTCCTACTTTCCTATAGGTAAGATAGATATCTATGCCCTTCTGAGTGTATGTGTTATTCCCTCTTCGAGCCAATTCCAGTGAGAGTAAGGTTCACATGCTCTCTCCACCTCCCAATTTCCCCCCACTTCTATAAATGCTCTTTCATGCCTTTTTTATGTCAGATAATTTATCCCCTTCTACCTCTTCCTTTTCCCTTCTCTCAATGCATTCCTCTTCCTCAATCCTTAATTTTTTTTTAGACAATCATCCCATCATATTTAACTCATGCCTATGCCCTCTGTCTATGTATACTCCTTCCAACTGCCCCAATAATGGGAAAAGTTTTAGGAGTTTAAAGTATCATTTTCTCATGTAGGAATGTAAACAGTTTAACCCTATTGAGATCCTTATGATTTCTCTTTCCTGTTTACATTTTTTTTTGCTTTTCTTGTGTTTTGGATTTGAAAGTTAAATTTTCTGTTTAGCTCTGATCTTTTCATCAGGAATGCTTGAAAGTCCTCTGTTTCACTGAATATCCATTTTTTCCTTAAAAGATTATACTCAGTTTTCTTGGGTAGGTAATTCTTGGTTGTAATCCTAGCTCCTTTGCCCTCTGGAATATCATATTCCAAGCTCACTGATCCTTTAATGTAGAAACTGCTAAATCTTGCATTATCCTGACTGTGGCTCTACAATATTTGCATTGTTTCTTTTTGGCTGCTTACAATATTTTTCACTTGACTTGGGAGCTCTGGAATTTGGCTAAAATATTCCTAGGAGTTTTCATTTTGAGATTTCTTTCAGGAGGTGATTGGTGGATTCTCTCAATTTCTTTTTTACCTTCTGGTTCTAGAATTTAAGGGCAGTTTTCCTTGATAATTTCTTGAAAGACGATGTCTAGACTATTTTTTTGTCATGGCTTTCAGGCAGTCCAATGATTTTTTAATTATCTCTCCTTGATCTATTTTCCAGGTCAGTTGTTTTTCTGATATTTCACATTTTCTTCTATTTTTTTTCATTTTTTTGATTTTGTTTTATTGTTTCTTGAGGGGTTTAGGATGTGTTCAGTGAAGACTAGTACCTCTGGTGTGATGGCTGCTGAGCCCTTTTCACTCTGCATTCTATCTGGCCCACCTGAACCACCTAACTCTCACCTGTGACTCCAAGAAGCTGTAGCATTCACAGTGGCCACATCATGGCAAACCATTTCAGCAGATAGACTAAACCAGGTTGAGGGTAACAGAAGGGTCTTAAATCTGTCAGTGAGGTGGGGGAAGGGTGTCTATCTCAAGTACGTGAAGACTTCCCCTGGTGGAATGGGCAGATGAGAACAATTTGTTCCAATGGTCATGAAGGCAGTTGAAGCTGCCACTGTGGAGCTCTTAGAACTTGATTAGACATCAAAGACACCAAGGTCATCCACTGCATCTCTAGCCTTCACCAATCTTCTTTACTCTGTCCTGCCACTGGATTGTGATGAGTCTGGAAGAGAGAGTGAGGCTGATGACTTCATGCAATTCTACCTCACTTAAATCCAATTGATGCATGAATCAAAAGACATCACCCATACCATTTTACCATTTTTACTTATCTCAAAGTCCTGTGGAGATAGGTAAGTGATGAAGCAGCAAGTGCAGATACACTGGAAGGTGTAGTCACAACCCTGCACACAGGCAGCCCAGGCCATAGGGTCATCCAACTGGAAGCAGCAGTGGGATTTGGCAGCCCCCTGAGGCTGAGCAACCTTTTTAGGATCACACTGCTCACCTTATGGTGTAAGGGGCTAAAAAAGGTGCCCTAAAACTTGTCAGCTTACCCAACTTTGGCCTGATTACCAAGGCAGGGGGGATGCCACCTGAAGTCAAAACCCACAAAAAAATGTATAAAAACTTCCGCAAAGATGATTCCACTCACAATCAGTACATGGAATATGAGCACATTTATAGACAACACAAAATTCAGTAGACCTGAAAGACAAATAGCTCTTATGGAGAGAGAACTCAGTAGGTATCTGTATCCAAATGGTAGCCCTGAGTGAAACAAGGCTGGCAAATGAAGGCCAGCTTACTGAAGTCAGACCTGGACACATATTTTTCTGGAGTGGCTGCTGTGAAGAGGAATGCTATGAAACTGGTGTAGGTCTTGCAATCAAAACTAATCTAGTCAACAAGCTTGTATGCCTACCAAAAGGAGTGAATGACAAACTCATGACAATGTGATTGCCACCCGCGGGAAAAAGCCTATGCTCCCAACATGACAAACCCTGATGAGGTTCTTTTAGTGAGGCTTTGTACCTCCTTTTCCATTTGGCCAATTCTACTTTTTAAAGAGTTTTTTCTTCAGTGAATTTTTGTACCTCTTTTCCCATTTGTCCAATTCTGCTTTTTAAGGAGGTCTTTTCAGTGAAAATTTTTATGTCTTTTTCCATTTGGCCACTTCTGTTTTTCAAGGCATTCTTCTCTTCATTGGATTTTTGTGCCTCTTTTACCATTTGGCCTATTTTGCTTTTTAAAAAAGCATTATTTTCTTTGTGTCTCCTTTACCAAGTCATTGACTCTTTTTTCATGATATTCTTACATCACTCTAATTTCTCTTTCCTATTTTTCCTCTACCTCTCTTACTTGATTTTTAAAATCCTTTTTGAGCTCTTACATTGCCTGAGACCCATTCATATTTTTTGAGACTTTTGATGTAGCAATTTTGACTTTGTTTTCTTCTGAGTTTGTGTTTTGATGTTCCTTGTTACCATAGTAACTTTCTATAGTCAGAATCTTTTTCTGCTGTTTGCTCATTTTTTCAGCCTATTTCTCAATGTTTGAATCTATTCTAAAGTGGTGTTCTGCTTCCAGAGTGGAGGAGCACTGTTCTAAGCTTCATGGTTTTTGTGCAGCTCTTTCAGAGATAATTCTGGGGAACTGTAAGTTTTTGATTCTTCCAAGGTAGTATGATCTAGGGAGAGGTGTGTTTGCTACTCTCCTGGCCTATGCCCTGGTCTGTGAGCAATCACCAGCACTCTTTTCCATCCTGGAACTGTGGCTAGGGTTCCAGCTCCCTGTGGATGCAAGCTCTTCTGTGCTAGTGCTCCTCCTCACGCTGGGACTAAGACCAAGCACTGCAACCTAGATCCTCATGTGGGCAATGCAACAGAGTCATGTCCAGCTGCCAACAAATGGACCGCTGTAACTTCCTTCTGGCCAGTTGTCTGATCCTCTTACCATCTGTGGGCTGAGAGGTCTGGAAAATGCCAGTGCTGCCACTGAGTCAGTTGCCCCCAAGACCTACTGCTGGTTTGCTGGGACTTGGTCTGCTGTGGACTGCAGTCCACTCTCACCCTGGTGAAATATGCCTTTCCTGCTGACCTTCTAAGTTGTCTTGGGTTATAAAATTTTTTCATCCCATAATTTTGTGGGTTCTGTTGCTCCAGAATTTGTTTTGAGGCATTAAAGTTGTTAGGAGGGGTTTAGGGGAGAACTTAGTCCTTACCTTTACTCTACCATCTTGGCTCCACCCCTAAGTCAATTAGTTCTTAAGGAGAGTTTTATTACCTTTAAAGGAACAGAATTAACCCCTTTTCCATGTCAACGGACCCTGATAGGTATCCCTACTCTCACAGAAGGTTCAGAATCAACAGATTCAATATTTATTAAGCACCTGCTATGTGCCAGGCACTATGCTAAGCACCAAGGACACAAAGAAAAGTCATAAGAGTACACACCTTCAAGGTTTTATATATATATATATGGGGAAGATAACATAAAAAGAAGATGAAAAGCAGGAGGAGAGATAAGGGAAGGAGGAGGCTACCAGGCCTGGAGACATAAGGAATCCTACAATCCTACTGAGAAATTATGAGATGAATACCTTGGGCATTCTTCCAATGATGGAGGATCTGGGAGCAGCTTTTCAATGTGAATCCTCCACCCTTTCCAATCAGAGGGAGGGAGGGACCAGAAGGGCAGAGGGGTCATCTTTCAGAATGACGTTTCCGGAAAAAAAAAAAAAAAAAAAACCAGAATGATGTTTCCAAAGATCGTGAAGTCCAGGAGAGTGGCCATGGTGGGAAATGTCGAGGTGAATACCCTGAGCTCCCTACTTAAATGGCAGTAGAGAAGGAGTGGTATATGTAGTATCGAAGCTAAAAATGAATATATCCCTAAGTGTCCAGAGGATTGGGCAGTTAGTTAGCCTTGGCTGTTTTACAGAATATGTATTATTTATATAGAATTCCATAAGACTTAGAAAAATCACAAACTCTATTTTGGTCTCAGTTTCCCCAAATGTAAAATTATTAGGGTGTTGAACTAGGTATCTTCTAGTCCAACTCCTCATTTTAAAGATATTCATTGGAGGATATTTTTACAAGCAACCAAAGCCTTTAGTAAGGGTTCAAGGGCATGAAGTCTCTGGCACTGTGACTTCCAGGAATTTCTAAGAAGAATGTATCTGGTTTTGGTCAGTAGATTGAGTTTGATACCAACCACCTGTGACTCCCAAGACCAGTTCATGAGTTATAGCAGTAACAAAAATGGCTTCTTAACTATTTCCTTATATAGAGAATAAGTATAATTTCTTTTTTGAAATAGTATTTTGTTTTTTCCAATTACATATATAGGTCATTTTTAACATTCATTTTTTAAAAAATTTTGAGTTCCAAATGTTCTCCCTCCCTTCCGCCTCCTCTCCCCTTTCCCTGAAAAGGTAAGCAATTTTATATCAGTGATATAAGTGCAGTCACATAAACATGTTTCCATATTAGTCATGTTGTGAGAGAAGAAACAGACCAAAAGGAAAACACCATGAAAAAATAATAAAGTGAAAATAGTATGCTTTGATCTGCAATCAGACTATATCAGTTCTTTCTCTGGATATGGATAGCATTTTCCATCATGAATCCTTTCAACTATAAATAACTTAGCTCTTCTCAGGTACAATGAGTCAAGATAAGTATCATTTCTGATGTGGGTTGGTATACCTCACTAATTTAATCACCTATAAGGAATTCTAAGGAAATAATTGATGAGGAGGCACAATGTTATCTGTTGCTTCCAAACCTATACTGATGGATAAAGATATGGAGTTAGATTAATAGACCAATGTATGTGGCACACAGGAATAAGACTAGAAAATATACCTCTCCTTTTCCAGGCTACACTCCAGACTTTCTCTACTATTTCTCAGAAACTTCTTTGTACTGGAAGCTCACTCCAGTTCTGAAATTCAAACACTGGAAGTATGCTCGCTCCAGTGATCTCTCATGGATTGAATGGCTTCTCCCAGAACCTTCATTCAAGGAGGGTTCCCAGGCCAAACATGTTTCATTGTTCTTCACATTGCACTTCTGACTTTTTTTTTTTACCATGTCCCAGTGCTGGGTACTTTTATCCCTCCTCTCCCTTTCAGCTTCCTTTTATGTATTGTGTTCCCCCAGTAGAATGAAAGATCCTTGAGGCAGAGATTGTCTTTCTTTTTGTCTCTATATGTACTCCCAGCACATAGTGTGGTGCTTGGAACAGGGTAAGCTCTTGAAGGATGCTTATTGACTTGTTGACTGAGAATAATTAGGGGAATATAGGAAAATAGATTTAGAGCTGAAAGGGATATTAGAGATGTCTAACCCTCTCATTTTACAGTTGAGGAAACTGGGACCCAAGGAAATTAAATGACTTGCCCAAGATCACCCAGGAAGCAAGTGTCAGAGGTAGGATTTGAACCTAGAACTTGTGATGTCAGAGTCACTGCTATTTTTCCCATACCTTACTGACTATGGATCTGATTGATGTCTTCCAGTATTGGTGAAGATAAACTAAGTGATGGGAAAAGGACCAAATTTGAACATCATAACTGGTTGAGGGACCCAAGAAGAAAGAAAAGGGGGGTGGGACTTTGATTTCCTCTATCAGTTACCTTGTCAATTGTTGTTGTTGTTGCTATATTCATTATTCATTACAAAGAGATGGGATCTAGCTCTCCTGGACCCACGCCCATAAGTCTGTGAAACATTCTTACTTGTATATTCCCAGAGCTGGGTGTAACAAGTAACAGTGAAAAAAAGAATAAGTATGGCTCTTCTGCTTCCCGGGAACCAAGATGGTGGAGTAGAAAAGTAGTCGCTCTCACCTTCCCCTGTCAACCTCTGAAAACCCAGAAAATACCGCCCCAGGAAAAACCCTGGAACAGCTGAACCAGAAGAAAGATGGGGAGCAGCAGTGCAGTAGCCCAGGTAGCTTGAGGGATTAACAGGAAAGGCCCCTCTTGCCCTGGGGGAAGAGGAGCAGTTCGGAATGGGAGGTGTCCCAACCAGCTACCATAAAGCCCTGCTTTAGCACACCAGGAGGCAATCCTGGTGCCTTGGCATTCTACAGCAAACCAGTCTCCCAGTGCCTCAGCAAATATAAGGGAAGCAGCACTACAAAGGGCCCCAGGCAGAGAAACACCCTGCAACATTCATCTGAAAGGAGCTGAAGAAAGCAACCTAGAGCTGCCCAAAAGTTCCAGCCTTGCTGATTTCAGCCCAACACAAGGTAAGCTGCCAGAACCCTACAGCCTCCAATTGCCAACATATGAGGCCCCAGCACACAAAGCCAGTGACCAAGACCCAGGCTCCCAACACAAGAAGCTTAGGTCAGTGCCCTCTGCTCCCCAGCAGGAGAGCTCAATCTCTTTAAAGGCCAGGGAATAAAGAAACACCATGAGTAAAAAGAAATGTACCATAGATTCATATTATGAGAAGAGTGAAGATCAAGACAGAAATTCTGAAGAGGACAACATTGTCAACAAACCCACATTTGCAACCTCAAAAGGGAATATGAACTGGTCTGAAGCCCAAAAAGCCTTCTTAGAAGAGCTCAAGAAGGATTTTAAAAGTCAAATGAGAGACGTAGAAGAGTCCTTAAAAAATACAATTGGCCAACTGGAAAAAAAAAAGTACACCGAAGAAAACAAATTCCTTAAAAATACAATTGACCAATTGGGGAAGGAAGTACAAAATCTAATAGAAGAAAATAAATTGTTAAAAATTAGAATTGGGCAAATGGAAACTAATGACTCTATGAGAGAGCAAGAATCAGTCAAACAGAAACAAAAAAATGAAAAAATAGATGAAAACATAAAATACCTCATTGGTAAAACAACTGACCTGGAAAATCAATCCAGGAGAGACAATTTAAAAATTATTGGTCTGCCTGAAAATCATGATGAAAAAAAGAGCCTGGACAATATCTTTCAGGAAATCATAAAGGAAAACTGCCCTGAGGTCCTAGAACCAGAAGGTAAAATAGCCATAGAAAGAATCCACTGCTCACCTCCTGAAAGAGATCCCAAATTGAAAACACCAAAGAATATAATAGCCAAATTCTAAAATTACCAGGTCAAAGAGAAAATACTACAAGCAGCCAGAAAGAAACAATTTAAATATCATGGAACCGCAGTCAGGATTACACAGGACCTTGCAGCTTCTACATTAAAAGACCGTAGGGCGTTGGAACATGATATTCCATAAGGCAAAGGAGCTTGGATTGCAGCCAAGGATCAACTACCCAGAGAAAATGAGCATGATATTTTTGGGGAGGAGATGGTTATTCAACGAAATAGGGGACTTCCAAACCTTCCTGATAAAAAGACCAGAGCGCAACAAAAAATTTGATCTTCAAGTACAAGATTCAAGAGAGACATAAAAAAGGTAAATGGGACAGAAAGATACAATATGTTTACATCTCTACAAGGGAAGATTGACACTTGCAACTCTTTTTGGGGGGCGGGGGCAATTGGGGTTAAGTGACTTGCCCAAGGTCACACAGCTAATAGGTGTTACGTGTTCAGTCTGAAGCCAAATTTGAACTCAGGTCCTTCTGACTCCAGGGCCGGTGCTCTATCCACTGCACCACCTAACTGCCCCTCACTTGCAACTCTTGAGAACTGTATTGTTATTACACCATGTTAAAGAAGTATACATGAAGGGGGTGGATATAAGTTGACTTTGATGTAATGATAAAAAAAAATCTAATCAAGTGGGTTAAATGGATCCAAGTAAGTGGATTAGTCTGATCTAAGAAAATGTACTGAGAAAGGAGGAGGCAGACAAGGGTAAATTACATTACAGGAAAAGACACAAAAACCTATTACAGCAGAGGGAAAGAAGGGAGGGGGATGAGCATTGTCTGAACCTTACTTTCATCATATTTGGCTCAAGAAGAGAATAACATAATCAGTTAGGTATAGAAATCTAACTTGCCCTATAGGCAATAGGAAGGAAAAGGGGAAAGAAAAGGGAGGGGTGATAGAAGGGAAGGAAGAAGCAGTAAGGGTAAACGGGGGAGAAAAGGGAAAGGCCTAATAGAAGAGAGGAGGGACTGAAGGAGGCGGTGGTCAAAAGCAAAACACTGAGAAAGAAAAGCATAAACAAGGGGGAAAAAAGGATGGAGAAAAAGACAAAGATAGTAATCATAACTGTGAATGTGAATGGGATGAACTCTCCCATAAAATGGAAGCAGATAGCAGAATGGATTAAAAACCACAATCCTACAATATGTTGTTTACAGGAAACACATTTCAAAAAGAGTGACACACATAGGGTAAAGGTAAAAGGATGGAGCAGAATATATTATGCTTCAGCTGAAGTAAAAAAATCAGGGGTAGCAATCCTGATCTCAGACAAAGCAAAAGTAAAAATAGATCTCATCAAAAGAGATAAGGAAGGAAACTACATCCTGCTAAAAGGCACCAAAGACAATGAAGTAATATCATTACTAAACATATATGCACCAAATGGTATAGCATCCAAATTCTTAGAAGAGAAGTTCAAGGAGTTACAGGAAGAAATAGCAAAACTGTACTAGTGGGGGACCTCAGCCTCCCCCTCTCTGAACTAGAAAAATCTAACCACAAAATAACCAAGAAAGAAGTTAAGGAGGTGAACAAAACATTAGAAAAAAGTTAGGTATGATAGACTTCTGGAGAAAACTGAATGGGGAAAGAAAGGAATATACTTTTTTCTCAGCGCCACATGGCACTTACACAAAAGTTGACCATGTACTAGGGCGTAAAAACCTCACAATCCAATGCAGAAAGGTGGAAATATTAAATGCATCCTTTTCGGATCATGATGCAATAAAAATAATATGTAATAAAGGGCCGTGGAAAGATAGACTAAAAAATAATTGGAAACTAAATAATCTAATCCTAAAAAATGATTGAGTAAAACAACAAATTATAGAAACAATCAATAATTTCATTCAAGAGAATGACAATAATGAGACAACATACCAAAACTTATGGAATGCAGCAAAAGCAGTTCTTAGGGGAAGTTTTTTATTTCTAAATGCTTACATAAATAAAATAGAAAAAGAGGCAACCAATGAATTGGGCATACAACTAAAAAAACTAGAAAAAGAACAAATTAAAAATCCTCAATTAAACACCAAATTAGAAATATTGAAAACCAAAGGAAAAATTAATAAAATTGAAATTAAGAAAACTATTGAACTAATAAATAAAACTAAGAGCTGGTTTTATGAAAAAACCAATAAAATAGATAAACCTTTGGTTAATTTAATTTAAAAAAAAAGAAAGAAGAAAACCAAATTACTAGTATCAATAATGAAAAGGGTGAAGTTACCATCAAGGAGTAGGAAATTAAAACAATAATTAGGAACTATTTTGCCCAACTATATGCCAACAAATCTGACAATCTTAGTGAAATGGATACATATTTACAAAAATATAAATTGCCCAGATTAACAGAAGAGGAAGTAAAATATTTAAATAACCCCATCTCAGAAAAAGAAATTGAACAAGCCATTGATGAACTCCATAGGAAAAAATCTCCAGGACCAGATGGATTTACATGCAAATTCTATCAAACATTTAAAGAACAATTAATTCCAAGACTATATAGACTATTTGGGAAAATAGGTGAAGAAGGAGTCTTACCAAATTCTTTTTATGATACAAATATGGTACTGATACCTAAACCATGAAGAGTCAAAACGTAGAAAGAAAATTATAGACCAATTTCTCTAATGAATATAGATGCAAAAATTTTAAACAAAATATTAGCAAATAGATTACAGCAACTTATCACAAGAATAATACACTATGACCAGGTAGAATTTATACCAGGGATGCAAGGCTGGTTCAATATTAGGAAAACTATCAGCATAATTGATCATATCAACACCAAAACTAACAGAAATCACATGATCATCTCAATAGATGCAGAAAAAGCTTTTGACAAAATACAACACCTATTCCTATTAAAAACACTAGAGAGCATAGGTATAAATGGAGTCTTCCTTAAAATAATAAATACCATCTACCTAAAACCTTCAACAAGCATTATATGTAATGGGGACATGCTAGAAGCATTTCCAATAAGATCGAGGGTGAAACAAGGATGTCCATTATCACCATTGTTGTTCAATATCATACTGGAAATGTTAGCTTTAGCAGTAAGAGAAGAAAAAGAAATTGAAAGTATTAGAATAGGCAAAGAAGAAACAAAGCTATCACTCTTTGCAGATGACATGATGATATACTTAGAGAATCCTAGAGAATCAAGTAAAAAACTACTTGAAATAATAAACAACTTTAGCAAAGTCGCATGCTATAAAATAAACCCACATAAATCATCAGCATTTCTATATATTATCAATAAAGCCCAATAGCAAGAGATAGAAAGAGACATTCCATTTAAACTTACTGTAGACATTATAAAATATTTAGGAGTCTACCTCCCAAAACGAACTCTATGAACACAATTACAAAACACTTTTCACACAAATAAAGTCAGATCTAAATAACTGGAAAAACATCAGTTGCTCATGGGTAGGCTGAGCTAATATAATGAAAATGACAATTCTACCTAAGCTAATTTACTTATTCAGTGTCATACCAATCAAACTACCAAAAAATTATTTTATAGAGTTAGAAAAAATAATAACAAGATTCATTTGGAAGAACAAAAGATTCAGAATATCAAGGGGAACTAATGAAAAGAAATGCAGGGGAAGGTGGCCTAGCCATTCCAGATCTTAAATTGTATTATAAGGCAGCAATCATCAAAACTGCTTGGTACTGGCTAAGAAACAGAGTGGTGGATCAGTGGAATAGATTAAATATGCAAGGCACAGTAATCAATGACTATAGTAATCTATCATTTGATAAACCCAAAGACCCCAGCTTCTGGGATAAGAACCCACTCTTTGAAAAAAAACTGGCTGGGAAAACTGGAAAAGAGTATGGCAAAAACTAGGCACAAACCAAAATCTCACACCATATACCAAAATAAAGTCAAAATGGATTCATGATTTAGATATAAAGGCTGATACTATAAGCAAACTAGGAGAGCAAGGAATAGTTTACCTATCAGATTTATGGAGAACAGAAGAATTCATGACCAAACAGGAGATAGAGAACATTACAAAAAGCAAAATGGATAACTTTGATTACATTAAATTGAAAAGTTTTTGCACAAACAAAGCCAATGCAACTAAGATTAGAAGGAAGTCAAATGGTAGTCAAATGACTACCACAACACCATGAAACATAAAAATACCTAGCAGAAGGTCCTTTGTACATTGAGTTTATCCTCTATGGAGGATGTGTGAGGGAATATGGGCAAGAATTGCAGGGTCAGAAAATATGGATAGGTTGTGATCTCTACTAATGGAGGAAACACCAGCATCAGTGAGACCATGAATCCATTGAAGTATTAAAGAAGTGTATATTTGTATGTGAACTGTGTATGTATATATGTGTGTGCACATACCCACACATATATGTATATATGTATGTGTTTATATACACATGTATTCAAATATACATGCATGCTTGTGTTTAGATACACATGTTGTTCTGGGCAAGTGATCATGGTTTGGAAGTTTGAAAGGAAGTACAGGACCAGGACAGTCCATCCTGGGCTGCCCCAGAAAGTAGAGGTTCCAGGAGAAACTCATCAATGGGAGAAAGGGGTAGGTCTTACAGAGGGATGTTCCAGGTTGAAAAGGCTGTAGGGATGGTTGGATATTGCAGGGCTACTGATGGAAATTCCCAAATGAGACAGCGTGAGTTTGTGATAATGATGGAGTGGTGGAAAAAGGATCAGAAGGTTCAATAAAGGCAGATAATCAGCTTCTAGACCTCAACCTGTCATTGACTAGCTCTGTAACCTTAAACAAGGTGCTTAACCTCTCTAAGACCTCAGTTTTCCTACTTATAAAATTGGAGGTGGGGGGGGAATTGAACTCTCTATGGTCGCTTCCATTTCTGAAATTCCATCCTATAGTACATTCATAGAACCCCATTCCAGTGCTTCATGGTGGTATGGAGGTGACTCAGAATTGTGGAAGTCTGTGCCATAGGAACATAAGCTCAGCTAAGTCTGAACATTCCATTGCAAGTATAGTTCCACTAACAGAATGAATCTATTTTCTAAGAATCAATCTAGTTGAGTATGGAGAGGTTCATTAAAAACAAGCTGGCCACTTGGTGATGAATTCTTTGCTCAAGGCAGCCCATAAAAAAAGGAAAATACAAAATAGCCCTTGATTCTATGCCCTTTTCACTTCCTCAGTGATAAGTGGCAGAGGATACTAAGAATCTAGTCAAATCAACAAATGTTTATTAAGGACCTACTATGTGCCAAGCACTATGCTAAGTGCTGAGGATAGAAAGAAAGGCAAAAACAGTTTTTGCTCTAAAGGACCTCACAGTCTAATGAGAATCATAATTTTAAAACCTTTTATTTATACTTTAACTTGACTACTAGTACATTGAATGTCCAATGACCAAACAAGCACATGCATTACTGGAGGAAATTAGATGTGTCAGTCTTGGCATTCTTGCTCTAAGCAAAACCAGAAGACAGAAAGAAGTTGGAGTTGAAGGATACCTCACATATTGTCCTTGGGGAGGCAAAGGAAAAGTTGGAAGAGTTGGCTTCATTGTGTGTTCAAATGTAACAAGCAGCATTATTTCATGAGATATTTAGTCATCTCATATTGCAGTGTTATGAAAAATATTTGCAAAAGGGTGAAGATGAAAACCATTACAGCTTATACACCAATGTTTGTTGCAGAAGATGGAGGGATAGAAAATTTCTACAAATAACTAGATAAGACCTTAAAATTAGCATATAATTTGATATTTGATAACTCTAATACAAAAGTGGAAAAAAGTGAGGACAGCAATAATTAAGTTGGAAAATATGAATAAAAAATAAAAAATGAAAAGAGACAAAGACTTAGAGATTGCTTGGAAGTTTAAGCCTATGAATTATGAATACTTTCTTAGAGAAAAGAAGCAGGGGGCAATGGATGTGGCAAACATCAAACACCATCACACAAAGAAAAAAACTGATTATATTTCAACAAACAGGAAAATAGCTGTTATTGATGTGGGAGTCATTTCTGAATTGCTTGCCTATAAATAGTCAGATGACTAACTTGTTAAAGCAAAGATTAAAATTAGTGAAACCTAAAAGAAAGAATAAAAATGAGAAAATATTCTGAGATCTAGAGTTAGAAGGAATTTTCGAACTCATTTATTTCAATACTCTCATTTTATTTTTTAAGTAAAATTTTTTCTAAGAACAAAAATCTATTTTCTCTCCTCATTTCCTCCCATGGAAAAGAAAAGAAAACCAAAACCACTGTAAAAATATGCCCAATCAAACAAAATAAATTTCCTCATAAATAATGTCCAAAAAACATGTCTAATTTGACTCTCTGAGTCAATCACCCCTCTTTTAAGAAGGTGGTGTATTATGTTTCATTTCTCTGGAATATTGGTTGATCACTTCATTGACTTGAGTTCATAAACCTTTCAAAGTTCTTTGTCCTTACGATGCTGTTGTTATTCTACTCGTTCCGCTCACTTCATTCCGTATCAGTTTATACAAGTCTTCCCAGATTTCCCTGAAACTGTCTCCTTCATAATTTCTTTCAGCAGAATGATATTCCATTACATGTAGATAATATACATTTTCAGTCATTCCCCAACTAATAGGCACCCCACTCCACCCCCTTAGCTCTCAGTTCTTCGCTATAACAAAGAGAACTCATAAATATTTTTGTACAGATGGGCTCTTTTATTCTTTCTTCCATGACTTTGGGGCTATAGTCTCAATAGGGAAGAGAGGGAAGGGAATAAACATTTATAGAATGCTTACTATGTGCCAGGTACTGTGCTAAGTGCTTTATAAATATTATCTCAATTTATCCTCATCACATCCCTGAGAAGTAGATGCTGTTATTATCCTGATTTTATAGTTGAGGAAACTGAAGCAAACAGAAGTTAAATGATTTGCCCAGGATCATACAGATGTTAAGTGTCTGACATGGAATTTAAACTGAGGTATTTCTGACTTCAAAGACAATGCTCTATTAACTATGCCACCTAGTTGTAATAGTGTTACCACTGAGTCAAAGTTTAGTACAGAGTTTAGTGACTTTTAGGGCTTAGTTCCAAATGGCTTTCTAAAATTCCTGGACCATTTCACAAAGTTTTTGTAAACTTTGCTAATCTGATGGCTATATGGTAGAACCTCAGAGTTGCTTTAATTTGCATTTCTGTAATTTTTTTAGAGATGTTGCAGTGCTACTGATAGCTTGGATTTTTTCCTTAGGAAATAGGCTGTTCATAGCCTTCAACCATTTATCAACTGGGCATGGTTCTTATTCTTATAAATTTGAATCAGTTCCTAATGTATCTTGAAAGTAAGACCTTTCTCAGGAAACTTGCTATAAAATGTTTCCCAGTGTTACCAGTCACCTTTCTAATTTTTGATGCAGTGGGTTTTTTGTGCAAATTTTTTTTTAATTTTATGTAATAAAAATTGTCCATTTTATCACATGTGATCATCTTATATTCCCTGTTTGGTCATGAACCCTTTCCCTATCCAAAGATTCAAAAGGAAATTTTTGCCCTGTTTTTTTTTTTAATTTGTTTGTGGTGTGACCTTTTATATCTAGGTAAGGTATTTATTTATAGTTTATCTTGGTATATGGTGTGAGATATTGGTCTATACCTGGTTTCTTTCAGATTGATTTTCAGTTTTTCCAGCAGTTTTTGTTGAATAGTGAGTTCTTACTCAAGTAAATACTTACTCCTTCATTTTATAAAAGGGGAAATTAAGGCCCAGAAAGTTCAAGTGACTTACCAAGGGTCACACAGATAGTAAGCAGCAAAGGTGAGATTGAACCTAGGGTCTGGCTACAGAGTCAGTTTTCTGTCCTCTTTACCATGAACCATAGCCTTACTACTTTAAACAAGTTATTGATTATGAAAAATGGTACATGAACAGAAGAATAGTCATAGAAACCTGTTACAGTAATTCATGCAGAAGCCAATTAATATGAATCCAATCCCATACTGAAACTAAAGAGCTCCAGCAAGCACCTTTGTTGACAAACAAAGCACTTATTTGCTAAGCAGAAACATATATCACCCATAGACAACACTGATTTAGAATATAAACTCATTTGTAAAATCTTACAGAGAAGGATGGTAAAAGACTATAAGCAACATTGCTTCATAAAACAGTGAAACACAGTGGAAGGTGAAAACCAGTTTTTTAAAAACTTAGTCAAAGACCTAATTAAGCAAGGTCATCCTAAGGGAATTTGAAGATGACTGGAAAGAGGAAAACAAACCAAAGAATGACAGAAAAGATCTGCAAAGATTTTTATAACAAAACACTTTTAACCATCTGGGACAGTGAGGCTACCATATCTATAGCTGTGGTAAGAGTGAGAACAGAAATGGCACTGAAGAGAATAAATACAGGAACTACAGATATGTAAGATGAAATGTTCAAAGAGGAGATCTATGCTAGAGGTAACACAATTGCAAAGGACACTGAGCAACCAATTCACTGAATATCTGAAGGAAGGAAAGATACCAAAGATTTGGGGGAAAAAAACTTGAACTTTGCTAATTTTTTAAAAGGTGACTGAAAATATATCTATATGTACTAATCCACCTTTCCTTAATATAGCAAGCAATATTTATCTAAGTCCAAGAGCAAACATTACATAAAATGCAGAGAAGTTAGATGTCTTTCCAATAATATTAGCAGCAAAGCAAGGATGCCTATTATCATTATTTAACATAGGGCTAAAATACCAGCTATAGTAATAAGACAAGAGAAAGGCATTGAGGGAAAAAACACAAAGAGAAAACAAAATTATCACTTTTTTTGCAGATGACATGGTGGTATACTTAGCAGACCCTAAAGACTCACTTAAAAAAAATCAAAACCATTAATAACTTCTGCAAAGTTGTAGAATATAAGGTAAATCCATATAAATCATCTGCATTCCTTAACCAATAAGGCCCAGCAAGAAGAGCTAAAAAGAGAAATCTTATTCAAAATTATTATAGAAACTATAAAATATTTGAAGTATATATTCCAAGATTCACTCAGGAACTATATGAATCTATCTAGAACACACACTCTGCAGAAATTCCAAAAAACCTGAATATTTGGAGAAATATTACCTGTTCATGGATAGGTCAAGCCAATATTATAAAAATGACCTACTAAATTTATTCACTTATTCTACCTAAAGTTATCTGCCCAAATTTATTTATTCGGTTCTATATCATTCAAACTCCCAAAAAGATATTTTATAAAGTTTAAAAAAATTCATGTAAAGAAACAACAAATTAAGATACTCAAGGGTAATAATAAAAAAAGTGGGAAGTAAGGGTGGGTTCTGTCAGTATCAGATCCCAAACTGTACCACAAAACAATAATCATTTTAAAAGTAATGATTAAAAAGAGAAGTCTATCACTGGAAGAGATTACATATACAACATAGAGAAGTAAACAAAGCAGAATTTTGTTTGGTAAACCCAAAGACCCTATCTATGGGGCTGGGGATGGAGGAAAGATGTATATTTGAACAAAAAAAATCTAGACAGAATTCTGGCAGAAATTGGGTTTAGACAAATAACTCACACCATATGCCAAGATAAGTTCCAAAAGGCTACATGGATTAAATATAGAAAGTCACATCATAAACAACTTAGAGGAACAGGAAACAAGTTACCTTTTGGATCTATGGTTAGAGAAGAGTTCATGACTAAACAAAATGACAAAGAGGATCGCCCCAAATAAAAATGAATTGCTAATAAAAAAATTTAAAAGATTTTGATAAATAAATCTAATTCAGTAAAAATAAAACTAGAAGGAGAAGAAGTAACTGGGGGGCAGAATATTTGTAAACACATGTCTCTGATAAATATCTTATTTCCATGATATATAAGGAACTGACTCAAATTTGTAAGACTTAGTTATTCTCAATAGATAAATGATCAGAGGATATAAATAGGCTCTTTTCTAAGAAAGAAATCCAGGCTATCAATAATCATATTTAAAATTCAAATAAATAATAACTAGAGAAATGCAAATTAAAGTAATTTTGAGTTTTGAGGTTCTTCCCTTTACTTTTGAAACTGGCAAAAATGACCAAAAAAAGAGAAAAAGAAAATGACAAATATTGGAAGAACTTTGGGAAAACAGGTACACTGGTGAATTTTTGTTGCAGATAACGGTTAATTGGTCCAGTCATTTTGGAAAAAAATTTGTTAGTATGTCCAGACAACTACCAAATTGTGCATAACCTTCAGCTTATCTATATCACTACTAAGCCTAGACCCTAAAGAAATCGGAAAAGAAACTTTATTTACAAAAAAAAAGATACTTATTAGCTGTCTGACTTTGAGCAAGTCCCTTAACTCTGTTTGCCTTAGTCTCTTCATCTGTAAACTGAGCTGGAGATGGAATTTGCAAACCACTCCAGTATCTTTGCCAAGAGAACCCCAAATGGAGTCATGAAGAGTCGGATGTGACTAAAATGACTGAAAAACAACTATATACAAAAATATTTCTAACAAGTTTTTTCATGGTAGTCCAAAACCAGAAACTAAAGAAACATCTTTCAATGGGTGAATGACCAAACACATTTTAGAATATGAATGTAATGAAATATTATTGTGCCATAAGAAATTATGCTTTGCACTTCTAGGACTGTATTCCAAAGAGATCATAAAATTGGGAAAAGGACCCACATGTACAAAAATATTTATAGCAACTCTTTTTTGTGGTGGCAAAGAATTGGAAATTGAGGGGATGCCCATCAATTGGGGAATGGCTGAACAAGTTGTGGTATATGAATTTAATGTAATACTATTGTGCCATAAGAAATGATGAGCAGGTGGACTTCAGAAAAACCTGGAAAGACTTGTATGGACTGATACTGAGTGAAGTGAGCAGAACCAAGAGAACATTGTACACAATAACAGCCATGTTGTACAATGACTAACTTTGATAGACTTAGCCCTTCTCAGCAATGAAAGAATCTAAGACATCTCCAAAAGTCTCATGATGGAAAATGTTAAGAAAGAACTCAGGAGTCTGAATCCAGATGGAAGTATACTATTTGCTCTTTTTTTTCTTCTGTTTTGTTTTGTTTCTTCTTTCTTGTGGTTCCTCCTATTGGTTCTAATTCTTCCTTACAACATGACTAATGTGAAAATATGCTTAATAGGAATGTATATGTATAGCTTATATCAGATTGTACACCATCTTGTTGAGGGTAGTGGGGAAGGAGGGGGAGAAAGATTAAAAACTCAAAAGCTTATGGAAGTGATTGTTGATAACTCAAAATAAATTAATAAAAATTTTTAAAAAAGAAATTATGCTTTGAAGTGACAGGAGCAGACCCTTGTCATTGGAGATGGGGGTAGGCCTAAAAAGGTCAAAATGAAGAAGAAATTCTGGGTTCCATCTAGCAGAGATGGGGATGGGGGTCAGTGTTTGATCAGGAGAGGAAAAGGGGAAGAGGCCATTGGCAGGAAAGTTGGGCTAGGCTCTGGGACAGGGCAGGGGAAGAGTGGTCTTAATTGGGGTTACTGGCCAGGGCCTTCCAGGCTCCCTGATGGAGTCTGTGGCAGACTACTGTTAGGAAAAGGGGTGGAAGTTGGGGCCAGCTTGAAGTCAATTCTAATTTATTCTAGGAATTAAAAAGTTAACATAAAATTGGTTTTGATCAAATTTACATTTTTCTACCTTTAATTTACATCCCCTACATTAGAAACTTACAGCACAAAAAATAAAATAAAATGGGCTATGTCTACTGTAGCCACAGTAAGCTGGTGGCAATGAGGTAAATTTGAAATCATATTTATTCATACATAAACAAGCCAAAAGATAGCTACACTAATCTACAAAATAATATCCCTTCAAATGTGTGACAATGTATAATCAAGAAGGACATTTTAACTGCACTAAATGGGAAGAGCCTGTTTGATTTCTTCTGGCAATACATTTTCATCAAAACTCATACATATTCAGCAAAATAATGTGTTGGTGAATTCAATGACCTGTCACAGAAGCCCAGGCATTTATTTCCAGCATCTGTCTGTGGGAATTATGTAAAGCACTTAATGCAATGTGTTTTCATTGAAATTCCATTTTTTTTTGTTTCCCAACCAGTGAATTTTCATTTAAACCGATATGTTTTACCTGAACTTACTTGCAGTCATTGGAACTGAAATATGGTTACAGATATAGGCAATATGTGGTAGGCTTAACCAGTATAATTTTATGTAGCTCAGTCAACTTCCCATGACATATATCCTGATTTTCCTTGGGCTTAAAATCATTTTAACATGGATGACTCTGGTCTCACTCTCCCAGAGCAAGGCCTGTTCCATTTTATCCTACTCAGGATTCTCCAGGGCCTTGAGAGGGTTAGGGAATGTCTTTCTTCTGCCATTGGCTTAAGCTCCCAATGACTGTGTCCTACCCATTAAGGAGTAGGGCAGTGACTAGTATGCCTATTCCATTTAACCACTTAATATTAGATTCACCTTTACAAAGGAATGTTTGCTTTAAAGATATACTAAAAACATGCAAACATTTTCCCCAACACCCTGGAGGTTCTCTTCTATACCTTACTAGTCTGTCTCTCCACCCCACCCCCAATTAGACTCACGACTTTGCTCAGCTCCTACATAACACTAGTCCCACAAAATTCAATCCTGAAGCCAGCAGCACCAGGTTATGGTGGGCCAGAGACCCATACCTGTGCTCCTCAGGGCCCTCTGGGCTGGCTTGCAACATCTGGCCTGGAATCTTGGACTCCTGCACCCCTGTGGCTCAAACTCCCAGGCCAGATGGAGATGACACTCTGCACCTAGAACAGAAAAGAACAAATAAAAAGGCTAGTTTCCAGGGGCCACAAGGTCAGGGTAGGGGCAGGGAGATGAGTTGGATGGTGAGTCAACTAATGAGGAATAAAAGAATTGACTTGCCCTAGTGAGAACCTAGTTGAGATTAGGTGACATAAACTTGTAGTAGACTCAGTATAGTTTCGTGATTTTCTCCAGCTTTATTCAGTAGCCTGTCAGGAGGAGCAAAGGTAGTATACCATGGGAGTAATCCAAAAGTTAGGGTTTAGAAGGGCAAATAAGATCAGATAAAGAAGAGGACATTGTAGAGTTCAACTGGCTTACCAAAGTGTCAAGACTAGGAATGGAAAAGAGTGTAGCTAGTGCTTGGGATGATAACCTGGATGGAGGGATTGGAAGTCATGGTCAGGAAGAACAAGGTTAGGAGTTGCAAGGCAGAGAGAGAGGTTGAATCACAACAGTTTATGATCAGATGAAGGACTTTTGGAATTCATCCATGTGGATATGGAATGATTGTAGATGAATGAAAGATCAAGAGTATGACCACTTCTGTGTGAAGCAATTGTGAGGATGTTTGTTTCTGTTTTCTCTTTTTCCTTTTTGAGTAACTGGGAAAAAAAAGCTTGTCTGGTCTAAGGTATGTATGATAATGAGGAGGGATAGTGAAAAGGCTGATAACTAGGAGAGACAGTGGAAGGCTGAAAAAAAGGAGGAGCCTGCAGAGAGTAAGTAGAGCAACCAGGGTAGAAGAAAGAAACTTTGGAGGGTTTTGCTCTCTTTCAGAAAGGTGGCTTCAAAAGATTGAAGTTCCTTATGGTAGGCTGCTTCAGGGTGGCCTAAGAAACTTGACTGGGGTGGCCATGTTACCTATAGAGTTGGTAGAGCTCTTTCCCCTGGCTTCCAGGACTTCCTTCAAGTCCCAGCTCAAATGTCACCTGCTACAAGAAGTCTTCTCCAATTACCCTAAATGTTAGTGCCTGCCCCCTATTTATTATCTCCAGTTATTCTGACTGAAGTTTGCTTACACATAGTTATTTACACGTTGTCTCCCCATTAGACTGTGAGTCCTATGAGAGCAGGGACTGTTTTTTGTCTTTCTTTGTATCTTAGCACTTGGCACGGTGATTATTCCTGTTATTTTTGGAGGAGGGGGAGATGGGGAGTGGGATGGAGGAGGGGAAGAAGAGGAGAAGGAAGAGGAGGAAGTGGAAGAAGAGGAAGAAATGAGGAAGAAGAAGAAGAAAAAGAAGGAAGATGACGACAAGGAGGAGAAAGAGGAGGAAATGCAAGAAGAGAAAAAAAGAAGAAAAAAGAAGAAGAAGAAGAGGAGGAGGAGGAGGAGGAGGAGGAAGAGGAGGAGTAGGAGGTTATGGTTTAACAACTATAACACCTATTGAGTGGTTGCCTATTTTGCCAAGAACAGAGAAAGAGATGGAGAGAGAAAAAGGTGTTTGTGACTATGAAGTCCATTGAGCAATTGCCTAGTTTGCCAAGAACAACACGTAACAACCCAGCTGCCTATCGTTCCTGACTGACAATGTATCTGCCCTGACCTTCTGATTCTCCTTAAACTCTCTTCATTCTTCTGGCTTGTCCTCCTCATTTTATAGTGTTGTTATTTGTCCTTCATTCTGAGAGGACCATGATATCAGGGAGGTGATGCCATGACTGTGCAAGGTCACCAGCCTCACTTTCTCCTCTGGAGCCATCTGGGTCCAGTGGCCAGATGTAGATCAGGATGACTGGAGATAGCCCCACTGAGCTGTTGAAGGGGAGTCTCTTGTCTCCAGGTCCCGCACTCTATCTACACAGCCACCTAGCTGCCCTAGAAGAGTTCGACCATAGCAGAGTACAATGGGCCTACCCATTGGTCAAATCAATAAATCTCTGTGAATAGGAGTGTTGGGGATTGGTAGAAGAAAGGGCTAAGAGCGCAGACATAGCAAAAGCAAAGCACAAGATGATAAAAAAAGGTTCTCTACAACCCTTCACCTCCACACACACAAACATTCCCTGAAACCTGTTTGGATGCTCCCTGCAGTTTGGCTCTCCTGAGTTGGAAGCTCTGCTTCATCCAACCCAGACTGCCACCCCAAACTAGACTACCTCTGCTGTTTCTTCTAATCTGACTACTCAGAGGCCAATGATCATTTAAACTCTCTGCTGAAATTTTATATTCAGAAGGTTCCTATAGGTATTACTCTATCCTTTTTCTAAATTTGAATCCCCAGGACTTGGCATAATGGTTGGCACAGTTACTTGAAAACATTTTCTATAAGAGGCAAGATTGTTCAGGTACCTGCGGGTATTTCTTCTATTCCTTCAACAAACATTTAGTGATAAGGGATTGACAAGGTCATGGGGAATCAAGTTCCCTCTTTGTGCCAGCAGGTAGATGATAACAGCATGAGGCCCAGACTTGCAAGAAGTGTGGGAGAACTGGTTAGCTAAAGAAATTTGCATCTGCCTTGATAAGACCTTCACCCACACATCACTTTTTGCATACCAAGGCCTAGGTGAGAGCTGAGAGGTAAGAGTGAAGGGCTTGGGGGAAAGGGAAGGAAGCAAAAGGGCAGGACTAAGTGACTTCCACAAAACAAATTAACAAATAAAACAAGTGTCAGATTCCCTACTTCCAGAGAGAGCAAGATAAGGTAGGACTTCCCATGTAGGAAGCACCAAAAATTTCTGCTACTCCACAAATCCCCGAGAATATAGCCAATTGCCTGGCCCACAACTGTCAGTTGGTAGACCATGTTCATTCATTCCATCACCAGCAGACTAGAATTCTGACAAAAATGTTCCTCATCAGGTTTGAGCATACTGTGTGACTTCAGGCAAGCCGCTGGAATTTCCCAGGGGTCAAAATAAGAACGAGTGACAGGCTTGGAGTCAGCAAGGCCTTGTTTCTAGTCTTACCTCAGACACATACTGGGTATATACTGTGCAAGTCAATAAAATGATTAGTGCTGCACTAAGACTTTAAATGGAAATGTTTGCCAATCTGCATTGGAAGATGAATGTTCTCATAGGAATTCTATTTAGTGCCGGGGTAGGGAACTTGCAGCCTTGAGGTGGCCGCAAGGCTGCAGGTTCCCCACCCCTGTGACCTTTTCCAATGAAATCACAGGTTCAGTTTTTACAAAGTGGGAATAACAAAGCTTATTGGCAAAAAGGTTTGCATTTCTCCTATGAAAGGCAGTTATTTATTAAAATATTCTCTATTTGGTAGTTATATTTGTAAGATCATAGTGTCAACAGTAATAGCTCAGAATAATAACTCACACTTCTATAGCACACAAAGGTTTACAAAACACCTTTCTCACAACTGCCCTTTAAGGTACAGAAGAAAAGTGTTATTAACCCCATTTTAAAAATGAGGAAACTGAGAGTCATAGGGTTAAATGTTTTGGCCATGGTCATAGAGCTAGTGAGTACCAGAGATGGCATTCAGTTGCACATCTTCTGACTCCATGGCCCCAGACTTTCCAAATGGTGATGACTAATAGTACTAAAAATTTCCCTCAGAACACATTTTTATCTCCCAGATGATATTTCCTCTCCTGGTGCATCTAATGTTTTTGAAGAGTATAGATCTAGAATTAGGCTCATTTTTTCCCCTTTTTCACACTTTAAAAATTGATGCCTTGTGTTTTTATGCCACAATCACTTCCAGATATATCATTCCCACCCCACCCCCACTGGAGGAGTTCATTCTTTTTCATCAAAAGTAGATTGTTGGTGTATGTTAAGCAGGTGACAGAAGCCTCCTTACTTTTTACCTCCACTCCCAGGGCTGTTCTAGTCACTGTATAAACAGGGATTGAAGTGAAGGGATATGGGAAACACTGAGAAAGCACCTGTTGACCACTTCACAGCAGTGATGATTCCAGGTCCAAACATGCAAGCTCAGCCCACACAGATCTTTTCTACAGCTGCTGATCTAATATTCTGGGCAAGTCTAGGTACCTGTCACCAAGGACAAGGAAAGCCACAACTCCCAGGGCACCTTTTCTTGTTAAGCGGCAGCTGTGAGTCAGTCAAAGGGAGGAGAGACTTTGGTATAACATACCAAATGCCTTAGATAATGTGCTAACTACGTAGTCAGACTTTCCTTCTGTGCTTTTCTGGGCTATAGAATTAGCCTTTGGGACTTCTGGAAAGAGTGGGGCAAATGTTCTCCAAGGCTCCTATTCCCAAAGTTAGAGGGATGACATTCACAAATGGTAATTTTTGTTGTATATTCACATTTGCTGCTAAGGATCTCTGATTTGTGGTGGCCATAAACAGCCCTTTCAATCCATCAACAAGTATCTAATAGATTCCTACCATGTGCCAGGCATTGTGCTAGGCACAAGGACTACAAAGACAAAAGTCCCTGCCCTCAAAGAGCTTACCTTCTAACTGTGAAGACAACATGTATATGTATAATTATATATAAATACTTTCACTACAGATATAAAATAGAGGAAGGAGAGTGGGGAGGCACTAACAACTGAAATGGGGATTGGGGGACCAGGAAAGGCCTCATGCAGAAGCTGGGACTTGAGCTGAATCTTGAAGGAAACCAGGTATTCAAGAAATGAAAAGGGTCTGCATTTCAGGGATGAAAAACAGCCATTGAAAAGGGATGGAGACAGGAGATAGAGTATCATTTGAGAGTAATTGCAGAAGGCTTGTTTGACTGGACCTTAGTCTACATGAAGGGGAGTGATATATAGCAAGGCTAGGAAGATATGTTGTGAAGAGCTTTAAACACCAAATTTTTTTGTTGTTCAGTTGTTTCAGTCTCATCCAACTCTTTGTAACCACATTTGGGGTTTTCTTGGTAAAGATACTGGAGTAATTTGCCATTTCCATCTCCAGCTCATTTTGCAGATGAGGAAACTGAGGCAAACAGGGTTAAGTGATTTGCCCAGGGTCACACAACTAGTAAGTGTCTGAGGCCAGGTTTGAATTCATGAAGTTGAGTCTTCCTGACTTCAGACTGGGCACCCTCTGTATTGCACCATCTACCTGCCTTAAATAACAAATAGAGGAGTTTATATTTGATCTTGGAAATAATGAGTTACTGGAGCTTATTGAATAGTAGGGTGGCATGACCAGACCTACACTTAAAAAAATATCACTTTGTTGGCTGCATGAAGGGTAGATCAGAGTGAGAGAAGACGTGAGACAGGGAGAACAATTAAGACACTATTGCAATAGTCTAGGAGAGAGGTGATAAGAGCCTAAGAGATGGTGGTGATTGTCAGAATGGAGAAAGAGATAAATGTAAGAGATATTGTGGAGGTAGAAACATGAAAATTTGGCACCTGAATGGCGGCTATATGTAGGGTGAGGGAAAGTGAGACATCAAGGGTGACACTAAGAAGCAGGACTGGCCAGGTCTCTGTGGGATTTAAGAGATAAGAGGTAACAAGTTTGAGGGGAGCAGAAAGCCAGGTTTTCCATCAGTGCCAGTAGGTAGGTGATAAGAGTAGAAAGCCTAGACTTGCAAGTAGTTTGGGGAAGTTATTTAGCTCATGCAACTCACCTAAGCTTTACTCATATTATCACCCACGCTCTATCCAAACACCCATATACGAGACACATAGACCCACACCCTTCAGGAAGCACACACCCTTCTTCTCTGTTTTTCTGAGTCCTGCCTATGTTCCTTAATTTCCTGTCAGAACTTCAGAAAAGAGACAGAAGTTTGTCAGGGTGGAAATGAGGTAATAAGGTCATAGAAACATAGCTCTAGAGCTAAAAAGGCCCTTATTATTGTTCAGTCATTTTCAATCACGTCTGACTCTTTGTGAACCCATTTGAGGTTTTCTTGGCAAAGATACTGGAGTATCTGGAGTGATTTGCCTTTTCCTTCTCCAGCTCATTTTACAGATAAGGAAACTGAAGCAAACTGTGTTAAGTGACTTACCCAGGGTCACATAGCTAGTAAGTGTCTGAGGCCAGATTTGAACTCAGGTCTTCCTGACTCCAGGCCTGGCATTTTATCCACTGTACCACCTAGCTGTCACAGAAAGGACTCTAGAGGTTAAGTTAGTCCAACTGCCTCATTATACAAATGAGGTGAAAGGTAAAGGGTAAAATCACTTGCCTAAGGTCAAACATGTAGTAAATTGAAGGGACCAGATTTGAACCCAGCACCTCCAATCCCATATCTGATGCTCTTTCCATTATACATTGTTGCCTCCAAACAATATGACTGAGTCTCGAGCCAGTCCTAGGACAGAATTGTCTTCTGCTGCACTGGGAACAAGAAAGGTAATAAAAAGTAGAAAGACAACTCCTTTCCCTAGAGGCAGATCTATAAACAAAGGTTGGATGACCACTTGTGAATCACAAGCTTGTCACCTGAGGCCCAGGACTGAGGGTTCTTCAAGAGGGACTTCTGCTCTGGATTCACACAAACCAGGTTTAGTTTTGGGAGAAGCCTAATCCCAGAAAAAGTTTTCCCAAACTTTGATTCATTGCCCCCACTCCGGAGTTCCAGGGAAAATCTCTTAGACAATGCTTGATTAAGTATGGCTTATGTCTAGAGTTTCCCTCAAAGGGATCACAATACGGTCCTTTCTAGAAAGGGTATTCAATGTACAAAGTAGATGACAGGTATGGGACAGCCATTTACTTCCTCCACCACAAAAGAAATAGGTAAAACAAAAAAAAAAAACGCATTAAGTGTGCAAAAACAAATACTTAAACATAAAACAGTAGCCCATCTCACTTATTATGCTCTCCAGATGTGAAGACAATTTTGTAACATCTGACAGATATTTCATTTTAACCCCTGATCTTTAATATCTGCACAATTTACAAGTCTGGATCTCCTGGCAAGCCAGGGCACAGTCAGGATTTTCTTAGTCCGTTTAGCTGCAATGTCTTCTCCTATGAGAAGTTGTTTTGGAAATCACCTCTTGTTGGACAGTTAGTCCCCAATTTAGCAACTCTCAAATTCACAAGGTGGCTGACAAAACCGGTAACATCCATTTTTCAGGAACACCATTTGGTTACCTTTGCTTAGGGAAAGAAACAAAATAGAAAAGAAAAAGACAGAGATTTGAGGTTCAGTCTCAAACCTAACTGGGGAAGAATGTATTCTCACTTCAATGTAAGTGTACCTGTGATAGAGGCTGAGGAGGGGGTAGAAGAGAGTGATTCCCTTGCCTCTCCCGACCATGGAAATCTGATGGAGAGCTAGTAGAATACAAGTAATAAGAGAGAGACAGAGACAGAAATAGAGTTGTTTCTCTTTAGTTCTTTTAGCCTCCTGAAGGGAAGGCTTTTTCTGGCCCAGATGCCAATCATCTTGGATAAACTTCCCAGTTATGGGCAGCTAGTTGTCAATAGTAGACATCCAATGGGGGTCACAGTTGTAGAACCTCCATCCCTAACTCAATTCAATCTAATTCAATTCCAGTATATATTAAACACCTACTACTATATGTACCAGACACTATACTATATGTTGGGATTATTTTTTAAAAACAAAACAGCCCTTACTCTAAAGTAGCTAACATTTTACTAGAAGATAGTACATGTGAAAAAAAATAAATAAGTGAATGCAAAATAATTTGAATGTGGAGTACTAACAACTAAGTGGCTCAAGGAAGACTTCCTATAGGAGGTGATGGCCAAGGTAAGCCTCAAAGTCAGCTCGGGGCTCCCTTCTAGAGGCAGGGGTGAGGAAGGACTGAATTCCAGGTGTGGGGAGAACAAGCAAAGAGAACATAGCAGCAACTTTAAATGGAACACAGATTTGTGAAGGGAAAATAAAGGCAGGCTGAAGCCAGGTTATGAATACCTTTAAATGCCACACAGGCATTTGAGGAAAAGAAGAAAGAACTGTGAATGTTGAAGATAGAGAAAAGAAAATTTGAGGAGACATGAGCAGTGACTTCAAACATTTTAGGGTTTGTCATATGAAAGAAGTTCCTTTAGGCATGTTCTGCTTGACCCTAAAGGGCAGAATCAGTGGAAGGTGCAAAGAAATGGTTTTGGCTAGATATAAAGACTTCCTAGAGCTGACCAGATATGGGATGGCTGTCTCTAAAGTAGCGGGTTCCCTCTGGGAATCATGAAAATCTGAGTTCATATCCAGTCTCAGATACTTATTATATCTGTGTAACTTTGGGCAAATCACTTACCGTTTGTCTCATTTTCCTCAAATGTAAAATGAGAATAATAGTAACACCCACCTCTCAGGGCTGTTGTGAGGATCAAATGAAATAATATTTTTAAAGTGTCTGACAAATTAGTAGGCACTAAATAAATATTTTCCTTCCTTCCTTCCTTTTTTCCTTCCTTGTTTCCTTCCTTCCTTTTTTTTCTTTCTTCCTTGCTTCCTTTTTTCTTTCCTTCCTTCCTTCCATCTTTCCTTCCTTCCTTCCTTCCTTCCTTTTTTCCTTTCTTCCTTCCTTTTTTCCTTCCTTCCTTCCTTCTTTCCTCCCTTCTTTTCTTCCCTTTTTTCCTTCCTTCCTTCCTTCATTCCTTTTTTCCTTCCTTCCTTCTTTCCTTCCTTCTTTTCTTCCTTCCTTCTTTTCTTCCTTCTCTCCTTCCTTCCTTCTTTTCTTCCTTCCTTCCTTCTTTCCTTCCTTCCTTCCTTCTTTCTTTCCTTCCTTCTTTCCTTCCTTCCTTCTTTCCTTCCTTCCTTCTTTCCTTCCTTCTTTTCTTCCTTCCTTCCTTTTTCCTTCCTTCCTTCCTCCCTTCCTTCCTTTTTTCCTTCCTTCCTTCCTTCTTTCCTTCCTTCTTTCCTTCCTTCTTTCCTTCCTTCCTTCCTTCTTTCCTTCAATCCTTCCTTTTTTCCTTTTTTTCCTTCCTTCCTTCCTCCCTTCCTTCCTCCCTTCCTTCCTTCCTTCCTTCCTTCTTTTCTTCCTTCTTTCCTTCCTTCCTTCCTTCTTTTCTTCCTTCTTTCCTTCCTTTCTTCCTTCCTTCCATATTTCCTTCCTTCCTTCTTTCCTTCCTTTTTTCCTTCCTTCCTTGCTTCTTTTCTTTTTCATTCCTTTCTCCCTTCATTTTTTCCTTGCCCCCTCCTTCTGTTCTTCACTTCTTCCTTCCATCACAGGGACACTTACAGAGCAATCAGGTTGTGCTTGTTCTTTACCAAGGTCCTGGGCATATGCTCAGTCTTATCATTCCTACTTTAAGATGATAGCTTTAGGGCTAAAAATAGACTTTAGAAATAATTTAATTCAATTCACTTATTTCAAAGATAATAAAACTGAGTCTCAAAGAAGTGAAGTAACTCATCCAAAGTTACATAGGTGACAGAGCAGAGTTAGGATTTGAATTCAGGTTCCTTAGCCCAAAATTCTTTTTCTTGTTTCCTCTGTACCACACTAAGAAACTAGTAATATTAACAGCTAGCTAGCTTTTATATGGTGCATGCCACTTGCCAGGTACTGTGCTAAGCACTTTCCAATTATTATCTCATTTGATCTTCATAACAGCCCTGGGAAGTAGATGTTTTATTATCCCCATTTTACAGATGAGCAAATTGAGGCAACCAAGATTAAGTGATATGTCTAGGGTCACACAGCTGGTAAGTGTTTGAAGCTGGAATTGAATTCAGGTTTTCCTGACTTCAGGGTCAGAGCTACAGAGCCACCTAGCTGCCTCTAATACTCCAATACTATAGAGGTATTGATTGGACTAAGTGACCTCAGAGATTCTGTGATACTGGGGCGGCTGCAGGTGCCCCCATATGGAATAAGTGATGGTATTTAGCCAATGTTTGTGAAGTTGGATTAAATTGACTTGAAAGGCAAGGACTGTGGGGGCTGGTATGTTATCTAGGGTATGTCACTGTGTACTCTCTTACTTAGAATGTTAGGTCAAAATAACCACCAAAGGCAGCCTTCAGAGCAAAAGACCTTAGAGAAGGGCAGCCTGAGGGTATGTGTGCATTCCTGTCTGTGTGAGTATGTTTGCCTTTGTAAAAGTCCAATTTTTTTTTTTAGAAGTCCAATTTTTGCATGGGGGAAGATGGTAAATAGGTTGTTGGGTGAGCACATACAGAGAAGGTTTAGGTCTTTTAAAACTCCAAATGACAGAGGTTTCAGCCTCTCTCCTTTTCTCTACTCCTTCCTGAGTCATTGCCTGTCAGCTAGCAGTTTCCTTGGGCAAGTCTGGGTCTAGGAAAGTCACCCCACTCAAAGTGACCAAAGTTGAATAAAGGACACCATGGATATGGGGCACCAGGCAACTGTCAGGACCACCATTGCCTCAATCCACCTTGGTGTAACCAGGATAAAGTGGAATACGATGTCAGAAAAGAGGAAGCTGGGCCAAAAAAACCCTTTCTGCCTTTTCCCACCTAGGCACAGATCTGGACTATAGTTCCCTCTCTGCTGGAATCCCAATCTCCTTCAAGTCCCTACTCATAGCCAAACTACTCCATGATGCCTTCCCTGATCTCCTTAGGTGGAAGTGATCTCTGCCTCATTTCATTGTATCTCATTTTATATTTATCATAAAATATGAATTTGCAGTTATATGTTTATTTTGATCCATATCTTTTTACCCTTACTAAATTGTAAGTTCCACGAGGGCATTAACTTTATCTTATTTATATTTGTATCTTACTCCAGAATCTAGCAAAGTACCTTGCACATAATAAGCATTTTAATGCCTCTCTCAATTTTTAATCCATCCTCCTAGTGCTAGGATGGGCTAGTTGTCTGGTAAGGGAACAAGAGAAGGATGGTAATCAATTAATGAGACCCAATGGTAGGAGGAAGGTGCATTGGTCAAGATCATTGGACTTAGAAGGTCAGATAGGACAAAACATACTTACTGGTCACCAGCAGGGCTCCCACTTAATGAAGGTAAGGGCCTACTCATTTCTGAGGCTTTTCCATAAAGCCATTTGCCCACTACTAAAATGATAAACTAGCCCCAGTCAGAAGCAATCAGATAATTCCAAAAGGCTTATGATGGAAAATGCTACCCACATCCAAAGAAAGAAATATGGAGTCTGAACACAGATCAAAGCATACTAGTTTCTCTTTTTTGTTGCTGTTTTTTGTTTTTTTCTTTCTTAGGTTTTTTCCCTTTAATTCTGATTCTTCTTTCACAACATGACTAATGTGGAAATATGTTTAATATGATCATATATATATAGCCTGCATCACATTGCATGCTGCCTTGGGGAGGGGGTAAAATTTAGAACTCAAAATCTTATAAAAGCAAATGTTGAAAACTAAAAATAAATTTAAATTTTTTTAAATGAAAAAAGAGGGGGCAGGTAGGTGGTGCAGTAGATAGAGTACCAGCCCTAAAGTCAGGAGGACCTGAGTTCAAATTCAACCTCAGACACATAACACTCGTTAGCTGTGTGACTCTGGGCAAGTCACATAACCCCAATTGCCTCACAAAAAAAAAATGAAATGAAATGAAATGAAAAAAGAGGAAACCAGGGCACCTTTACATTTATACACCAAATGGAAAGGTAGTGGCTATAACAATTTTGCTCTTTCCCCTCCTAGTGCCTGTCTTGTGCTATGAGGAAGACACAAGATCCTGGATCCAGAGTTCTACTAATGATCGCTTGGATGGCATAAATATTATCTACTCTTTTTGGATCTCTGGTAGGAAGAGTAGCCAAGCACACTAAATAAAATGAATTATGCCTTTCCTAGAGCTCTTGATTTCAAAGTGGTTTGGGAGCTCACAACCTCACATTTGCTAAAGGATTTTTATGAATTAGCTTTTGTTTTTTAATCCTGCTATGCCAGGAATAATGCATTATATACAGTTATCATGTTCTCTGTTCCAATGGAGCCATTCTATTATGTAAATGTCACATGACTAGAACTGAGTTAAATATGACAAGTTCAGGGTGGAGGCAGAGATTTTTTTTCCTGTAGAGTGAGAGCTTGAGAGTTGATTCTTACTGGCCTGAGGTCATTCAGAGAGATGTAGAGCTAGGAGATCAAAGGTTATCCACTCTTAATTCATCTCAGTAACCACAGAGATCTTGAAACTTTTCCATCATTTCTACTGGGGTTGAGGGGGAGGGTCGAGGAAGTACCCAAACTTCCAGAAAGATCAAGGACGGGTCTAGAGTTTGATCCTTCCCCTTGCATACTTATCAGGTAAGTAGCCAACAGTACCACCTGGTATTTAAACACTTAATACAAATCAAAGTCAATTGCAAGTCATGTCATCATCTCCCTGATGTCATGGTCCTCTTCTAGAACAAAGAACAAACCACAACATATTTGTTAAATAGATAAATGGTCTAGGAATCTGGAAGATAACATGGGAATGTACCAGTGGTTAGCAAAACTGCTGTTTATGGAAAAGGACATTCCCCACTTGGGGTATAGGAATCAAGGTCTGACTTGGAATGAGATCAAGCACTAACTTAAAAGCTACACTGGATTAGGACAAGGTTATCTTCAGAGAGCCAAAATCCAATATACTGAGTACTGGAGAAGATATTTAGAACTGAGAAGTCCATGCTAAATTAGGGAGCCAAAATGCAGAGAATTCCAGAGAGTCTGTGAGCTTTAAAATTTGAGTCATTACATGGCCTGTTTAACTGACAGAGAATAAGCCCAAGTGACAGAATCGATATAGGCAACTTAGAATAAGGTGTCCCTTTTTTGGTTTACCACTTCTTATTGAATAATTTAAAATGTCTTTATTTAAAAAGGTATTGATGCTGTCACAATAAAAATCTGTGATAAAGAGAAACTGAGGCACAGAGTTCTGACCATGATTAATTTATTAGCAAAGCTATCAATTGCCCATAAATGGGACACAAGACTCCTCAGTAGGCAAGGACCTTCAGGAGAGTTTACAGAGCTTTCTTATAGCCAATAAAGAGAAATAAATCAAATGACATAATTTTGAATAACACGTTTACCAAGTTTTCTGATTGGACAAAAGTCTTCAAATCTTAGGTTTCCAAATAGAGAAAGAAAGAAGAGTTGGAAAATTGGTACAGTTCCTGAGGAGTAAACAAGCCTTCTGGGTGATCGGATGAGCTCTAAGTACTAACTAATGAAATATTTTACATCAGCAGGTTAATGACAATATCTGAAAGAAATAAGAAATTTCTAAAAGAGAACTAGCTTCTGACAAACAAAAGTAGGTCAACTCCAAATGGGAAACTTCCTCTCATACCCACTCCTCTATTCCCAAATGTCTACAGCAAAACATCTCTCTTAAATCATATGATTTTACAGTGCAGCAGGGCCTAACTCACAAAACAAGGATAATCATGATATAAATGGAGCTAATTGATTATATATTTCACAATTCCCCCACTTCAATTCTTGGGAGACATGTCTTCCGTGAATCATTATTCATAAACTGAATTAATATAATCAGCCATGTTCAACTTCCATTGGAATTAAATCAGCAATGGAGAGACTGTATAGGTATACAAAGTTAGATTGAGAGGAAAAATTCACATAAATATCATGAAATATAAAAAGCAATAATTACAGGAAAAAAATTGGGTTAATTTTATCTCTGTAAAGCCACTCTGTGAGAATACACTAGTAGTAAATACACCATAATATTTTACAGAAGGCCATAAGAAGAGTATGAGACCAGAGGTTAGTATGCCCTGTCTCCCAGTAAGGAAAACATCAAAGAAACCCAAGAATAAGGGTACCACTAGAAATTAGCAGTGAGTAATAGTGAGGGGATCCCATACACAAAAGGTGCAAATGGCCCAGGATAAAAGGGATTAAGTTCCTCATGCCTTCAAGTTGTGGTAGTTGAACCCATGATTTGGTGGTGCTTTGGTGAAGCTGGTAACTGACACAACACCCATGGGACCTAGTGATTCTGACTTGGTCCAGTATATACCCCACCCAACTATGAAGTCTGAGGACAGCATCATTCATTACCCAGTCATCATAAGAGAGGGTTATGGGTAATAGTTGTAGGAGTGATAGCAGTATTTGAATTTTAGCACAATACGGCCAGCACATTGACAAAAATTTCTTGAGGACAAAAGCAGCTGTGCATGGGAGAAAAGAAAACAACAAATTTTTCATCATAAGTCCTTCAGAATTCTCTTAGATCATTGTATTGATCAGAAGTTGTCATTCACAGTTAATCATTGTACAATATTGTCACTGTGTACAATGTTCTCCTGGTTCTCCTCATTTCACTTTGCATCAGTTCACATGAGTCTTTCCAGGTTTTTCTGAGAGCATCTTGCTGTTCATTTCTTTTTTACACAATAGTCTTCCATCACAATCATATACCACAACTTGTTGAGACATTCCTCAATTGATAGGAATCCCCTCTATTTCCAATTCTTTGCCACCACAAAAAGAGCTGCTATAAATAGTTTTGTACATATAGGTCTTTTTCTTTTTTCTTTTTTAAATCTCTTTGGCATACAGACCTAGCATGGTGGTTGTTGTTCTTTGTCCTTCATTCTCGAAGAGGACCATGACACCAGGAAGATGATGCCATGACTTGCAAGTGAATTGGATTTAAGTGAAAGATAGCTGTGCCAGGTCACTAGCCTCCTTTCTCCTCCAGAGCCATCTGGGTCCAGAAGATACAGATCAGGATGACTGGAGAAGCACCACCCCAGTAGTAGTATTGCTGGATCAAAAGGGTATGTACAGTTTTATAGCCCTTTGGTTGGACATAGATCTGAGTTGCTCTTCAGAGTGGTTGAATCAGTTCACAGCTTCCCTAACAATGCATTAGTGTCTTAATTTTCTGACATTTCCTCCAATATTTGTCATTTCCTTTTCTATCATATTAGCCAATCTGATAGGTATAGGGTGGTATCTCTGAGTTGTTTTAATTTTCATTTCTCTAATCAATAGTGATTTAAAGCATTTTTTATATGACTATAAATAGCTTTGAAAACTGCTTATTCATATCCTTTGACCATTTATCAATTGGGGAACAATTTGTATTCTTGTAAACTTGACTTAGTTCTCTATCTATCTGAGAAATAAGACCTTTATTAGAGATACTTGGTATAAATTTTTTTCATAGTTATGATTACTATGTATTTTCCTCCATCCTATTCTTCCCTCTCTTTCCTTTCACCCTGTCCATCCTCGAAAGAGTTTTGCTTCTACCATTTCCTTCACTCTGCTCTCGCTTCTATAACCCTCCTTCCTTCTCTTGTTTCCTTCACTGTGAAAGCTTTTGGTGCTTCTTTTATGTGAGATAATTTAATTCATTCTACCTTTCCCTTCCCCTTTCTCTCAGTTCAACCCTCTTTCTCACTCCTTTGTTTTATTTTTTTAGATATCATCCCATCATATTCAACTCATACCCTGCCCTCTGTCTATGGACATTCCTTCTAACTACCTTAACATTGAGGAAGTTTTTAGCAGTTACACATATCTTCTCATGTAGGAATGTAAACAGTTTAACCTTATTGAGTCCCTTATGATTTCTCTTTACTATTTATCTTTTTATGCTTCTTTTGAGTCTTGTATTTGAAAGTCAAATTTTTCTAGTCAGTTCTTGTCTTTTCATCAGGAATGTTTGAAAATCCTCTATTTAAATATCCATTTTTTCCTCTGAAGAATTATGCTCAGTTTTGGTGGGTCAGTAATTCTTGGTTGCAATCCTAGCTCTTTTGCCTTCCAGAATACCATATTCCAAGGCCTCTGATTTTTTAATATAGCTGCTGCTAAATCTTGTGTGATCCTGACTTAGGCTCCATAATATTTAAATCATTTTTTTTCTAGCTGCTGGAAATATTTTCTCCCTTGACATGGGAGCTCTGGAATTTGGCTATAATATTCCTAGGAGTTTTTATTTTGGTGTCTCTTTCAGGAAGTGATTGGTGGATTCTTTCCATTTCTATTCTACCCTCTGGTGCTAAGACATCAGGGCAGTTTTCTTTGATAATTTCTTGAAATATGATGTCTAGGCTCCTTTTTTTAAAAAAAATCACAACTTTCTGGCAGTTCAAAAATTCTTAAATTATCTCTCCTTGATTTATTTTCCAGGTCAGTTGCTTTTCTAATGAGATATTTCACATTTTCTTCTATTTTTCCATTCTTTTGATTTTGTTTTATTGTTTCTTGATTTCTCATGGAGTGATTACCTTCCACTTGCCCAATTCTAATTTTTAAGAAAATATCTTCTTTAGTGAACTTTTGTATCTCATTTTCCATTTGGTCAATTCTTTTTAAGGAGTTTTTCTCTTCAGTGGATTATTATGCTTCTTTTACCATTTGATCTATTCTCTTTTTAAGGTTTTATTTTCTTCAGTATTTTTTGTGCCTCCTTTATCGAGTCATTAACTCTTTTTTCATGATTTTCTTGCATCACTCTCATTTCTTTTCCCCATTTTTCTTCCACCTTTCTTATTTGATTTTGAAGACTCTTTTTTAGCTCTTCCAGCAATTCTTTTTGGGTCCAAGACCAAATCACATTTTTTTTTTTTTGAGGTTTTGGATATAGCAGTTTTGATTTTGTTGTCTTCTTCTGAGTTTGTGTTTTTATCTTCCCTGGCACCATAGTAATTTTTAATGGTCAGGTTCTTCTTGTTCGTTTTTGTTTCCTCATTTTTCTAGTCTATTTCTTGACTTTTAACTTTATGTTAAAGTTGGGCTCTGCTCCTGAGGTAGAGGGGGCACTGTGCCAAGCTTCAGGTTTTTTTTGGTACAGCTATTTTCAGAGTTAGTTCTGGGAGTTTATAAGTATTCAGTTCTTCCAAGGCGGTATGATCTAAGAAGAGGCTTGTTTACTACTCTCATGGCCCGTGCTCTGGCCTGCAAGACTACAAGAACTCTTTCTGGCCCTGAAAAAGTGACTGGGGCCCCTGCTTCCCTGCAGCCACAAGCTCTGGTGTGCTACTATTCTTTCTCACCCTGAGATCATGATCCAGGACTGCAACCTAGATCCCACTTGGGCAATGCAACAGATTCTTGTGCCTAGCACCAGCAAAGGGACCCCTGTAATCTCCTTCTGATCATTTGTCTGATCCCCTTACCATATGTGGACTGAGAGCTCCAGAAGCCATTGCTGCCAATTCAGTTGCCCCCAAGGCCTGTTGCTAGTTTACCAGGGAATTGCCTAACCTGGATTATGGTCCCTCTCACCCTGGTGTGACAGACCTTTCTTGCCAGTCTTCTAAGTTATCTTGAGCTGGATTCACTCTGTCTTTTTGTGGCTTCTACCACTCCAGAATTTATTTTGAGGTGTTATTTTAAAGTTGTTTGGAGGGAAATTTGGGAGAGCTCAGGCAACTCTCTGCTTTTTCTCTGACATCGTGGCTCCCTTTAGTCAACTTTCAACAAAACAGAGAGTATAGAGTAGAGCAGGGGCCCATTGGCCCACAGCTTGGTTTTGGATAGCCTCTAGCAGAAAAATAGGGATTTTTTTAGATTTTAAAATAAAGTTTTATTGTATTTTAAAATATAAAAACCATTCTGCCCTGGGGGTCATACAAAATCACGTTGCAGGCAAGATTTGGGTCTCAATTTGAACTTTGGTTAATAGGAAGCAATAAATTTACAGTTGAGTTTTCAACATCTATTAATGATGTAAGCTTGGGCAAGTTACTTTATCTCTCAGAATCTTAATTACCTCATTTTGGCAGCTGAGTGAAGAGTAGATTGAAGTGGGGAGAGACCTGAAGCAAAGAGTCCAATTAGAAAGCTATGAGAGAGTCTATCTGAGAATTGATAAATGTCTGCACAAGGGTAGTGGTTATGTATGTGGAGAGAAAAAGAAGCATATAAGAGATGTTGTGAAAGGAAAACATAACAAGATTTGACAATAGATATGTGGGGCAAGTTTAAGTGATGAATTAAGGATGACAGATTGTGAGTCTGAGTGACGAGGAAGTTGACACTACTCTCAACAGTAATAAAGAAATTGGGAAGATGGAATAGTTTGGGAGGAAGTACAGAGATGTACATGATGTACATGTACAAAGAAGTACAAAGAGACATGATGAATTTGAGACATTTATAGTACATACCATTCAAGATGTCCAAAAGAAAGATGATGACATATGATTAGAGCTTAGGAGAAAAATTAAGGCTGGTTTTAATCTGGGAATCAACTGCCTAGAGATATTAATTGAACCTATGAAAGCTGATGGTATTACCAATTTAGATAATGTAGAAGGAAAAGGTTGAGGATGAAACCATGGAGGACATACTTGCTAACTAAATAAGGATGGATAAAGACCTAGCAAAGGATGTTGAGAAGGAGAGATCAGACAGGTAGGAAGAGAACCAGAAGAGAGAGCACAGAAACTTAGAAAGAAGACTTCCAGGTCACGTGAGCAATGATATGGCAGATTAGACATTTTCTCCTATCCCTAAGACCTCTCAAACTTCTTCAAAACAGAACTGCTGGTATGAGAGGAAGCAGGCTCTGGACTGCTGGTGCTGAGGCAGAGAACTAAGAAACAGAAAAAGTAGGACAGGTCACCAGGACAAAACACCATATATGTTGGGGATATATGCAGTAGCATTCCACCTAGCCTGAGGGGGAAAGCCCAGCATCCAGCTAAGGTCAGTTCTGACCACCCAAAAGTCAACTGGGGCAGATACCTAGAGTGGTGAACCCTGAATTGCCTCAGTGTGGAAGGAGGCTATGACATTTTGAGATCCAGCTCCTAAGGAAACCACACTTAGAAAGGAAAGAGTCAGGAAGGAAATAAGAAACAGAAGAAGGGTGAAAAAGACTGAAAAGTACCAAAGATTTCAGGAAGGAGAAATCTCAAAGACTTTGAGCATAAACAGATAAATTAACAGGAAAAATAACAACAGAAGGAAATATGCCTCCAGATCTTGTTAATGAGTTCAGGTATCTATGAATAAATACTACAAAATGAAGGAAAATGATCCAACACTTGATCAAACAGAGGACCCTGAGGAATTTGAGAATAACATGGGACCATGTTATCTGTCAGGCTGTTCTTGAGTTGTTTAAAAGAGAAATGAGAATTATGAGAGTAGAATGTATGGCCTACACAACAAAAATAATGAGCAGAATAGAAAAACTTGAATCTACCACGGCAAACCTCACCAAAGAAACAAAAGAGAGAATAATAGATTGGAAATGCAAATACACAGAAGTGAAGAACATCTTAAAAGAAAAGAAACAAAAACCAAGAACATCAAAAGAAAATTTGCTCACTGTGCAAGCAAAGCATATGAGGAAATTGAGGAGATTAGAATGGCAAGTGATTAATTGTGGAATTGAGTGAACCATACTGACTCCATCTTATAACTCAATTCTGGAGCTAGTTTAGTTTCTATTCAATTATAGGTCTCGTCCAATTTCTATCTTGTGAGAAAACTTTATTCAGTTGTGGGAATTGGGAGAAAACCTTATTGCATCGTTTGAACCTAGCCCTGATTATGTAGAAAATTGAATCACCCTTTTCTGCTGCTTAACCAAGAACCTAGGTTACGCTGACTGGAAACTCAATCAGATCCAAAGATTGATGCAAGGAGTTTTCTCACAATTGTACGTCTCAAGCAACCCATAAGCCTTTAGCCGAAAACTGGCTCCACAATGATCAATCAGTTATTGTTTCCATGTTCCTTTGATTGTTTATAGACACTTGGGGAGAGTGGGAAACCTCTTTATATGAATTCAGGAAATTGCACCTGTTTACTCTCCCTCTGCCAACTTGGAAAGTTTCTAATCTTTCTTCCAATTAGGAATCAGCTTACCTAAAATATTGTTTCCTTTTAATTAATTGACCTTATTTGATTGTTTTTTAATGTATAAAAGTCTATCTTCTCCTGTATTTGGAGACCAAGCCTAAGCTAAGGAGATCTGGTCCTATCTTGTGAGGCAATTGTCATGCATTGCTTAATAAATCAATATGCTCAGAGGATATTGCTCAGTCATTTCATCTTTCACCTGCCACACATACAGCTCTCAAAGACAGGATGCATAGAGACAACCTAAGGATCATTGGTCTTCCAGAAGAACATGATAGGACAAAAAGCCTTAACTCCACAATGAAAAAATAATAATAAAAGAATATTACCCTAAACTTCTAACATAGAAAATCAAATTCCAATTGAAAGAATTCACAGATTACCTCCAGGAAAAAAACCCAAGGCTGCAAACTCCAAGACACATAGTGATCAAATTTATCAATTCAATTCAGAAACAAGTTCTGCAAGCCATCAGGAAAAAGACCTTCAAATAATAGGAAAAGACATTCAAATAATACAAGACTATTCTACACCCACTAGGAAAAGGGAGAGGGAATGGAATAAAGTGTTTCAAAGAGCACTGGAACTTAGGATACAGCCTAGTATGACCTATTTTGCAGATCTGAGCTGAACTACATAGTACAAAAGATGGACATTCAATAATGAAGAAGAGTTTGAAACATCTTTAAAAAGAAAACCAGAACTGAAGAGATTATTTGTTTCTCAAATGATCCAAACAAAAGAGATGCAAGAGGAGTGAAAAAATGCAGACTACAGCATCAACAGAAAGACAAGCAAGAGACTTTTTTCCAAATGTGCACACGGAGATGGAGTGAAGGAGGAAATCTGGTAGAGGTTACAGTGAAGAGGTGAATGGGGGCATTATGGACAGAACCTGGTAACATCCTTCCTACAGGTGAATACTTCTTTTGTGGGACTACATTATAAACCAGGAATGAGGGGAAGCTAACACTGAGCGGAAAGGGACCTCTGTGGTCTTAGAAAGCGAAGAGTCTACAGAGGAGTGGGTAAGGAAAAGGAGGGAAAGATTGAAAAGGGGGGAAAGGGGAGGTGAAGCCAAGATGGTGGAGAAAAAGCAGTGACATGCCTGAGCTCTTCCCCAAACCCCTCTGAACACCTTTAAATAATACCATGAAAAGGGCAAAAAGAAAGAAGGTCTTACTTTGGAGGTGGGAGAGGGTTCTACTGATGAATGTTCCTATGGGTGAAGCGAGGTGAGGACCTTACACAAGATGAGGTCTGGGGGATTTGGTGCCTAAAATATCTGCTTGGGAGGGGGAGAATTGGAGCCCCTGGGGGCAGCTGGCATCTGGAAGAGTGGGAGAGGAGGGAGAGAGGGAGATTTCTAGGCAAATGTAGGGGAGGAAAGGTCCACAAGAGAGGATATAGAACAGTGGGGGAGTGGGAGGTGCCCTAACATGGGACAGTGTATTCTCTCAGAGCTGCAACAATTAAGATTATTCTGAGAGTGAGGCATAATAGAAAAGGGGATCCATGACAGAAGGCAGTGGCAGAAAGCACCTAAATGTCAGAGCCTAGAATGAAAACTTTGGAAACTTAAATTGTATGAAGAATACAGAGAAAAGAGAGAGACCAGATGATTACACGGGTTATGAATCAGAGAATCAGGGTCCAGTGAAAACAAAGATAAAATGGATAATAGATTAAGAGAAATCCTTTTTGAAATTAAAAACTAATAAACAGAACTAGCTGAAGGGGAGGAGAGGAAGGAAGATCTACTTGACTGTGAGGAAAAAAGAAGGGGAAGAAATACATAACCAGATAAAATCAGGAGAGAAGAACTAATAAACAAAACTCTAAAGGGATATGAGGTAAATAACAAAAAGGGGATCCAGGGTGAGGGCAAGAAAGCCAGTGGGAACAAGGTCACCTTAAAAACAAAGATTAAAGTAAAATGACTAAAGAAACATAATACTGTTTATAGCAGAAGTGGGGTAAAACCTAGAAAAGACAGAGTACCCAGGAGAAGAAGGGTGATTGAAAGGTGTCAAAGAGAGGTCAAAAAGGATGAAGACTGAGAAAAGTTCATTAGATTTGGCATTTAGGACATCATTAAAAACTTTGAAGAGAGCAGTTTCAGCTGAATGATGAGGTTGGAAGCCAGATTCCAGGAGGCTTAGAATTAAGGGAGGAGAGGAAGTAGAGGAATACACTGTAGATGTCTTTCTCACATTCTGTTGAGGAGGGAAGGAGAGGCATAGGATGATTGCTGGTAGTGATGGTCAGATTAAGTGAGGGTTTTAAGGATGGAAGAGACATGAACATATTTCTAGTCATCAGGAAAAGAGTCAGTAGATAAGGAAAGATCAAAAAGTAAAGTGATGATAAAAGAGGATGGGATCAAGAGTACAAGCTGATGTATTGAAACTCCGAAGCTACTCAGTAATGTACTTTGTGTTTGAATAGATATATATACAATTACATTAGAGAGGGATTGACTTCAATCTGCTATTACTGTATACAACTTTCTTTTGGTTCTACTCATTACCCTCTTCATTATTTCAGCTTATAGCTTTTTCAAATTAAATAATCCACCATCAGTGTGGTAGATGATCTTGATGCAGTTTTAGTCTTTGTTGAAGGCATCCAGCAGCATTGCTGAAAACAGTGTGCTAAAAAGCATGGGAGCGAGCACACAGTCCTGCTTCACTCCATTGGTAACTGGGAAAGCTTGAGAACATCGTCCATTATCCAGAACCTGTGTGGGCATGCTGTCATGAAACTGAGATATAATACTGATAGACCCACAATACTGATAGACTTCCCTGGGCAACCATGATCTTCCACAAGCCCTCATGACTGAGAGTATTAAAGGCCTTGGTCAGATCAACAAACATTATATACAGACCTCTGTTCTACTCCAGCATTTCTTCTGGAGTTGTGAAGCAGCAAACATCATATATCCTGTCCCTCAGCCCTTTCTGAAGTCACACTGGCTCTGAAGTAAAATAACCATCTTCCAGGTAAAGGATAAGCTTATTAAGGACTCTGGCAAGAATTTTGTAGGTAATGACTAAGAGAGACACTCCCCATGATTGTCACAAGACAACCTATTTCCTTTTCCTTTATAGAGATGGACAATGGAAGCATCCTTGAACTCTTGGGGGATAACCCTCTCTTGCCACATTACCCAGATTTCAGTGAACTTTTGTATAAGCAAAGGACCCCCTGCTCTATAAATCTCAGTTGGAATGGAATCTAGCACCAGGCACTTACAAACACAAGAGGAGCCTAATGGCATTCAAAACCACTTCTTCAGTTGGAAGTGCAACTAGAGAGGGATTGACTTCAATCTGAGGTATATAGTCAGTGGCTTCAGCATTGGTTGATGATAGTCTATTGAGAAGTGTTTAACTCATCTCTCCAGAATTGTATCCTTATCACTAATCAATGTAGCTCTATCAGTTGAGATGCACCATAGATCTTTGGCCCATAAATAGCTTTCAGGGAATCATCAAAGCACTTTGGATTGTAACTATCAGCGTAAAACTGAATTTCATCTGCCTTCTTGCTGAGCCAAAAATTCTGAGTCTCGGTAAGCTTCACTTGCACTTTACTTTTGAAAGTGTTAAATACTGCCTTCTTAAAGAAAGATGACCTATCATGCTTGTAAACCCTGTGGAATTTTCATTTTTCATTTAGCAGCTTCTAAATTTTCCCATCATTTTCAATCAAATCAATATTGATGTTTATGAGTGTTCTAGCCCAGATGAGTAAATGTGGTGCTGTGTACCAAGTCTCTGAAAGCTGTCCATTCCTTTTCTGTTCCACTGTTGGCAACTGTGTATTGGCTCAGCTTTCCCTCCATGTTAGTAACAAACTGTTCACACTCAGAGAAGTGCAATAATCTGTTGGTATTGTCTTCTAGTAGTTGTCTTGCCTTGGGGCAACTGAGAATGTTTAATTTGGAGAGAGTAAGTCTATGATTGGTCCAGCACTGTGTGCCATACACCATTTCCATCATTCACACATCCTATCTGTCTCTTCTCCTTACAATGACATAGTCTATAAATGCCAATGTTTGCTGCGAGGGTGTATCCACAAAGTTTTTTTGCATTAAGTAAATGGAAGACAGTGTTAGTGATGAAAAGGTCATGAGACACGCAATAAGTCTTCAGTAGTAAGTGACTCATTATTGCTGTTTCTGACTCCATTCCTCTAAAGGACTCCCTGCCATGTCTGATAGTCTGTGCTTACTCTGGCATTAAAGTCACTCACAATTAAAGTCACTCTTTTGGCACATTGATGAAGAGGGTCTCCAGGTCTCCATAAAATTTTTCTTTGACTTCATCAGGGCTTATCTTGGTGGGAGCAGTGAAAATCACATTGTCATGAGCTTGTCATTTACTTCTTTTGAGAGACACACAAGCTTGTTGACTAGATTAGTTTTGATTGTGAAACCTATGCCAGCTTTATGGTGCTCCCTTCACTGTGGCCACTCCAGAAAAACATGTATTCAGCTCCAACTTCGGTAAGCTAGCCTTCATTTGCCAGTCTTGTTTCACTCAAGGCTGCTATTTGGATGTGATACCTGCTGAGTTCTCTTGCCACAAGAGCTGTTTGTCTTTCAGGTTTACTGGATTTCTTTTCATGGATGTACCTCACTCTCCCTCCTCTGCTCTGACTACTGACCTCCCTGGCTTCCTTTAAGTCTCTAATAAAATCCCACCTTCTACAAGAAGCCTTCTCTAACCCCTCCTAATTCCAGTGCCTTGTCTCTGTTGATTATTTCCTATTTATCCTGAATATAACTTTGTATTGTTTGTTTTGGTGTTATCTCCCTCATTAGAGTGTAAGCTCCTTGAGGGCAGGAATTAGCTTTTGCTTCTTTTTGTATCCCCAGCACTTAGCATAGTGCTTGGCACACTCTTCAGGAGTGGACTCTGTGGCCTTGAGGCCACATGTAGCCCTCAAGGTCCTCATGCGCGGCCTTTGATTGAATCCAAACTTCACAGAACAATCCCTTTAATAAAAGGGATTTGTTCTGGAAAACTTGGACTCAGTTAAAAGGCTGCACCCAAGGCCACATATGGCCTCCAGGCCGCAGGTTCCCCACCCCAGCTCTAGACTCTTAATAAATGTTTTTTGATTGATTAAGTGCCTGGATACTGTGACCAAAGCAGAAGTTATCAAGATTGAAAGCATGATCAGCAGTGCCGGATTTTGCAGAAACAAAGACTATGGTAATTACAACTTACTAGTTTTACTTACTTAAGCCTTAAGCCTATGACACAAGAAATGAATTTCTGTTACTTAGGACCAGGAAAGTTTGAAAAATAAGGATAGTTTTAATTCCTGGTTAAAATAGAACAGTTGTACTCTCATTGCTTGACCTGAAGGTGGCGCCATCATACTTCCATTTTTCATATGCCAACTAGACTGTAGGCTCTGCCTACCCAGTTCAGAGGGTATCAAGAGTCTTGTAATAAAACCAGCTGAGGAAAGTAGTGATTACCACTCTTCTTAAGGTCTCCCCAGAGTAAGTATTTTTAATGAAATAGTTTAACATTGCAACCCTCCTTAGCACCAAGTCAAAAAAAAAAATTCTGCATATTTATTTCTTAAATGAAAATGTATCTCTTTTGAGACTAACTGATAATACCCCTTCAACTCATGGAGATACCCTCAGGGTGTCCAAAACCAAAATTAGGAGGTTTGCACAAAGGGTTACTTGCAATGAATACAAACCATCTATTTGGTCTTGTCTAGGAGTGTAGTTGGCATAGCAGATTTTGAGACAAAGGGATCTCTGGAGCAGTCAATAGATATAATCTCAGGGATCCAGGGAATATTTGTGTTTTTTTTTAATTTATTTTGATTTGTCAACAATCACTTCCATATGCTTTTGAGTTTAAAATTTTTCTCCCTTCCACCCCACCACCCTCCCCAAGACAGCGCACAATCTGATATAGGCTATACATATACTTTCCTCTTAAACATATTTTCACATTAGTGACGTTGTAAGTAAGAATTAGAACCAATAGGAGGAACCACCAGAAAGAGGAACAAAACTCAACAGAAGAAAAAAAAATAGCAAATAGTATACTTAGATCTGCATTCAAATTCCGTAGTTCTTTCTTTGGATGTGGATAGCATTTTCTATCACGAGGCCTTTGGAGATGTCTTAGATCCTTGTATTGCTGAGAAGGGTTAAGTTTATCAATATTAGTCATTGCCCAACGTGGCTGTTATTGTGTACAACGTTCTCTTGGTTCTGCTCACTTCACTCAGCATCAGAAAATACAAGTCTTTCCAGGTTTTTCTGAAGTCAGCCTGTTCATCATTTCTCATAGCACCATAGTATTCCATTATATTCATATACCACAACTTGTTCAGCCATTCCCCAATTGATGAGCACCCTCTCAATTTCCAATTCTTTGCCACCACAAAAAGAGCTGCTATAAATATTTTTGTACATGTGGATCCTTTTCAGCCAGGGAATATTTGTAATTCAGGCTGGTGCTATTGATGGCAAAAGCTTGAGGGATAGCAGTGGAGCTTGGAGGTAGGTTTGAATTCTGTCGTGTGTGTGTGTGTGTGTGTGTGTGTGTGTGTGTGTGTGTGTATACTAGGTGTATGTCTGTGAATAGGCAAATCATTTCTCTGAGCCTCAGTTTACTCATCTGAAAAACAGGAATTTGGGTGTCACAGGATTGTTGTGAGGAGGAGCAAAGGAGAAAGGATCATACTTTATAAATTAAAAATCATTGTTTAAAGGTTGATGGTGATGAAGATGAAGATAATGATGATTAGTCCTACAAATCTGCAAGGTAAAACTGAAAATAATATTTGTAGAAAAGCAGATGAGTCTCAGTCATAGGAAGGTTAGGGGTTAGAGTATGCATAAGAGATTTTAAAGCCATTGGGAAGGCCTTTCTGTCCTCTAAAAAAACTCCACTTTCGCTCCCCTGTTTTACTAGCTGAGAGCTTTCATTTCTAGCTAAAGTGTAAATATTTTAAGGAATATAGCACTTTAAGTTTCTATCAGTAATTTATGCCTTAGCATGAATGATTTCTGAGAGGTTTTTAACAGATAGAAGGTTAGCCTTAGAGTCAGGAAGATTTAGGATGAAGTCCTCTTATACCAGCTGAGTGAACATGGGCAAGTAATTTAATCTCTTGGTGCCTTCAGGTAACTCTAGGAATATAAATTGGAAAGGCTTTCAACTTTACAGTAGTGGAAAGAACTTCCACACAGGAAATTCCATAAGCATGTTAAATTATAGGTCCAGTGCTCTCTTCTCTTCCCCCCAATCATTAAATGAAACTGATCTCACCAAAGAAGGAGAAAGGATTTAGAACCTCAGAACAGGGAAATTAGGTGCACCTAAGGCAGCTGTCATCTACTTTACAATTCAGTTTAACACATTTATTCTTTTTTTTCTTTTAAAAATTCTGACCTTAACAAACATCAACTAAAATGAGCACTTCCATATATACACAGTAGAGTGGAAAGAGATTGTACATGGAATTATGAATCTCTATTATCTACAGCTTGCTTTTCTCTTTTAAGTATAATAAATGCAACAAACAACTTTTGAAGCTGTCCTGCTTGTCTGTGATTCCTTCTGGCCTTCCTTCTGTTCTCTTTAGTGTATTTCAAAAGCATGTTTTAATGACCTTTTCTTTCATTCTTTCTTTTTCTTTTTTGGAGGAGGAGGATGCAACCCCATTCCTAGGTTTCCTTGCCCTCCCCAGTGCCCATTCCTCCCTTTTTTGAGAAAAGAAAAAGAAAAACAAAATCTTTCTAACAAATATGCATAGCCAGATAAAATAAATTCCCACTTTGGCTGTGTCTAAAAATTGATCACATTTTGCAACTTGAGTCTATCACTTTTTTGTCAGGAGGTGGGTAGCATGCTTCTTCGTCTTTGGTCCTCTGTAGTTGCTCATTTCATTGATAAGAGTTCTGAAATCTTTTAAAGTTGTTTACCTTTACTTTTATAATGTTATTGTTATTCCATTTTTGATATTGATATTTCATTTCATTTATATGCTGTAACTTGTTCAGCCATTTTCCAATTGATGTGCACTCCCTTAGCTTCCATTTCTTTGCTATTGTAATGAGGGCTGACCTGAGCCTTATGAGCATGCCCAAAGTGCTGCTGGTGCAATTGCCTGTGTGAAAGAAGCTGGGGAGACCACTTCTGAGATGGATGGATAAATGATAGATACATAGATAGATAGAGCACTTTTTAAGTGCTCAGTAAGTTCCAGGCACTTTGCTATGTGTTGGGGATGCAAAACAAGAAAAAAAATTACCTGGTCCTATTCTCTTTTTCAAATTCAATTTTATTTTCAGTTTTTAATTCTCTCCATCTTACTTCTCTCTCCCCAGCTCATTAAGAAAAATAAAACCATTACCAATATGTATAGTCAAGCAAAGCAAATTCTCACATTAGCTACGTTAAAAAAAAAAGAAACAAATAAAAAAGAGAAAAAGAGAAGGAAAGAAAAGAAGAGAGAGAAAGAAAGAATGTTTCTAATCTGTACCATGAATCTATCATCTTCCTATCAGGAGGTAGGTAGCATGTTTCATCGTAAATCCTTTGGAACTGCGGTTAATTATTGTGTTAATCAGAATTCCTTAGTCTTCCGTTGTTGTTGTCTTTACGATGCTGTTATTATCAAATAAATTGTTCTGATCCTGCTCAGTTCACTTTTCATCAGTTCATCTAAGTCTTCCCAGGTTTTTCTGAAACCATTCCCTTCATCATTTCTTATTGCACAATGTATTCTATCACATTCATATAACAGAACTTATTCAACCATTTCCCAATTGATGGGCATTTCCTCAGTTTCTAATTCTCTGCAACCACAAAAAGTGGACCATACTCTCATGGAGCTTACATTCTAATATGGAAAGATAAAACATAATTGCAATACAGAAAGAGGCTAGAATAAAAGGAAGGCAGGTACTAGAAGGGGAGGCACAGAGCCAGGGTGTGGTGATGGAGCCAGAAGTTGAAAATGAATATTGTGGTTGGCCTTTCTCACCAATTACTGTGTTAGCCTCAGGGTGCAGCCATTGTCCAGGAGTGTCATGATGACATGTAATGAAAATGTCTTAGAGAGACTTCAGAGAATGCAGTCATTCTGTAACTAGTTTCAGTTTGCAAACCAAGTAGTACATAGGAGGCTCTTGATTGGAGCAGAGAAGCTAAAATTAGAGAGGAGAGGGGCATTCAAAAGCCCTGGCTCAGCCTCAGTCTTTCTCTTGGTTGAACTTTGTTTTTTTGCTGATATTATCTTCTGGTATAGTTTCTCAAAGAGGGCTATACTGCCCATAGGGGGTGCTGGAATGATGGTGGGAGGGGTTGCAATGGAGGCATTGAATAAAAATAAGATGGCGATGGAAGCATGAAGAAAGAAGAGAAGAGGAAAAAATTTTGAAAAATCATTCATACATGTTTCATCTATTGTGTAATGGAGTTAAGGTTGTAGTGTTACATTTATTTTCCAAAAAAACACACAAAATCCAAAATGATCAAGTCCACCAACAGGTCTTAACAAGCAAGCATTGGCAGGTGAGTATGTCATGCATTGTTGGGAAGTCCAGCATGCATCAGCAGGAACATGTGCATGTAATGATTTGTTTAAAATATGATACTATATGGTTACATGACACAATATTGCATCATCAAAATTTCAATGCAGGAAAAACTCACAAATTAATAATAAATTAACAAATTTTTAAAAATCATTTTTTAGAATTTTTATATATTTTTGAAATGATGCAAATTTTAAAAAAATGTTAAAGGGTTAAAGAAAGTAGAGTTCCGGGATGTGCTGAGTAATTTTTTTTTTTAAAGGGGGCAGTAGGCCAAATAAGTTTGAGAACTTCTGTTCCTATCAGACAGCAATGATGTGAGAAGAGAGGCTATGGGTCTTCTCCCTATCTGAGACCAACATTATTCCATTCTCTTGAGATTGTTTCCTTTTAGGTGAAGAGATTGGAGATTATGACCTTGTGAGTTTCCAAAGGTCAGGGAAGCAAACCATTCTAGGTCCAAGAGTCTAGGAAGTGAGGTCAGTGATGGATTTTGCAACCAGTCCACTATATGTGCTCCAAGGAACAACTTTCCTGGTCTAGTCCAGAGTAGTTAAAACAAAGACCCATTCCACAGCTTTGCTGAAATTGAACTGGAACTTGGTAGGACCAAGATTATGTTGAAACTGTACCAAATATAAGCTCACTCTCCTCTAGAGACTGAAGTAGCTAAGTACAAAATGGGTATATACAATAGGTACTCAGACAAGTAAATAGAAGATAATTTTAGAAGGAAAGAGGCACTAACAACTTGGGGGATCAGGGAAGGCTTCATGGGGAGTTAGCAAGTGAGCTGAATGGTAAAGGAAGATAAGAATTCTAAAAGACAGGAGGGAATCAAGAGGGACAGCTCATGTAAAAATGAGTGGGTGGGAGATGAAATATCTAGTTCAGAGAACAACAGTAGTCCAGCCTGGCTGGAACCTAGAGTACATTAAGGGGAATGATATGGAATAAAACTGGGAAAGCAGGCTGGAGCCAGATTGGGGGGAAGGGGCAGTCCTTATTATTCTTTTTTTTTTTTTTGGCTGGGCAATGGGGTTAAGTGACTTGCCCAGGGTCACACAACTAGTAAGTGTCAAGTGTCTGAGGCTGGATTTGAGCTCAGGTCCTCCTGACTCCAGGGCCAGAGTTCTATCCACTGCACCACCTAGCTACCCCCAGTCCTTATTATTCTAAAGGCAATTCTCCCACTTCACAACTTTGCTTAGTATTACTATGAGAAATAATCCTTGAATCATCTCACCATGATAAAGGTTATGCATGGATAGTGTATGTGCATGTGCCCACATGTGCACACACACATTATACACACACACATCTTTAGCTGGTGTCAAAAAAATATGATCTGAGACAATACATTCAGGGACAAAGCAACAGACAGAGGTAGTAAGGAGTCCAGACTCTCAACAAAACCCAAGGCAAGTAACTTTCATTTTTTTCCCCAGCTGTGAAATACAGAAATTGTTACTTGTTTCTGTTATAAGCATAGTGATAAATGACATGCTATGAAAACACCAGGTGGCTTTGGAGAAAGGTTTTTGGTTTTGATTTTATAAATACTAACATTATAAAAGAAAACAAGGTTAAGCTAGATTTCTGATCTTAAATTAATTCTAGCAGTAAACCAGTCCAGCTGTGTTTAATATCTATTGTGGGTATCCTAGCAACACAGAGATCCTTTTAGACAAATAGGAGAAGCATTTGATTCCTGCTTGCAGCAAAGCTTGGTTTCTTTCATAAAGACATGTAACATAGCTTATCCTTCCTTCTGTGTATTTTATAAAGCTAAGCTAAAGGTTCAATCATTCTGTTGGAGTTTAAATTGAATCAGAGAACGTGGCTAGCTCTTGCCCAACTCTTGTCTTCTCTATCTGGATTTTATAACAAATTTTAAACTTCTTCCAGGTAACACTAAGGCATTGTTCAAGTAAATATGCTTGTGTCTTTTTGGTTCTTCTTTCCTGTCCTTTCTTTCCTAATGATTGATGGTCTCTTTTACCATTTTTCTCTTCTTGGGTTGCTTGGTAATGATGGAATTGTATCAGAACCTAAACCAGAGTTTTCTTGGTTATCTTTGTCATTGTTTTGATTAATAAGCTCTAATCCTTTTTTGGAATGTGAAATACTAGTGATAGTGATTCATAGTGTCCTCATTACTGTCAGGGTTTCTGATTCAATTCAATAAGCATTTATTTTATAAAGTGCTTACTATACTCAATAAACTTAGTTGTCCCTAATACACTCACACTACTATTATTAGCAGCTTTTGGGAGTCTCTGAAGACTCAGTAAGACTAGTGATAGTCTTTTTTTGCATTTGAGATAATAAATTTGAACTAGTTGGCTCCTAAGGTCCCTTCTGACTCCAAGATTCCGCAAATCTCTAAACTGAGGAAGTATTTGCCCATGTGTATTATCCAGAGGGTAGTTAATTAACCTGGTTATATGGTGGAAAGAAATGGAAACCATGGCAAGGCATTTTCAGAAAGTTGAAACCAGTGTGAAACTGGGGCCCAAATGCTTGCTGTCCTGATTTGAATCTTCCTTACTGTTCTTTTGGGCAGTTTTTTCTAGTAGAGTTTGAATTCTATGGAAATGTGATGTTTGAAGGTTTTTTCGATAATCTACAATTTCTTATATTTAGACTCTACCTATCACAGCAGCACCACATGGGGGCAGGAAACTCAAAAAATTGATAGAAAAAGATGGAGGCTCTGAGAAATTAGCTTGAGTCAGACAAACTCCATGGCATTCATTTCCTATGTTTTAACTTAGTGATGAAGTATGCATGTCCTGATCCGCAATCTATGCTCTGGGAACCAGTTTTTTTGTTTTCAGCCATTTGGATTTTGGTGTTTCAGACCCTCTAAGTCCATCTTGGCCTGGGATTTCTATTTCCTCTTGTTCTACCAACTTCTCTGTCCTGGATAGCAATGGCTATTCCTCCTTCAGGAAACTGAATGAAAGAATGAACAGAAAAGCATTTTTTAAGTATTTACTACATGCGGAGCATAGAAAATACCCATAGAAAAGACAGTCCCTGCCCTAATCTGCTACCTGTCAGCTCTCCTTCACAGATAAACCAGCATCCACTAGGAGAGATTGTATAGGGGGAAAAATCATACTGAAAGGAAAAAAATTTTGGCAGATATATAGCTTACATAATATATCATAGGTATATAATGCCATTAATCTTTTTTTTGTGTGTGCCTCAGACTTTTTTTTTTGGTGAGGCAATTGGGGTTAAGTGACTTGGCAAGAGTCACACAGCTAAGTGAGTGTTATGTGTCTGAGTGCAGATTTGAATTCAGATCCTCCTGACTCCAGGGCTGGTGCTCCATCCACTGCGCCACCTAGCTGCCCCAATAATGTGCTGACTTTTAAAAATGAACAGTTTGATCCAGACAAGGAGGGCTTAACTTGGGGTACTTGACCCTTTATGGATCAGTTTCAGAGGGGAGGATATGAACTTGGATGGGAAAAAATTTACACCTTTGTTTTCACTAACCTCTAAGTGAAATTTAGCCTTTCATTGGATTATGAATGAAGACAATTAAGCATTTTTCTGGAATGGGTCCATAGACTCCACCAGATTGGCAGAGAAGTCCATGATACGACAAAGGTTAAGAATCCTTACTAGAGTAAGAGAGGAGATACAGATCTACCAGAGTGGCAATATTTCAAAATACAGTTGGAAAATGAAAAAAAAAGTGAAAGTGATAACTCAGTGAGGAACTATATTTTCTCAAATATATGGATGGAGAAACCTGAAGATTCTGTAAAACAAATCTTTAACTTAAGTGGACTAGATATTTCACTTTTTAACAGCCCAGTGATGGTTTTAAACTGCCTAGCCCACATGAACAAGTGGCAAAGAGGTGGTGAACTGTAGGTATGGAATAAGGCATACATTTCCAGACAGAGCAGATGTGATGATTTGTTTAGCTTGACTTTGTTATAAAGGAAGGGCTCAATTAGAGGGAGGAGTTGTTGGGAAGTGACAGTGATGTAAAACAAAAAAGACCATCAATACAGGTAGCTAGATGGATAGAATTGTAGTCCTAGAGTCAAGGAGATCTGACATCCTGCCTCAAAACTTAGTAGCTTTGTGAGCCTGGGTAAGGTACTTAACCACTGTTCGCTTCAGTTTCCTAATCTGTAACTTGAATATAATAATAGCACTCATCTCACAGAGTTGTTTTGAGGATAAAATCAAATAATAGTTGTAAAACATTTGGCATAAAGCCTGGTACATAGTAGGTACTATTTAAATGTTAGCTATTATTATACATTAAAGAAAAGAAAATGTTCTTGGTGCAGGATGGCCCTTCTTGACAATCATTGTCTGAAATAGGAAAATTGTCTGAAATTTTTTGCCTCCTTTTCCTAATTGTTCTGTTGACCAGAGTGTTCGAAGTCTTAGCTAATGCAGTGAGAGCTAAGTGCATTTCTGGCCGAGAACTGATATTAAGGCATGAGTAAGGAGCTTGTATCTTTTCAATGAGATGGAGAGCTAGGAATGAAGGTGGATATCTGTATACTTAAAAGACAGAGAGGATGAGTTCGAGGGGAGGGAGGAAAAAGGAATGGAGATAAGGGAGAAGAGCCAGAGCAAACTAGGTAGCTCATTTCTATGTTGGCTTATCAGAAATCTGTGCTGTATATTAGTTTTGCTCCTTGATTCATAAATACTGTCAGCTCAAATTTCCATCTCTAAGTAACGTCTCCTTCATTTGGTAGTTCAGAACGTAAGAGTACAACAGAAAGGATACTGACTCTGGAGTCTGAGGACCTGATTTCAAATTCTATCTCTGCCAGCAAATAACTGTGTCACTTTGGGCAAGTCACTTGACCTTTATGGGCCCAAGTTTCCACATTTATAAAATGAGGGTGTTGGAAAAATTGCCTTTAAGGTCCCTTCCAGCTCTAAATTTACAATTCTATGCTCTTTGCTCCTATAAATCTGTGGAAGCACTTTGAAGACTATAACACACTATAACAAAAGGCACAATGTTACTTCGGAGAGATGTGGTGTGCCTGCCAAAAATATGTGTGGGTCAAAGCTAAACTACAAGAGCTGTATGGATTTTTAGAATTAATTTTGGCCAGAAGGTCTAATTAACCTCATCTAAATATGTATATACAATGACTTCTAAAAAAAAATCATACTATGTTCTTTCTGATACTATTTCCCCCTAAAGCCGAATTTTTCCAAGATCAGCATCTGGATGGATGGAAAAGTAGAAAACTTTTGGCTTTGGTGAGAGCTCTGTGTTTTCGCCTCTTAGGTGACATCTTTCTGCACTGAGAAACCCAAGGTCTGGGTACTCTCTCCTCTTTGCCCTTTTAAATCCTGTTTTCAGGAAAGAGTCTGACTAACTCATTCACACTAAAGTGTAAATTACTAATAACGGATTACAGTGTTACCATTGCATTTTAATGAAGATAAGCCTGAAGCCAAAAGATTGACCTTCTTAAAGATATAATTTCAAATTTTAAGTAGTAGGGAACGAGAAGTTTGGTGTGGGGCAACCAGTTTTTCTTACAATCTCTGAAACTGCTCCCTGTAGTTAGTTGTTATATATATTATGCCAAGGGCTACTGTGGGCTATTATCTTCTAATGTTTCCTTTTGAATTCCTGTAGTTGTATGTAGCCACGATTTTAGAGTGAGCTTAGCCAATAGTAATTTTGTAGCAATAAAGGACTGTCATTTTATCTATCACAATTTCCATCCCAGGACAAGGCCAACTTTGCATTTCTCTTTCTACTTCCTTAGCCTTAAATAATTTACACTATCTCTTGAAACATTTAGGAGATTGCTACTAAAAATAATGGGCATGTTTTTAAAGACTAATAAGATCTTAAGCTGCATTATGTTTCCAAAAAAAGAGATGATCCTCTAGGTTTCTGATGTATTCTACCCTAGTCACATTATATCTGCAGTATTGTGGTCAATTATAAGAACCATGTTTTAGGAAAGATATTGATAATTAGAACATTCAGAAGAGACCAACCAGAATAGTAAAGGAACTAAAGACCCTGGCGTATGAGAATTGTTTGAAAGAAATGGAGTTGCTTAGCTTGGAAAAGAGTACACTTAGGCAGATGGCTTAGACATCTTCAAGTATGAAGGTCTATCATGGAGAGGAAGGAATAGAGTACAGACTTTTTCTATGTGGCCATGAGGACTAATTGAAAGGTGGTAGATAGGGGCAGCTAGGTGGTGCAGTGGATAGAGCACCAGCCCTGAAGTCAGTAGGACCTGAGTTCAAATCCCACCTCAGACCAAACACTTGACACTTACTAGCTGTATGACCCTGGGCAAGTCACTTAACCCCAATTGCCTAAAAAAAAAAAAAAAGAAAAGAAAAGAAAGGTAGTAGATAATGAAGAAGATAGATTTTGGCTAGAACAGGGTGATCCCCTCTTTCCCTAAGCCTTAAACAAGAGGGTTAGGAATGGCAAAGGGCCTGATGCCAAATCAGCCCCACTGGGGTGGAGGGGTTATGTTGGTTGATGATAAGTGAACATAGGGTTTGAGGCCTGACGTACTAATTAAGCAAACCTAAAGTGGAGTGAAAGGATCCAATCCTGAACTCTGGAAGTGTGAAGTGCCCCAGAGTCATTTTGTCCCTCAATGGAGGTTTTCAGATTATTGTTGTTTGTCCTTTATTTTCAAAGAGGACCAGTGACATCAAGGACAATGTCTTGACTTGCACATGAACTGGATTCAAGTGAGGCAGAGTTACACAAAGTCATCAGCCTCACTCTCTCTTCTAGAGTCATCAAAGTCCAGTGGCAAGACAAAAGTTAAGATGACTGGTGATGGCCCAGGATGCAGTGAATGATCTTGGCATCACTGATACCTGATCAAGCTCTAAGGTACTCTACAGCACCTACTTCAGCTGCCTCCGTGGCTACTGGCACAAATCTTTCTCATCTACCTATTCTGCTATGGGATGTCTTTGCGTGCTTGGGGTAGACATCCTCCTATCTCACTGATGGGTTTGAGGCATACCAAGATGGTTTACTGGAGTATGGCTGCTGTGCATGCTACCGCTTCTGGGAGCCACAGGTGAGAGTTGGATGAAAGATAGATACCAAAGGTGGATGAGAAGCTCTGAAAAGGGCTTGGCAAGCCTTCCCACCAGAGGTGCTAGTCCTCACTGAATACCTCATCCACCCCAATATATGACAGCATGGTACAATGGAAAAGACACTGGCTCTGGAGTCAGAGAACCTGAGTTCAAATCCTGTTTCTGATACCCATTTCTTGTGTGACCTTAGGTAAGTCACTTAACCTTTGTGGGCCTCAGTTTCTTTATCTGTAAAATGAAGGAACTGATTAGATGATCTCTGAGGTTCCTTCCAGGTTTTCAGGTAGAGACTAAATGATCATTTGTTCAGGGACTTAGACTATAAAGCCTCTGAAAAACTTAATTCTGAGATTCTGTGATTTTGGAGGAAAGAGAAGATGGAACTACTAGTATAGCATCCCAGAAGGAGTCTACTACTGTCACAGGTTGTAATGGTAACCATTTGGATCTACACTTCTAACATTATTGCTCCCTAAGGCCCCCACTGGTGTGTTTCCCATTAACAGTCAGCCAGGAACAACATCAACTATTAACAGTAACATTTAAGGTTCACAAAGCACTTTATATATGTGACCTCATTTGATCCTCACAATTCTGTGAGATTCTAAATCAGGAAACAAGACAAGCACTTATGTGCTAGGTACTATGCTAAGTGCTGGGAGTACCAAAAAAAAAAAAAAAAGACAAAAATACACAGTCCGTGCTCTCAAGAAGCCCACATTCTCCCACATAGGGGAGATAATATCCAAAAAACTATGTACATCCAAGACAGTAGAAATGGAAGGTAGCCTTAGAGGGGAAAGACTAGTAGTAAGAAGAATGGAGAGATTGGGAAAGAGGTCTCCTGCAGAAGGTAAGATTTGAGCTGAGTCTTAAAGGAATATAGGGAAACTAAGAGATAGGTACTGCTATTCTCCACATTTTACAGATGAGGAAACTGAGGATGACAGATTAAGAGATTTGTTCAGAGTTAAAGAGTTAGGAAGTATCTGAGATAGGATTCAAACTCAGGGTTTTTTGACTCCAATGCTCCACTACACTGCCTAGCTGACACAATTATATCACTGCAATGAGATTTACTAAGATAGCAAAGTAAGAATGGTCATGATAAAACATCCCACCTCAGCCTCAGATACTTACTAGCTCTGTGATCTTGGGCAAGTCGTTTAAGTTCTGCCTGCTTCAGTTTCCTCATCTGTAAAATGGGGATAATTAGGATATCTCTTGTAAGATTGCTGTGAGGGGGCAGCTAGGTGGCTCAGTGAATAGAGCTCCAACCTTGGAGTCTGGAGGACCTGAGTTCAAATCTGGCCTCAGACACTTGACACTTACTAGCTGTGTGACTCTGGCCAAGTCACTTAACCCTGATTGCCTCACAAAAAAAAAAAAATGCTGTGAGGATCAAAAGAAATAATAAATGTAAAGCTCTTAGCACAATGATAGTATATAATGCTATGTAGATGTTGGTTTGCTAGCTATTAAGGAATACTTATCCTCATACATTGTTGTGGAGGTATAGGTAAACTCCTTAAAACCTTCTTCAAATTGGTTTTAACTTTACACTGGTGTAATTCATTATAGAGACAGTCCTTGTTTATCTAGAGGTCACTTACTTAGAACTACTAGGGCCAATCAGCACAAAAACCTTTCTTTGCATTTTCACATATGCTCTGCTCACTCTAGTTTCAGAGTTCACATGTTCACAGGATTGTTCAAGAATAATAGCAGGATGGGATTTTTAGAGTTAATAGTCCATAAACATCTATTAAGCACTATAAATGCCGGGCACTTTGCTAAAGCTGGGGATACAAACAAGAAAAAGAAAGTCTCTGCCCTCAAGGAGATTGCAATCTAACCAGGAAAGACAATACACAAAAAGAAGCGGAAAATCTTGAGTGGGTGAGGCACCGAAGGGTATTTGGCTGGGGGTGGGGGTGGGGCATGATGTTCTTGAAATGGAAACTAAGCAAACTAGCCAATGTAAAAGAAGTTAACCTGAAAAAGGCCTAATCTGCTATAAAGTAATTTGGTCTTCTACTACAAATTTGAAAGGATTTAGGACTTCATATTTACATATTCACCCATAAAACTTGGGTCCATTATCCAGGGCTGCCCTAAAATTCCTCAAACACAGTTGGAAAAGAGGAGCAAGTCAGCCCGTAGGCACTCCTATGTAAATTGTGAGTGGTTTACAGTGAGAGGGCACGTGAAGGAGGGAAAGGAAAGAAGAAGAAAAGAAAAATAGGGGATCCCAGAACTGATAATAGGGGATTAGACTGCTGTAAATACCTAGGTTCACAGATCGAAGGGTGAAAGAATCCTTGGATGCTGTACCTTCCTTTCCAAGGTTATCTGATGTCTCCTTTCTATATGTTTTGCAAATATCTATGTGTATTCTATATATAACTAAATAAGTAGCTCTCATCAGGATCCCTCACTTGGTATGTGTTAGAGTAAGGACTTGAGCCAAGGACTTCCTGACTATGAAGCCTGCTCTCTAGCAACATTTTTTCTTCTTTTTAAATACTATCTTACTGTTCCCAATTACATGTAAAGACAAAAAAAAAACTCAAGAAAAATAAAGTTGGTTTTGTTGTTTTTTTTTAAAGTACGCTTCAATCTGTATTCAGGCACCATCAGTTCTTTCTCTGGGGATGGATAGCATTTTTCATCATAAGTCCTTCAGAGTTATCTTGGATCATTGTATTGCTGAGAATAGCTGTCATTCACAACTGATTTTAACAACATTTTGAAGGGAGAGATTAAAGCTCATAAGGTTTTCCAAAGCCAAAGATAAATAGACTATAAAGAAACACAAGGAAATGTGGACTATTATTTGTATTATCTATTTGTCATAACAAAATCACTAAGGTACACCTTTAAGTAAGTTCCTTCTCTGTTGTGCATTTCTTCCCTTCTTCATTGTACATCTCCTTGTGAATGAAATTAAGACACTTTCAAAATATGACCCAGTGAAAAAGTACTTCCCATCAGTACAAAAGAATTCCTCTTCCAAATACTTTCAGATACAAGACAAGATGAGCAAAAAAGATGCAATGATTTTTCTTTAAAAAAAAAATTTTGCACCTTTCCTGCAAATTATAGTCTTAAAGCAGGGATTCTTAACCTTTTAGGGGTTGTGGACCTTTTGGCAGTCTGGTAAAGCCTATAGATTCCTCAGAATATTTGTTGCCTATAACTGTAACTGAAGGAAATGCCAAATTTAAATTAGAAAATAAGGATTTTTCCCCCCATCTTAGTTCTGAAATCTATCCACAGACCGCAGGGCAAGAATCTTCTTCTTAGAGTTTTCCTGAGAAGTTAAGTAATTTGCCCAGGATCACAGCCAGTGATTATCTACAATGGGACTGGAACCCAGGACTTCCTGACTTTCTGCTCAATGTCCCTTCTTCTGAGTGCTTCAATCAATTTCAGAAAGGGACTAAGCTAAATCTTTATCTTCAAGGTCACAGAAGATAACTTTAGAAAGAAAAGAAAAAAGATGTCTAAGATCCCCTTCTCCCAACATCCTCCAATGAAAAATTTTGACATGCATCCTTCATCTCCATTGGTGTTCAGTAAGCAGTGAGGAGCTGCTGAGAATCACTCAATCAACCAATAAACATTTATTAAATGCCTACTATGTTCCTTGCACTCTGATAAGTGCTGGAGATACAAAAAGAGGCAAATGTCAGTCCCTGGCTTCAAGGAGCTTACAATCTAATGGGGGAGCTAACACACAAACTAATATATACAAAGCAAACTATATACAGTGTGAAATTATAATCAATTACTCACTTCTTTTAATCAATTGATTTTGTAGGTTCACTGTTATAAATTATAATAGGATATAGCAGGGCACTGGCTCTAGCTACCATCTCTATTTGTACAGAGCTGAGCTCCTGCAGAAATAAGCTAATAAACTAAGTTCCCTTTTCGACTGTTTTATCCAGTGCTCTTATATGATTGACAACTCTATGATGTCAATTATCCCACTTATTACATTACTTTTGTAATGCTATAACCAATCACATAGAAGGAGTGTTTACACTTTCGTAATTGTCACGGCCAGCAGCTGGATATTGCAAATCACCTAAATTCCTCGTTCCGATCTTAGCTAACCTCTAGCTGATCAGAAATTAATTGATTCATGTAATTCAAGATTCTATAACTTTTGATTCCTCTTTATGGACTATAAAAATGCTCTCTGTAAACCCCTCAGGTTGTCTGTGGTGCCTTGTAGCCTTGCCTCGCTTTCATTGGCAATTGCTAGCCTTGCTAATAAATTAATAATGCTTAGAACTCTGTGCCTCAGTTTCCCTTTATCATTGATTTTTATCTCAACAACAGGATAAATAGAAAATAATTAACAGAGGGAAGGCATTGAAATTAAGAGGGGTTGGGGAAGACTTCCTGTAGAAGGTGAGATTTTAGTTGAGACTTAAGGAAGCCAGGAAGGTCAGAGAAAAATCCATCCTCTCCCTGACATAAGAATATGATTGCCCTAAAGCCACCACTTTAAGTTTAGTGACTTTTTGGTATACATTTGGTATCTATTCAGCTAGATCATGGCACAAATTGTTTGAGTCATTTTAATGATCCCCTGGAGTCTTTCTCTGATATTTCCTCAAGGTGTGGATGCTAGCTGGGTTCTCAAAGGCTATGGTGAGGAGCCAATATTTTGTTCACCTTTCACTTTCTAAGACAACCAGTGATATCACAGGGTAATGTCTTCACTTGTGTGTGAATTAGACTTAAGTAAGGCAGAGTTGCACAAAGTCATCAGCCTCACTCTCCCTTCCAGAGTCATCAGAGTCCAGCGGCAAGATAAAAGTTGAGATAACTGGCAATGGCCCAGGATGCAATGGATGACCTTGGCACCTTTGATGCCTAATCAAGCTCTAAGCACTCTAAGCACCTGCTTCCTCTGCCTTCACAGATGTTGGAACAAATTGTTCTCATCTGCCCATTCCATTGGGGAAGTCTTCACATGGTTGAGGTAGACAATCCCTTAACTCACTGATAGGTTTGAAGCTTATCAGTTACATTCAACCTGATCTATCCAGTCTGACAAGATAGTTTTACTGGGATGGAGACACTGCATGCTACACTTCTTGAAGATATAGGTTGGGTGAAAGAAAAGTGGACACCAAAGTTGGATAAGCAGCCCTGAAAAGAGCTCAGCAAGCCCTCACACTAGAGGCGCTAGTCCTCCCTGAACACTCCAGTATCTACATAGATATAAATAGATAGAAGAGATATGTAGACAGACTAGAGATAAACATCTGTAATATGTATAAACTTTGGATAAACATACACATGTACATACATACATACACAAACACACACTTTTGAAAAAATGTACCTTTAAAGTATGAATTGATCATAGATTCTAGATCTCGATCATGATTCTAGAACTGAAATAAACTACATAGATCATTTAGTTCACCCTTATCATTTTACAGATAAGACAACTAGCTGGAAAGGGATTGACGGAGACTTAAGTGCAGATTGTGAGATGAGGCTAAGCTCATTTCTGAGAGGCTCATCAGGACATTGTCTACAGCAAAGAAAGCATGGATCAGTACCAATTACCCTGCTACTTTATTAAGAAGTCTACTTTAGTGTAGTTCCTTTGTGTGGTCAAATTCAGCTGTTATTGGGCAATGCTAGTTACCTAAAAGTACACTCTCAGACACACCCAGCCCTCTGGATCTGGCTCACCCCACTTAACTACTGGCCCTTAGTTAGCTAAATAGATTGGGGTGTGTTGTGAAACATTTTAGTCAATGACTAGAAAACCAGTTATTTACATTCTTCCCTACCCAGTCTAACAAGTTAGATCTCTTCTGATTGTTTCAGTTAGATGTTGGCTAAAGGTTTGGCCAACCCTTTTATAAATTTCTTGTCATCAACATCATCATCATTGTTGCTGTCATCATTGTTGTTGTTGAATCCTTTCAGTTGTGTCCAAATCTTTGTGTTCCCATTTGGGGTTTTCTTGGCAAAGATACTGGAGTGGTTTGCCGTTTTACAGATGAGGAAACTGAAGTAAACCGGGTTAAGTGAGTTGCCCAGAGTCACAAAGCTAATGCGTCTGAGGTCAAATTTGAACTCAAGAAAGATGGATCTTTCTGATTTTAGCCCCAGCACTATATCTACTGTGACCCTAGCTGCCCCATTTGTAAACTGTTGAGCATAAACTACTGAGTTGAGGAATAAAAGTGATCAGTGATTTTTTTTAACTTAGATCATCTCCCAATCCAGAGTATTCTTAGCTAGGTGGGTGGGAGGCATTCCTAGAATGAGTTTTTAGGTAATTAAGCTTCTAGCTGGAAGGAATCCTTTCTTTTTCTTTATGTATGCAAGCTGTTTTAAATTTCTCATAACTTCTTGGTATAGGGAACAAACTAACGTGAAGTGAGGAGTGAAGAAACTCACAAGAAATTCACTTCAGGGCCTGCTCTGCCAGAGATAGTCTTTTTTTTTTTTTTTTTTTTTTTTGCTTAAGTAGTTGGGGTTAAGTGACTTGCCCAGGGTCACACAGCCAGTAAGTGTCAAGTGTTTGGTCTGAGACCGGATTTGAACTCAGGTCCTCCTGATTTCAGGGCTGGTGTTCTATCCACTGCGTTACCGAGCTGCCCCTAGAGATAGTCTTAAGAGAGCTAAGCACTGAAGAGTTAAACAAAATTGTCCAGGATCACACGGTCAGCGTGTAAGCAAAGTCAAGACTTTGAACCCAGATTTTCTTGATTCCAAAGCTATTCCACCTTGCTGCTCTATACCCTATGTCATGCTTTCTTATCTACAGAATGAGGCAATTGGTTTAAAAGATTATATTCTAAGGTCTCTTGCAGCTCTAACATTATGTGATCCTAGGTCAGAAGAGAAAAAAAGGTACTCTCTAGGAATACCAGACAAATGTCTTTATCCTGTGGACCCTTGCTCTGGGGAGCACATTTGTAAAGCAAGAAAGCTGGACAGAAGTCTGTGTTCAGACTTTTTACCCCTGCTGCCTCTGCTGGTTAAAGGTGTATTTCTTACGCACCACTAATTCTTCCCAGTGGCGTGCTGTGATCTCATCATAGGAAAAAGTAGTAGCCAAACCACAGCCTGCTCCTGGCTGGAAGGAGGAAAAGAGGGAGTCAGCCTTTCCTGAATCTATTTACCTCTACCGCCTGACGGGAAGAGAAAGAAAGTGGGGACAACGCAGCCTCGGCTTCCCATGCAAAACCAACCTGGTAACTAACAAATCCCAACTTTCTCTTATATATAGGTCGCCAGCTTTTCATTGTTTTTGTTGTTTTCCAAATTTAAAAACAAACAAAAAAAAAGAACTAGAGGAGAAACTATTTGGCTATTCGTCTACATGAAAACATTAGTGGCGGAAAAGGAAACTTAATTGGATTTAGATCTACAATGGAAGTGTGTTTGTTATCAAAGCAGAGTTCTCTAGCCAGCTCAGACAGGTTTATATACGAGCAGAGATAGCTAGTGTTAAAAAAAAAAAAAAAAAAAAAAAAAAGCAGCAGGGAAAGAAGCGAGGGTTGGTTAGCCAGATCGTACTTGGCTCCAGAATTCTTCAGTTGGCAGTTTTTGTAATTATCGTCGAGTGGGTACCCTTAAAAGGCATTGTCCATGTTAGCGGATAGGCTATATAATTTACCCATATCGTCTTCATTTGCAGAAAACATTTGGAAACAGAGAGAAGCAATGAGATTTTGCACTTCCTCCCCTGCAAGAAGTTTAGTGAACATTAAAAGTATATAGGCTGAGATGACCCTAGAGTGTCAATGATTCTGTGAGTTTAAGCTTTCTCTACTGATCCCCTGGGTCCTGAAGGGTTTTTTTCTTACAACTGAAGCATGCTGTATGGAACAGTAGAAAACAAGCAGGATCCTCTAGAATCAGATGATATGGATTCAAATTTCCTCCTTGCTCTTTAACTACTTGTGAGACCTTAGATAAGCTGTTTAATATCTCTGGGCCTCAGTTTTCTCATCTGTAAAAATATTGGAGTTGAACTAAAATATTGGAGTTGAACTGAGGGTACAGCTCTGGACCCTCAGAATTCCAAGTCAAGGATTTTTAATTTTTTTTTTATTTTTAATTTTGGAAATGGCGCAAGACTGTATTACTTTTTCTTTTTCTTTTGGTGTTATTTTATTATAAACTTAACAAATATCAACAAATATGAACATTTTGATATACAAAGAAAACTAGAAGAGTATTATATATTAAACTGTGAACTTTAAAGTGTTTGTTAAATTTAACATGGTAGCACTAAGTCTGAAATAATTGTTGTTTTCTTTTGAATTTTCTTCTGTTCTTTTTGCATATTTTTAAATTTTTTTTGACCCTTGTGTCTTTTTTTTTTTTTTGCATACTTATCACTCCCACCCACTGTCTCTCATTTGTCTTTTTTTTCCTCCCAACTCTGGTTATCATGATTTCCATTTTAATGTATCTGGAATCTCACAGATTCCTGGATTCCCTAGAGTCAGTTATCCTAAATGCTTTCCTTTTGTGAACAAAGCAGAAGAAAAAGAATTTGAATAGGGCTTGGCCTATGGATACCTAAAATAGCCCCTCAGACACAGTTCTGGGCATGAGTTGGAAAACAACAAAAGACCTCCTTGGTCCCAAAAGTTCTCTTTTACTACATGGAAAAATGCACCTGTCAGATCTGTGGATAAGGGAAGAGTTTATGACCAAAGAAGAAACAGAGAGGATCATGGGAAGCAAAATAGATAATTTTGTTTGCATGAAATTAAAAACCTTTGGCTCAAACAAAACAAAACTAATACAGCTAAATTTAGAAGGATAACAGGAAATGGGGGGAAGGGAGGAGAAGGGGATTTTTTTAAAGCAAGTTTCTGTGATAAAGGCCTCATTTCTCAAATATACAGGGAACTGAGCCAAACTTATAAAAGTAAGATCCATTCCCCAGTTGATAAATGGTCAAAGAATATAAACAGGCAGTTTTCAGAAAAAATCAAAGCTATCAGTAGACATGAAAAAATGCTCTAGATCATTACTGATTAGAGAAATGCAAATGAATACAACTCTGAGGTACCACTTCACACCTATCAGCTTGTTTAACATGACAGAAAAGGAAAATGACAAATGCTGGAGGAGTTGTGAAAAACTGGAACACTAATGCACACTGTTGGTGGAGTTGTGAACTAGTCCAGCCAGAACAATTTGGAACTATGCCCAAAGAGCTTTAAAACTGTGCACACATTTTGACCCAGCAATATCACTACTAATCCAAAGAGATCAAAGAAAAGGAAAAAGACCTACTTCTACCAAATATTTATAACAACTCTTTTCATAGCAACAAAGAATTGGAAATTGAGGGGATGTCCATCAATTAGAGAATGGTTGAACACACAGTGGTATCATGATTGTGATGGAGTCCTACTGTACTATAAGAAATGAGGAGCAGGATGGTTTCAGAAAAACTGGGGAAGATTTATATGAACTCATGCACAGTAAAGTGAACAGAACCAAGAGACCACAGTGTACAGTAATAGCAATGCTGTAAGGGCGATCAACTGTAAAAAACTTAACTACCCTGATCAAGACAATGATCCAAGACAGTTCCAAAGGACTCATGATGAAAAAATGCTCTCCATTCCCAGAAAGAGAACTGGTGAATTCTGAGTGAAGGTTGAAGCATATTTTAAAAAATTTCTTTATTTTGTTTGTGGGTTTTTTTTTTTTTTTGCAACATGGCTAATATGGAAATAAGTTTTACATGACTTCACATGTATAGTTGATATCAAATTGCTTGCCTTCCCAAGGAGGAGAGAGGTGCAAGGAGGATAAGAATTTGGAACTCAAATTTTTTAAAAAAGGATTGTTAAAAATTTCTTATATGTAATTATAAACACTTAACTATATATATGTGCATATATGTATATGTATATATATATATATATACATATATATATATTTAAAAAGATCTTTTACTCTCCTGTCTCAGTGACCTACATTTCCCTCTTGGGATTAAAATGCATATAATTTCCCTGGCCTTTGGCATTCATTGCATTCTGTTCTATAATGTAACTCCTGGAAGAGAGAGAATAGTTGGTTTTGGTTTTTTTTTTTTTTTTTTTGATATGCCATGATCTAGTACAGTGATCTGGTACTGTTATTACTAACTAACATTTATATAGAACTTACTATATGTCAGGCACTGTACTAAGTGCTTTATAATTACTATTTTATTTAGTCATCACAACAGCCCTAGGGGATAGGTACTATTTTTATCCCCATTTTACAGATGAGGAAACAAGTTAAGTGACTTGCCTAGGGTCACAGAGTTAGTAAGTGTCTGAGGATGGATTTAAACTCAGGTCTTCTTGACTTCAGACTCAGTGCTTTACCCACTGTACCACCTAGCTGATCCTATTAACAGTTACTTAATAAATGCTTATTGAATAGAATTGAATTAACAAGGATTTGATCAACTCTTGGCACCCCTGTCCAAAATCTACTTATAAAATAAGGGAGTACAGATTTCAAATGGAAAAAGGGAGGAGTTTTGGAAAGACCTGGGCAGAGGCAGCTGCCCAGGTCACTGAAGTGTCCTGACCTGTCAAGTCAGCATGAGGGTCCTCTGTTTGTGGATAGGACAAAAAATGAGAAAAGAGACTCAGGCAAGAGAAGATGGAATCTGGATGTTGCCTGGAGACAAAATCCCTTCAATTTTGCTTCTAAATGGCGGAGCCAACAAGCTGGAGTGAGATCTGTTTGCCTAGCTCATGTTGTACCTCCCCTTTTCCCCATCAAAAAAACCCACTTACATACTCCTGGCTCCAGGGCCAGCACTCTATCCACTGTGCCACCTAGCTGCCCCAAGTAAGTGCCTCCCGTCCTTTAAAAAGATGTGTGTGGGATGGGATAGGGGTGGAACCTATGGACATGACATGGTGCATACACCGCCAGATTTGTCTATTCTGTTGTGTTGGCCTTGCTTAATTATTTGTCTTTGTTACAAAGGAGGGCTCATGATGGGGGTGACCTCTAAAGATATCTGTGATATAAAAACAAAAGGAAACAACAAAATGTATTTTTAACAATAAGCCACAAAAAGAGAGTCTCTGGTTGAACTAGCTGACCTTGAGAAGAGATCACTACAGGGGAGGGGCCCTGTCAGCCTCGTATTACAGCTTCCTGGTACATTCCTTAGGTCCATGTGACATTTTGGGCCTCTGACTTCTGGAAGTTGTTGGGGTGTTAGCTACATCGCCACAACTTGGCTTCTGCTCGTATGTTTACAAATTGGGGGTGGGAGGGAAGTAGGGATGTGTGAATTGTTCAGCCACAACAATTATCAACATCCTCACCTGGTTTCAATCCCTTCCCCTACTGGAAATGTTGATTTCATACCCCATCTCATTGGCTTCTCTGCATTTCCTAAAAGGGACCCCAGGAAACCAAAAAAGCATCCATAAACCTTAACAAAAAAAAAAAAAGAGAGAGAGAAGAAAAGAAAGGTAACCCTGGGGAATATCACTAAGCTGCCCCTCCACTTGCATATAAACCCCAACACTCCACCCCATCTGCATTTACTTAGCCTCTGCCCTTCATAACTCTGTTGTTTACGGCCCAGTTTTGGTATGGAAGCTCACTGGGAGGAGAGCTTAGCAGCAATCCCTCACAGTTGAGGAATATGTGGCACAAACAAAGAGTGGGATGGTCCTGGAGGTGGAGGCAGGAACCCTGGCTTCAAAGTCCTGCTCCTGCCACTTATTACCAGTGTGACTTTGGGGAAAGCACTTAAGGTCTCTGGCCTCATTTGCATAATTAGAAGGTTGGATTTGATAGTTTCTGGGGTCCTCTCTAGTTCCAGATCTCTGTGGTCCTAAGATCTTATGCCTCTATGGGCCTCAGTTTCCTTCTCTGTAAAGTAAAGGGATTGTGCCTCTATCCCTCTATGGGCCTCAGTTTCTTCTGTAAAATGAGGAGGTTGAATATGTACCCTTCTTTAGGCCTCAGTTTCCTCTCCTGTAACATCAAGATGGGGGTGAGGAGAATATTGATTAATGATTCTGGAGAACAGATAATTCATAACCCCTCCTGTCTGCTGGGAGGCAGGGGACTGCTAGGTCAGAATGGTCTATGCATGTATCAGGTGTGTTTAATAAACTGTTTTTTCTTTCTTTTAGGAAAAAAAACCCACTTTATAGCAGCTAGGTGGCAGATGGAGTGTTGTGCCTAGAGTCAGGAAGAATTAAATTCAAATCTGGCCTCATATACTAACTTTGTGACTCTGGACAATTCACTTTCTGTTTGCTTTTTTAAAATCTCATTTCTTCCTTCTGGACAGAAGGCTGGGCACTAGATAAACTATCAGGGGTGGGGAAACTGTGGCCTCAAGGCCACATGTGGCCCTCTAGGTCCTCAAGTGCGGCCCTTTGACTACCAGTCACTTCAGGACCTAGAGGGTCATTTGTGGCCTCGAGGTCACAGGTTCCCCACCCCTTACTAGCTAATCTGATAATAATCAAACTAACTAGCTAAATCCTGGGTTAGAGGGTCTTTCTTGACCCTTTCAGGTTGGGGTGAAGATACATTGACCTTTACTAATACTTAAATGATTTGTGGAATTTCTGTCCAGTCCAGGAGATTTTTTGTGGAGGCTCAAGGTGACATAAGATCACTAGGAGTAGGATATAGCTCCTGTCCTGTGGGCTCTACAAAGTTACCTGCAGCCTCAACTAGGCCCTAATACCGATCCTAGGCCTGTTACTCATAGTAGATGCCTTGGCTTTACTAAGAAAATGGTACGGGGCAGAGAGGTGGCGCAGTGGGTAGAGCACCGGCCCTGAAGTCAGGAGGACCTGAGTTCAAATATGGCTTCAGACCAAACACTTGACACTTACTAGCTGTGTGACCCTGGACAAGTCACTTAACCCCAACTGCCTAAAAAAAAAAATGGTAGTAAGATGTATACTTCTTAACTCCCTTATTCTATGCCTCAGAACTTTTCTACTTCTTCTTGCATACCCTTTCTTTCATTTCAGAAGAATTAACATTGAATTGGGCAAATAGTGGACTTTCCCTTGACCAGCCCTAACTCCTCCATCTTTGCCCTTGATCCAATTTCTCTGGCTTCCCTCAGATTGTTGAATCAATAATCTGCAGACTCCATTGAATCTTTAGTCGTTTTCCCATTCTCTCCCCAATTAAAGATGAACAAGTCTTGCTTATCCTTAGAAAAATCTTCTCTTTTCCCTATTTCTTCCTCAAGCTAGTACAATCTTTCTCCTTGCCTTCAGTGCTAAGCAGTGAAGTATAAAGAGAGGGAGCTGGCTGGTGTAGCAAACAGAGCCCTGGACCTGAAGCTAAGAAGACCTGAGTTCAAATCGCCGTAGATGCTTGCCAGTGGTGTGACCCTAGCTAAGTCACTTAATCTCACTCTGCCTCAAGTTCCTCAGTGGTGAAATGGGGATAACAATAGCACAACCAGGGTTTATGGTAATAGATCAATTGAGATGAAACTTGTAAAGTACTTTGTAAAATACCATATAAACACGGGCTGTTATTATATTAGCTGCCTCCGCTTCCTCACCAACAATGAGAAAGTCTAAACTCTTTCATCTGAAATGTAAGGCTTTCCACAATCTGTTTACTACTTGTTCTTCCAGACTTATACTACTCATTCACGTAACCTGTTTTCCAGTGAAACTGAACTTGCGCAACATTTCCCACCTCCTTGCCTTCGCTCACATCATTCCTTAAGGTTAGAAAGCCCTTGCTGCATCAGACCTGACTATTGAAATCCTACCCGACCTTCAAAGCTCCACTCAGATGCTGTTTTTAATAAAAGCTGCCATGATTTCCTCATCAGGGAGGGATCTCTATTTTGTCTGAAATTTCATATTATATTCATACCTCTCTTGTCAGGTTGATTTGTATACCTGTCCAATTTGCTCTGACTGTTAGGTCCTTGAAAACAGGGAGCAGGCATATTTGTATTTTGTTATTTCCACCAATACTTAAGCATGATGTAAGTAAGTCCTTCCGCTTGGGTACTTTGGATGTGCTAGCGTGTTATAAATTTTAATTGTATATAATATAGTTTTTTGCACCCTACTAGCTAAACGATCATGCAAGAATGTGGCCAAAGCCTCTAAAAGCACGTTGACCATCAGGAAGCTTTCTGATAGACACAATGAGCTTGCAGAATTGGCAAAAAATGCAAAATTCTGTATCCCCAAAGGGTGAAATCCATGTAGGTGTTTGTGGTTATTTTAAGGAGGAAGATACTATTTTCTGGGGGATAAAAGTTGAGTGTGACTGCAAGCATAAGAGAGCTAAACTATCCTGGATTCAAGTATTAAGACCATATTTGTATCATAGAAGGTTTGGGTGGAATCTTGGAATTGTTTTAATTTGTGCTTCTTATTTGGACTATTTTCTTCATATAGTTGCTGATAGCTTTGAATATCTTCCTTTGAAAACGGCTAATTATTTCTTTGAATGAATGAAGCATTTATGAAGTGCTTGCTGTGTGACAGTTGCTGCCATCAAGGTGCTCACATTCTAGTGGGGAGACAACATGTATAGAAGGTTTCAGTTACAAGTCAGATGAAAAGGGCCCGCGGTCCTTGGGGCACAGCAACAAAGCAAATGGTGCTGCCTCTTCTTTCATGTTATTTCCACTAACAAAATCATCACTTTCTGATGTTGAACCATTTGACAAAGTTAAGGACTTTATGGTAAGAACTATGATATGATGAGTGCTTTCTTTTTTGGGTCTTCAATAGATGTGGCCATGGCATCTGCTGGAGCAGCTGCCAGGCTGCATCTCCACAGGGGCTGCTTCCCGGAATGATGACTGTGGGCCCTGGGCTAGGAGCATTGCCATTCCTAAGGCTCTTGGGTTCAGGGTCCTGGGCTGTCTCCAGCAGGTTCTGAGGAGAGAAATGGTCACAAGCTGTCATTGATGGTGGTTTGGCCTGCCTGGCACATTCTTCTGCTGTTTTGCTTTCAGTGTACCTTGCTGCCGCAGTTAGACCGTCACACTTGCCCTGTGACTTTATAAACTTGACTTGGTTATCTACTGGGTATTGGAAAAGTTTCTTAGTCTCATAAATTTGAACCAGTTTAAATGCCCTGGACATTTTCTCTGACTGTCTCCCATGCCTGGAACACTCTCCTTACTCCTCTCTGCCTACTGGCTTCCTTGGCTTCCTTCAAATCCCATTTTCTGTAGGAAACCTTTCCCAACCCCTCTTAATTCTAGTGCCTTCCTTCTTTTTAATTTTTCCCCCTATTTATCCTATATATATTTATTTGCTTGTTGACTCCTCCATTAGATTGTGTAATTGTTTGAGGGCAGGGACTATCTTTTGCCTCTTTTTGTATAGTACTTAGCACAATGGCTGGCACATAATAAGTGCTTAATAAATATATGTTGACCGGCTGATTTATATCTTGGAAATGAAACCTTTATCAGAAAAACTTGCTGCAAAGACATTTTACCCCAGTTAATGGTTTCCTTTCTAATTTTAACTGTATTAGTTTTCTCTGTGCAAAAACGTAATAATTTTATATAATCCAAATCGTCCGTTTTCTCTTGTGTGATGCTTTCCATCCCGTTTTTGCTCATGAACTCTTTCCCTATCTACAATTGTGAAAAACCTGTTCTTTCTTGCTCCTTTGTTTATGTCATTTATCCTTTTGGAGCTTGCCTCGGTATGTACGCATGGTGAGATGTTAGTCCATACTTAATTTCTGCCGGACTACTTTCTAAGTTTTCCCATCAGTTTTTGATACAATGGTTAGTCCTTACCCAAGTAGCTGGGGTTTTGAGGTTTATTGAACACTATGCTACTATGTTCATTTGTTTCTACATTTTGTTGTTTGTGATATGCCATGCTCTGCTTTTGCATATGCTATTCCTGCCCTTCCCACCACCCCATTTGAATGCCCTCCCTAACTTCATTTAAGGCTCAATGTAAGTGCAAACTCTGACTTTTTCTTGCCCCCCCAAGTTGTTGCTAGTGCTCCCCCCCCAATTAGTTTGTACTTCCTTTGTGTACGTTTTGCACTTATTTATCTATGTATATGTTTTCCCCGGAAGAACAGAATCTCTTTTATGGCATGGGACTGTTTAGAAACTTTCTCTATGTCTAGCGAGGCTCCTAGCATATAGTAGGTATTTTAAAAAGCTTGTTGAATTTAACTGAACCACACCAAACTGATATTTCTCATATGATCTCTAAAAACCTGCATATCACCAGCTCACACCTAGCCATAATAATCATAATCATAAATATTTGCATAATTAATATTCTTAAAAGTTTACCAAGAACTCTGAACAGATTACTTCACTTGATCTTCGCAACAAAGTAGGTACTGCAGGTGTTATTATTCCCACTTTACAGATGAGGAAATGGAGGCTCAGAGAGATATTAATAATAGATGAAACACAGTGATTCAAAGCTTGCAAGTTGCTTCATGAATGTAGCAGTGAGATGAAAAGCAAGATTATTCATCCATACCTAGCGGTTTCTAATCCCTACCCTACTACTGACTTAGATGAAGGAGAGATAACTTAAGCATTATTGAACTATGTGAAATACATGATCAAAAAAAAAAGCCTAGATATCATATTTCAAGAAATTATCAGGGAAGACTGTCCTGATATTCTAGAATCACAAGGTAAAGTAGAAATGGAAAGAATGCACCAATCACTTCCTGAAAGAGATTCTAAAATGAAAACTCCTAGGAATATTATGGCCAAATTCCAGAGCTTCTGGGTCAAGGAGAAAATATTACAAGCAACTAGAAAGAAACAATTCAAAATCATGGAGCATAGACAGGATCACACAAGATTGAGCAGCTTCCATGTTAAAGGAGTGGGGGGCTTAGAATATGATATTCCAGAAGGCAAAGGAGCTAGGATTACAACCGAGAATTATCTACCCAGCAAAACTGAATATAACTCTACAGGGGAATGTTGCTTTTTTTTTTTTTTGTCATGGATTTCAAGTAGTTCAATAATTCTTAAAGTTATCTCTCCATCCATTTTCCAAGTCAGTTGTTTTTCCAATGAGATAATCAACATTTGTGTCTATTTTCCAGTCTTTAAACTTTGTTTTATCATTTCTTAATGTCTTCTGAAGTCATTAGCTTCCACTTGCCCAATTCTAATTTTTAAGAAATTATTTTCTTCTGTGAGCTTCTATGCCTCTTTTTCCATTTGGCCAATTCTGATTTTTAAGGATTACTTTTCTTCAGTGAATTTTGTGCCACTTTTACCATTAGGCCAATTCTATTTTGTTTTGTTTTGTGGGGCAATTGGGGTTAAGTGACTTGCCTAGGGTCACACAGTTAGTTAAGAGTCAAGTGTTTGGTCTGAGGCCGGATTTGAACTCAGGTCCTTCTGACTTTAGGTTCAGTGCTCTATCCACTGCACCACCTAGCTGCCCCCCCCATTCTGTTTTTTTTAAGGGATCATCTATTTATTTATTTTGGCTAGGCAATGGGGTTAAGTGACTTGCCCAGGGTCACACAGTTGTAAGTGTAATGTGTCTGAGGTCGGATTTGAACTCAGGTCCTCCTGAGTCCAGGGCTGGTGCTCTATCCACTGCGCAACCTAGCTGCCCCTAAGGGATCATTTTCATCAGTATTTTTTTGTGCCTCTTTCATCAAGCTGTTAATTATCTTTTCATAATTTTTTTGCATCACTCTCATTTTTCCCCCAATTTTTTTCTCTACCACTTGTAGCTCTTTAACTCTTCTAGGAATTCTTGTTAAGCTTGGGTACAATTAGCATTTTTCTTGGGGGGGATGCTTTGTTTGTAGTTGTTTTCACGTTATTATCTTTTTAAGTTCATATATTGGTCTTTCCTGCAACCACAGAACCTTTTTATGATCAAATTTTTTTTTGTTGTTGTTTGCTAATTTTTCCAGCCGATTTCTTGACTTCGAACTTTCTATTAAAGTTGGGCTCTGCTCATCTGGGTGGTGAGGTACTGTTCTGAGCTTCAGGCTTTTTGGTACTGGGATTTTTTTTTCAGAGCTACTTCTGGAGGGTCTGCAAGTTTTTGGTGCCTTCAAAGTGGTATGATACAGGGAGAGTGTGATCATTGCTCTCCTGGTCTGCACTCTGGTCTTTATCCAGAAAGGGCTCCTACTCTCCTGCAGCCATAAGCTCTAGTGCTCCCCTCTTTTTAGAACTGTGACCAGAGTCCCTGCTCCCATGTGATGGACCAGAAGCATTCATCTGCACCCCGGAACTGAGACCCAGAACTGGGTGTGAGTAATGGAGTTGCCAATCAGCACCAGCTGCCCCTAGTGCCAGCAAAGGGTCCTCTGTAATCTCTTTTTGACCAGTTGTCTGACCCCCTGACTGTCTCCAGACTGAGAGCTTCTGAAGCTGCCTCTTACTTTGGGCTAGTCCCCAATCCTAGTGTCACGGACCTCTGTTCCTAAGTTGTCTTGGGCTATAGAATTGTCTCAGTCCAACCTTTTGTTGACTCTACCACTCCAGAATCTGATTTGGGGCATCATTTAAAAGTTGTTTGGAGGGGAATAGTGAGAGAGGTCAGCTGGGTTGCTGGCTTTACCCCTGACGACTTTCAAAGGTCACTTGGGAAGCTGGGAGAAGCCAACTTGTTTGTCCTTTGCTCCCCTGATCATTTATAGAGAAATTGGTTTGTACCTCATAAAAGGATCCTGAGGCCTGGACAGATTTTGACAGTTACTTTACCACTTCCTTATTGCCCCTACCCTTTTTTTTTTGCAAAGTCCTGTGCTTTCAAGGACCAAATCTTTTACCCATCTCATTTGATCCTCACAATGCTGTGAGATTGGTGCTATTATAACCCCCATTTTACAGATAATGAAACTGAGACTCAAAGAGGTGACTGTGACATATTCAGGTTCCTGTTTCCACTTTCCTACTTCCCACTGCCTTCTTTCTGAGATTACTTTCCATTTTCCTTTTATATGGCTTATATCTCCCTGGTGGTTTATGAGTTTCTTCCCTATGTGAGCATCTTGAGGACAAAGTGCTTAGTAAAGAGCACGGACATAGTAAGTTCACTAAATTCTTGTGGACTGTCTAGGGTCAACCTGAACCAGAGATGCTCAGAAGGGAGTCAAATTACATATCTCTCAGCTCTATCAGACTGCCCCATTAAAAAAAGTTGTCTTACAATAGTCATTTGAGAAAATATTTCAACACTTATTTCATTGTGTGCATAGGACTAGGCCTATGAAACTAAGACAAACAAACAAACAAACAAAAAAAAAAAACAAAACCCACTCCCTGGCTTCAAGGAACTTCTTTGTATTTATTTCTCCCTTCTAGGATTCCTGGTACACATTTGGCATTTTAAATGACTGGGCAAATCACTAAACCTTTCTGAGCCTCAGTTTCTTCTTCTGTAAAAAATAGGGATAATAGTAGTTACATACAACCTCACAAGCTGGTTGTGAGGATCAAATGAGATGATATTTGCAAAAATGTTTTGCTGATTTTTCTAGCCTGGATACTTTCCCGTTGAATTCCCCTAAATTATTTGATCACTTTGGGGGGAGGAAGGGAGGGTCTCTTACTCTCCCCACACCAATGATGTTACTAATGCAAACTCTTCTGTTTATGTTTTCAATCCTTGTCCCTCTATCCTCTGAGAAACCCCAACATAAACAATGGCTTGGAAACAGTCTGAGGAAATTTTCCAACTCCCTTTAAAACAGTATAGTTGATAGACTCTATGATTTCCCACAAAATCAAGGTAGGGAAAACACTACTGTGGAGGGATTGGCTCTCACTTTTAGTTCCCCAGTGGGTAGAAAAGTGAGGAGCTCATCCCCCATTGCTAGGGGTCATAGGAATAGAGCCTATAAAGGGGGAAGCAAAAGAATAGGGGTGAAAGGACAAGAATAGATACACTACACAACTAAGCACTCTATGTTTTTTAAGGAAATGAACTGAGGGAGGCAAAGATTAAGTTGATAAAGTGACAGTTATCTGTTGTCAGTTGTGGTGGATAATTTATAACAACAGAAAACAGTCCAAACTATACAATTTATTAGCAAAACAGGCATATTAAATGGATCAATAGCCTCCCAGTCAGTTCAAAGACCCTGAATACAAAGAGGCAAATTTTTACATATTGAAAACAATTAATCAAATAAGAACAATTAATTAAAAGAAAATAATTAATAAAATATAAATCAGGATACAAAATTAGGTAATCTGATTTCTAATTGGAGGAAAAATTAGGGGCTTTCCAAGTAGGGAGGAGGAAAGAGTGAGTTTCTGTCAGGTTGAAAGGGAGGCAAGTAGGTTTCGGGATCTTTCTTTTCCCAGAATTGAGAGATGTTGATTAATTGCATCCACCTGCATTTATGAAACAATAGATGGCTTATACCCTCTAGTTTCCTACATATGATTTGCAGAAAAACAAGATGAAGGATAATACATGTGGCAGCACAAGATGAAGTCAACCTTCATGAGATAGAATGTAATTGGTTCTCTTGATTTCCATACCAAACCAACTCCATTTTGTAATTTCACTCCATTTTGTTACAGTGTAGTGTGGTTTAACAAAAAAAAATCTCCTTACCAGCAACCCTTGAAGAACTAATGTGACACACTCAAAAGACATATTTCTTGGGGGTGTGGGGAGTGGCTTAGGAAATGCCTCTTATTCTTTTCAGTCCAGCCCAGCCCAATAGTTTCTTCACAATTATCACAAATGGACTTCCTTGCTTACTCTAAAGTTACCCAACCATAAATGTGAAATGTCTAGTTGTTGGTTTTTTAAAGTTAGTTTTCTTATTCCTGTGTAACTAATAAAAGTCTGAAATGGCCCCGGCTATGCTCCGCCCTGCAGGTTTTCCTTACTGTGGAATGCTGTAACTGTGGGAGATGTCAACCATTACTAAGTTCGTTCTTAGAAAGACAAACAAAATCAGTCGAATATGAGTGTTTATTTCTCTCAAAGCTTGCAGAACATGCATATAGAGATACACATGGGAGCTCATCGTGTAAATGAACCCAAAAATGGACAAAGAGGATTTTTATATGTTCAGAGCAATTCCCTCTCACTCTTCCCTCCCCTCCTAGCTCAGGATGCCTATGTCAGCTGAAATTACAGTCTCCAAATATTTAACCATGATATGAGAAAAGGAATTTCTTAAGTGCATAGGTTGTAAATACAATGAGATAGGAGAATGTCAAGGTGTCAATTGATCTAGGATATCTGTTTCCTCTATTTAGCATATGTCCATAGGATACCATGGTAAGAAAAGTCCCATTATTCAAGACAATGTCTGGTCCCAGGCATTCTGTTCTTAGTGATCTGCTCTTGGTCAGACTCATTAGGTCCAGCTGACACAGGAAGGGGCATTTTTTGTTTACTCAAAGAGAAAAGCGAAGCATGTCCAAGGCACACAAAGCATTATGGTAAATTAAGCCCAAAGTGGGCCAAAATGTCTCTCCTGATTGGCCAATCCAGGTTTTAGGCCTTTCCCAGGTGCTGGGGTTCAAAATGGTTTGGGGAGGAGTCTGCAGGAATAAGGAGACAGAGGGAGCTCTGTACTCAGGAATGCCCAACCTTGTGACAAGCACATACATAAAGGGTATCTTTGAAGGGCTGTCGTTTGCCAGTCCCCACCTCATTGTTTTGCTTATATACTCATCAAACTCCTCTCCTGTCCTCTTCTATTCTTCTTCTTGCTTGAAAATTATTTGGGGTTCTCAAAGGCCATGTCCTGAGAGTGCAGGCTTTGGCAGGTCCTCTCAAGATGGAAGAAAGGCTTTCGCTATGGGTCGGGTGAAGGGCTACATGTCAACACCTTGCAGGGTGACTCCTTCCTTCCTTCCTTCTTTGCTTCCTTGTCATTTATTAAGATATAAAGAAAATGCCAACCCAATAGGGGGAAAGAAATACTCCCACCTACAAAATTACTGTTCCTTGAAATATTTTAACTAGAAGATACAGTGGATTGAGCACTGAACTTAAGAGTTAGGAAGATATGAGTTTTAAATCATGCCTTAGACACTTATTACATTTAGATACTTACTTAAACAGTACTAGCTGTGTCATTTTGGCCAAGTCACTTAACTTCTTTCAGCCTGTTTCCTCTTCTGTGAAATGGGGGTTACAGTAGGACATACAGTAGGTTACAAAGTTATGAGGATCAAACAAGATAATATTTATAAGAATGTTTTGTAAACCTTAATGTATTGTGAATGATAGCTATTTTTAAAATATTTCTTGAATCATAGAATCTTATGGATTCTTAGCTGGAAATGATCTATTCAGTTTTCTTCCCTGATGCATCAAACAAAGAATAACAGCTCTGGAGTTAGAGAACTGGGTTCAAATTTTGCTTCACATCTCATTAACAGGTGACTTCAAGCTAGCCACTTTACCTCCCTGGGTCTGAGCTCCTTATCTGTAAGAGGAGGGAACTAAATGGCTTCTAAGATCCTTTCCCAGTTCTACATAAATGAATGATGAATAAGAATTTGTTGTTGTTGTTGAGTTGTTTCAGTCGTGTCTGACTCTTTGTGACCCCATTTGGGGTTTTCTTGGGAAAGATACTAGAGTGGTTTGTCATTTTCTTCTTCACTTCTTTTTACCTGAAGCACATAGGTTTAAGTGACTTATCCAAGGTCATACAGTTAGTAAGTGTCTGAGACTAGATTTTGAACTCAAGTCTTCCTGACTCCAGGCCTGGAGCTCTATCTTCTATGCCACCTAGATGCTTTTCATTAAGAGATCACTGTTTGCCAAGTATTGTACTAAATCCTAGAGATACAAATAAAAAAGTGAAAAGTTCCTACCCTCAAGGAACTTACATTCTTTTTTTAGATAAATTAGTTATTTTTAGTTTTCAACATTCATTTTTATAAGATTTTGAATTCTAAATTTTTTCCTTCCTTCCCCTTCCTCCTCCCCAAAATGGCATACAATCTAATATAGGCTCTGAATGTACAATCATATTAAACATATTTCCACATTAGTCATGTTGTGAAAGAAGAATCAGAATGAATGGGATAATATCGGGTGAAGCCCCCTCAGGGGAATGAACTAACGCCAACCTCAGTTGCTTTTCATACATATTATGACTGTTGCGAGACTGCACCCCGATGCCTTGCAGCACATTCTGGCTAAACCAGATGTTCCATGTGGCCAAACCAGATGTTCCGGTTGTGCAAAGAAACCACTCCCCTCTAAGTTAGAATTCCGGGAATAGATTGTGCCCCTAATATACCTAGCCAATGGGTTGAGGGGAAGGGGGTTAGGGCGGGGACATTATGGATACGGTCTATATATTCTGCTTTACAAGACACTCGGAGGCACTCTTTGGCTGGCACCATCTTTGCGTGGTCGATGAGGGTACTTTCTCGAGAAAGCTGAATAAAGATCTTCCTTTTTGCTAAATTCGTCAAGACCCTGTTATTATTAATTGAGCTGTACCGCACACAAGAACAAAAGGGAAAAACCACGAGAAAGAAAAAACATAAAAAAAAGAGAAAATAGTATGCTTCGATCTATATTCAGACTCCATAGTTCTTTCTCTAGATGTGGATAGCATTTTCCATCATGAGTCTTTTGGAATTATCTTAGATCATTGCATTGCTGAGAAGAGCTGAGTCTATCAAAGCTGATCATCATTCAATGCTGCTGTTATTATATACAATGTTCTTTTGGTTCTGCTCACTTCACTCACTTCAGTTCATGTAAGTTTTTCTAGGTTTTTCTGAGATCCACCTGCTCATCATTTCTTATGGAACAATAGTATTCCATTACATTCATATACCATAACTTGTTCAGTCATTCCCCAATTGATAGGCATCCCCTCAATTTCTAATTCTTTGCCACCATAAAAAGAGCTGCTATAAATATTTTTGTACACGTGGGTCCTTTTCCCTTTTTTATGATCTCTTTGGGATATAGATCTAGTAGTGCTATTGCAGGATCAGAAGATATGCACAATTTTATAGCCCTTGGGGAGGAACTTATATCCTAATAAGGGGAGACAGAACATATAGGAGAGTGGTGGCCGGAAAATTTTGGAAAACACTATATTAGTATACAGTGCAAAACACTGGTGAGGAGGGAAAAAGAGAAAGGAGAAAGAAAAGCATAAACAGGGGGGGAAAGGATGGAGAAAAAGACACAGATAGTAATCATAACTGTGAATGTGAATGGGATGAACTATCCCATAAAATGGAAGCAGATAGCAGAATGGATTAAAAACCATAATCCTACAGTATGTTGTTTACAGGAAACACATTTGAAACAGAGGGACATACACAGGGTAAAGGTAAAAGGCTAGAGTAGAATATATTATGCTTCAGCTGAAGTAACAAAAGCAGGGGTAGCAATCCTGATCTCAGACAAAGCAAAAGCAAAAATAGATCTTATTAAAAGAAATAAAGAAGGAAACTACATCCTGCTAAAAGGCACTATAGACAATGAAGTAATATCATTACTAAACATATATGCACCAAGTGGTATGGCATCCAGATTCATAGAGGAGAAGTTCAGGGAGTTACAGGAAGAAATAGACAGCAAAACTATACTAGTGGGGGACCTCAACTTCCTCCTCTCTGAACTAGATATACCTAACCACAAAATAAACAAGAAAGAAGAAGATGAATAGAATTTTAGAAAAGTTAGATATGGTAGACCTCTGGAGAAAATTGAATGGGGATAGAAAGGAATATACTTTTTTCTCGGCAGCACATGGCACATACACAAAAATTGAGCATGTATTAGGGCATAAAAACCTCACAATCCAATGCAGAAAGGCAGAAACATTAAATGCATCCTTTCAGATCATAGTTATTACGATAATAATTATATGTAGTAAAGGGCCATGGAAAGATAGACTAAAAATTAATTGGAAACTAAATAATCTAATCTTAAAGAATGAATGAGTCAAACAACAAATCAAAGAAACAATAAATAACTTCATTCAAGAGAATGACAATAATGAGACAACATGCCAAAACTTATGGGATACAGCGAAAGCAGTTCTTAGGAGAAGTTTTATATTTCTAAATGCTTACATGAATAACATAGAGAAAGAGGAGATCAATGAATTGGGCATGCAACTAAGAAAACTAGAAAAAGAACAAATTAAAAATCCTCAGTTAAACACCAAATTTGAAATACTGAAAACCAAAGGAGATATTAATAAAATTGAAATTAAGAAAACTATTGAACTAATAAATAAAACGAAGAGCTGGTTTTATGAAAAAAAAACCAATAAAATAGATAAACCTTTGGTTAATTTAACTAAAAAAAAGAAAGAAGAAAACCAAATTACCAGTATCAAAAGTAAAAAAGGTGAATTCATCACCAATGAAGAGGAAATTAAAACAATAATTAGGAACTATTTTGCCCAACTGTATGTCAATAAATTTGACAATTTTAGTGAAATGGATGAATACTTACAAAAATATAAATTGCCCAGGTTAACAGAAGAGGAAGTAAAATACTTAAATAATCCCATCAGAAAAAGAAATTGAACAAGCCTATGAACTCCCTAGGAAAAAATTTCCAGGGCCAGGATGTCCATTATCCCCACTGTAGTTCAATATAGTACCACATATGTTAGTTTTAGCAACAAGAGAAGAAAAAGAAATTCAAGGTATTAGAATATGCTAAGAGGAAACAAAGCTATCACTCTTTGCAGATGATATACTTAAAGAATCTTAGAGAATCAAGTAAAAAACTACTTGAAATAATAAACAACTTTAGCAAAGTTGCAGGTTATAAAATTAACCTACATAAATCATTGGCATTTCTATATATTGCCAACAAAGTCCAACAGCAAGAGATAGAAAGAGAAATTCCATTTAATGTTACTGTAGACATTATAAAATATTTAGGAGTCTACCTGTTGAAACAAACCCAGAAACTAGATGAATACAATTACAAAACACTTTTAACACAAATAAAGTCAGATCTAAATAATTGGAAAAACATCAGTTGCTTATGGGTAGGCTGAGCTAATATAATAAATTCTACCTAAGCTAATTTACTTATTCAGTGCCATACCTATCAAACTACCAAAAATTATTTTATAGAGTCAGAAAAAATAATAACAAGATTTCGTTTGGAAGAACAAAAGGTCCAGAATATCAAAGGAACTAATGAAAAGAAATGCTAGGGAAGGTGGCTTAGCCATTCCAGATCTTAAATTGTATTATAAAGCAGCAATCATCAACATTATTTGGTACTGGCTAAGAAATAGAGTGGTGGATCAGTGGAATAGGTTAGGTATGCAAGACATACTAGTCAATGACAATAGCAATCTACTATTTGATAAACCCAGAGATCCCAGCTTCTGGGATAAGAACTCACTATTTGACATAAACTGTTGGGAAAACTGGACAAGGGTATGGCAGAAACTAGGCACAGACCAAAATCTTACACTATATACCAAAATAAAGTCAAAATGGGTTCATGATTTAGATATAAAGACCGATACTATAAGCAAACTGGGAGAGCAAGGAATAATTTACCTGTCAGATTTATGGAGAACAGAAGAATTTATGACCAAACAAGAGATCAAGAACATTATGAAATTCAAAATGGATACTTTTGATTACATTAAATTGAAAAGTCTTTGCACAAACAAAGCCAATACAACCAAGATTAGGAGGGAAGCAGAAAACCAGGAAAGAATTTTTACAGGGGGCAGCTAGGTGGTACAATGGATAAAGCACTGGCCTTGGACTCAGGAGGACCTGAGTTCAAATCTGGTCTCAGACCAGACACTTGACACTTACTAGCTGTGTGACCCTGGGCAAGTCATTTAACCCCAATTGCCACACTAAAAAAAGAAAAACAAAAACTAGGTTTAAAAACTTTTACAACCAGTGTCTCTGATAAGGGTCTCATTTCTAAAACATATAGAAAACTAAGTCAAATTATAAGAATATGAGTAATTTCCCAATTGATAAATGGTCAAAGGTATAAACAGGAACTTTTCAGATGAAGAAATTAAAGCTATCTATAGTCATGTGAAAAAATGCTGTAAATTACTATTGACTAGAGAAATACAAATCAAAACAACTCTAAGATATCACATCACACCTATCAGATTGGCCAACATGACAAAACAGGAAAATGATAAATGTTGAAGAAAACATGGGAAAATTGGAACACTAACGCATTGTTGGTGGAGTTGTGAAATGATACAACCATTTTGGGGAGCAATTTGGAACTATGCCCAAAGGGTTATCAAAATGTGCATACCCTTTGACCTAGCAATAACACATCTAGGGCTATATCCCAAAGAGATCATATAAATGGGAAAAGGACCCACATGTACAAAAAATATTTATAGCAGCTCTTTTTGTGGTGGCAAAGAATTGAAAATTGAGAGGATGCCCATCAATTGGGGAATGGCTGAACAAGTTGTGAATGGTAATGGAATACTATTGTGCTATAAGAAATGATGAACAGGCAGACTTCAGAAAAACCTGGAAAGACTTGTATGGTGTGATGCTGAGTGAAATGAGCAGAACCAAGAGAACGTTGTACGCAATAACAGCCACGATGTGCGATGACTAATACTGATAAACTTAACCCTTCCTAGCAATACAAGGATCTAAGTCATCTCCAAAGGTCTCACGATGGAAAAAGCTATCCACATCCAAAGAAAGAACTATGGAGTTTGAATGCAGATCAAAGCATACTATTTGCTATTTTTTTTTCTTCAGTTGAGTTTTGTTTCCTCTTTTTGTTTCCTATTGATTCTAATTCTTACTTACAACAACACTAATGTGAAAATATGTTTAATAGGAATGTATATGTATAGCCTATATCACATTGTGTGCTGTCTTGGGGAGAGTGGTGGGGAGGAAGGGGGAGAAAAATTTTAAACTCAAAAGCATATGGAAGTGATTGTTGATAAATCAAAATAAATTAATAAAAAAACATGGAAGCGGTAAAAAAAAAGAATATGAGTAATTTTCAAATTGATAAATGGTCAAAGGATATAAACACTCACTTTTGAGATAAAGAAATTAAAGCTATCTATAGCCATGTGAAAACATGCTGTAAATTACTATTGACTAGAGAAATGCAAATCAAAACAACTCTAAGGTACCACATCACACTTATCAGATTGGCCAACATGACAAAACAGGAAAATGATAAATGTTGGAGAAGATGTGGGAAAATTGGAACACTAATGCATTGTTGGTAGAGTTGTGAAATGATACAACCATTTTGGGGAGCAATTTGGAACTATGCCCAAAGGGCTATCAAAACGTGCATACTCTTTGACCCAGCAATAGCACCTCTAGGGCTATATCCCAAAGAGATCACACAAATGGGAAAAGGACCTACATGTACAAAAATATTGATAGCAGCTCTTTTTGTGGTGGCAAAGAATTGAAAATTGAGAGGATGCCCATCAATTGGGGAATGGCTGAACAAGTTGTGATATATGAAGGTAATGGAATACTATTGTGCTATAAGAAATGATGAACAGGCTGACTTCAGAAAAACCTGGAAAGACTTGTATGGTCTGATGCTGAGTGAAGTGAATAGAACCAGGAGAATGTCATACACAATAACAGCCACGTTGTGCGATGACTAATATTGATAGACGTAACCCTTCTCAGCAATACAAGGATCTAAGACATCTCCAAAGGTTTCATGATGGAAAATGCTATCCACATCCAAAGAAAGAACTATGGAGTTTGAATGCAGATCGAAGTATACTATTTGCTATTTTTTTTCTTCTGTTGTGTTTTGTTTCCTCTTCCTGGTGGTTCCTTCTATCATTAATGTGAAAATATGTTTAATGGGAATGTATATGTATAACCTATATCAGATTGTGTGCCATCTTGGAGAGGGAGGTGGAGAGGGAGGATGAAAAAAAATTTAAACTCAAAAGCTTATGGAAGTGATTGCTGAAAACTAAAAATAAATAAATAAATTTTAAAAAGGGAAAGAAAATTATAGACCAATTTCATTCATGAATATGGATGCAAAAATCCCCAATAAGATACTAGCTAAAAGATTATAACAATATATTACAAAGAGTCTACATTATGACCAAGTGGGATTTATGCTAGGAATGCAGGGATGGTTTCATATAAGGAAAACTATGAACATAATTGATTGTATTGATAATAAAGGAAAAATATGATTATATCAGTAGATTCAGAAAAAGCTTTTGATAAAGTACAATACTCATTTCTACTAAAAACACTTGAAAGCATAGGTATAAATGGATTTTTCCTTAAATTGATAAAAAGTATTTATTTGTAATGGGGCTAAGCTAGAAGCCTTTCCAGTAAGATCTGATATGAAGCAAGGATGCCCACTGTCACCAAGATTATTCAATATTGTATTGGAAATCATAGCAATAGCAATGAGAAGAAAAAGAAATGGAATCAGAATAGGGAATGAGTAATAAAACTATTTATTTTTGCAGATCATAGGGATGATATACTTGGAAAACCCCAAAGACTCAACTAAAAAGCTAGTTGAAATGGCTAATAATTTTAGTAAAGTAGCAGGATATAAAGTAAATTCATATACATCATCAGCATTCCTATATATCACAAACAAAACCCTGCAAGAAAAGATAGTAAGAGACACCACATTTAAAATAACTCTAGACAGTATAAAATACCTGAGAGCACATGTGCCAAAATGAACCCAGGGACTATATAAACAAAATTATTTGTACAAATAATATCAGACTTAAATAATTGGAAATATATTAATTTTTCATGGGTAGGCAGGGCCAATACTATAAAAATGACAATTTTACCTGAAATAATTTACATATTCAATGCCATACCAATTAAATTATCAAAAATTATTTTACTGAATTAGAAAGAATAACAAAATTCATTCAGAAGAACAAAATATCAAGAATATCAAAGGAACTAATGAAAAATGTAAAAGAAGGAAGTTTAGCAGTATCATACCTTAAACTGTATTATAAGTCACAAATTATCAAAACTATCTGGTACTGGCTAAGAAATAGGAATGTAGATCAATGGAATAGAATAGACATAGAGTTTACAGCAACAAATTAATATAGTAACCTTGTATTTGACAAGTGTAAAGATTAGATTCTGGGATAAGTATTCATTATTTGGTAAAAAAAAATTTGGGAAAACTGGAAAACAGTATGGCAGAAAATGGATATAGATCAATATCTTACATAATTTACCAAGACAAAGTCAAAATGGATATATGACCTAGAAATAAAGAGAGATATTACAAGACAATTTGAAGAATATAGAACATATTACCTATCACACTTAGGGATAGATGAACAATTTTTGAGTAAACAAGAGATAGAGAGCAAAGTGTAATGTAAAATGGATTAATTTCAATTACATTAAATTAAAGAGGTTGTGTACAAATAAAACAAATGTAGCCAAGAGGGAAAGCAGAACATTGGGGGGAAATTATAGACTGTTTCTCAAATAAAGGTCTCCTATCTCAAATATATAAAGAATTTTGTCAAATGGATAAGAATATAAATCATTTCCCAATTGGTAAATGATCAAAGGATGGGAATAGGTGGTTTTCCAATGAAAAAATCAAAACAGTTTACAGTCATACAAAAAAAAATGCCCTAAACAATTATTGATTAGAGATATGCAAATTAAAATAACCTTGAGATACCATTTTACACCTATCAGATTGGCTAAAATGATAGAAAGGGAAAGCAACAAATATTTGAAGGAATGTGGAAAAGACACCAATTCATCATTGGCAGAACTGTGAACTGATCCAACCATTTTAGAGAGCAATGTCAAATTATATCCAAAGAGTTATTAAACTGTCTATACCCTAGTAACAGTACCACTACTAGGTCTATTTCTAAAGATGATTAGGTAAAAAGGAAAAAAACCCTGTATGTTATAAAATAGAGCAGCTCTCTTCACAGTGGCAAAGAACTGGAAATTGCAAGGATGCCCATAAATTGGGGAATGGCTGAACATGTGATATGTGATTGTGATGGAATACTACTGTGCTATAAGAAATGATGAGCTTGATGATCTTAGAAAAACATGGATAAATTTGCATGAAATAATGAAGAGTGAAATGGGCAGAACCAAGAGAACATTGCATACACTAACAGTAATATTGTTTTAAGAACAACTTTGAGCAAATAAATCATTTTGACTATTATAAATAACCAAATTAACTACAAAGGACATATAAAGGAAGATACTATCTTCATCCAGAGAAAGAACTGAGAAATAGAAGTATATATAGAATGATTTTATACACACACACACACACACACACACACCTATTTGTGTCTAATAGTAGACATCTCTAGTGTGGGGAGGGATGGAAGAACAAAAAAAGGAAAAAAAAGAAATTTACATGATAACCTTTTTATATATTTATAAGGAATAGCAAGTTGTATGTTATAGATTTGCAGTTTCATGTGCAATCATCTCTTTACTGTACTGTGTTATCAAAATGTTTTTTTTATTCCATAAATTAAAATTTTTTTAAAGTAAAGCTCCCTTTTGATAGAAGCTTCATATGACATATGTAGAAGTGTTACTGGGATGGTATTTGAAAGTTATTGGATAGGATTGCGTAGCCAAAGGATAACTCTAATTCTTAAAAGAAAATTCAGGGAGCCTAAGTCTTCTGGCAGCATATATGAATTTAAAGAGAAAGAAAAATGACAATTGCTATTATTTTTATTGGAATGGAATAGTCCATTTTGGGAGAAAAGCTTCTGTACTTAATGCTGACTCTTGGATAAGGCTGCGAAAAACCCTATGTAATGAAATTAATCCTTGCCCTCTTCTTCCATACATCAGTCTTGAGCCAGCAAAGGTTGATCAATGGACAATCTCTATCTCTTCCATTTGCACTCTTACATAGAACTAATATTTCTAGTCCTTTTCTTTGCTACCTCTGGGGCATGTGCCCTCTGGACATTTTGGAGAAATTCAGAGCCAGAAGGAAATCTCTGAGGTCATCTAGTTCAATCCTTACTCAAGCCAGAAACTCCTTTTCAACCTCCCTGACAGAGGTCATCCAATCTCAATTGAAAGACTTATAGTGACATCGGAACAGCTAGGTGACACAGTGGATAAAGTACCAGGTCTGGAGTCAGGAAGACCTGAGTTCAAGTCTAGCCTCAGATACCTATTATAGCTTGCCAGGTCTGGAGTCAGGAAAACCTGAGTTCAAGTCTAGCCTCAGATATTTATTGTAACTTTACGACTTGGGGAATGTCACTTAACTTCTGTTTGCCTCAATTTCCTCAACTGTAAAGTGGAGATAATAATAGCACCTGTCTCACAAGGTTATTGTGGGGATCAAATGAGATAGTTATGAAGTACCTAGCACAGGACTTGGCACATAGTAAGCACTATATAAATCCTTATTCCCTTCTCCTTCCTTCCCTGCCCACCTCTTCCATAAGAATAGTGGGCTTCTTATGCCTTCAGGTTTCTTTTTTTAGAAGGAATTCTCTGAGATGGGAGGGTACTAGGTGACCTAGGGTACTAGGCTTCATGATGATGACACCCTTTATTTATTTATCTATTTATTTATTTGTTTGTTCATTTATTTATTTATTTACCCAATCATTTATTTATTTATTTATTTATCTATCTCTCTATTTATTTATTTATTTGGCATCCTTTATTTTTGCACTTGATCTTTGGACCCTTAAGTAAAGGACTTTACATGTGAGCACTAGCTGAGTAGACATAGGAAACTCCTCAGACTGGTGCTCAGTGACTAAGAAAGACTGGTTTATTGAGGTTTAGGAGAATGGATTTTTGTTGGAGGAGTCTCCTTCTTTAGTTTGTAAAAGCAAGTTGTAAAATGATTCACCTTTCCCCCCCTTCTGTTTTCCTGGGCTTTCTATTCTTTGGACTTCTAGACTGGAGTACAACAATGTGGAATGGAGGGGATTTATGCCTTTCTCTATTCCAGGAGCAAAAAATGATGTCTTACAAGAGAAGCACATGACAAGTGTCCCAGGTGTGCCCAGAGATCTTAGGAGGGGAATTCTTGGGATTTCTACTTCCTACTATCTTCCTGTTTCCTTTCATGAGCTCAGATCATAGGTTAGTGATCCTAAGATTAGAACTTAGGAGTAGCTAGTCAGCTTAGTGGCTTGAGCACCAGCCCTAGAGTCAGGAGGACCTGAGGTCAAATCTAACTTCAGACACTTACTAGCTTACTAACCATGGACAAGTCACTTAACCCTGATTGCCCCCCCCCCCCCCCTAAAAAAAAATTGGATTCTGAGATTCTGTTTCCAGTTTTGGAGACTGCTTCATGGATAATCCTGAGTTCTAGTTACTTAGTTTCAGAGTCAGACATGAAAACCCATGGGGCATTTCCTTGATAGCATGCTTTTCAGAGTAGATGTTCACTAATTGGGGAATAGCTACACAAATTGAAGTAAAAAATGTAATGGGATATTAATGTTCCATAAGAAACAATAAATATGAAGAATTCAGAAAAGTATGGAAGGACTTATGTAAACTAATGCAGAATGAATTGAGTAAAACTAGAAAAACAATATGCAATGACTAAACAATGTAAGTGGAAAGAACAATCAAACAAAACTATACACTATGTAATCATGATGACTGATAACTTGGACCCTGAGAAATGTTAAAAAAAAATGCCCATGAGTTGGTATAATGATGCATGCTTGTAATTCCACATACAGAGATGGCTGAGGTTGGCAGATCTCTTGAGTTCAAGAGTTCTGAGCTGTAGTGGACTAGGCTATCAGGTAGCCCCCAGTCTGTAATAAGCCTGGCATTATGGTGAGCCCCAGGAAAGGGGAGCAGTAGGTTGCCTAAAAAGGATTGAAGCTTCTTGGGGCAGAATAAGAGGTCAGAATTCCTTTGCTGATGAGTAGTAGGATTGAGCTTTTAAGTAGCTTCTGCATAACCTGAGAAAAATCAAAAGATAAGTGTTAAAACCAAACCAAACTGCCTATGTCTCCCTTCTTTAGACATAGAGGGGAATATGGGTGTGGAACATTGCATATACTGTAAGGCATGATTGGTGTGCTGTTGGTTTTGTTCATCTGCTTTTTTCTCTTTCTTTTTTAATTGCCAAGTTTAGCTTACTGGGAGGGAAGGTAGTGGAATACTATATAGTCAGAAATGAAAGTTCTATAAAAATAAAATGTATCAACAAAAACAAGATTTTAAAAAGCAAGACTCTTCTCAGAAAAGAAGAGGCTTCTCCACAGATGCTCAGCTTATAGATGGAAGACAAAAGTCATATCATGAAGAGCCAGATGCTGATCCTCCATGACATTGCTATGAGTTGCTCAGTGAGAGAAGGTCCAAGGTGGAAAATATTTGTTTAGCAGTCCCTCAAAGTGACTTTATCTTCTAGGGAGAGTATCATGGGCATTTGTGGTGTTTTACAGTTATCCCTTCCACATTTGACTTTTCCTATCATGGGTTCAATATATTGAGGGTCGACATAAGAAATTAAATGGCAGTTTTTGGGGAGTTTTGCAGAAGACACCCACTACATGTAAGGGCCAGTAGATGACACACAAAAAATTTTAAAACTTAGAAATGCAAAAATATATGTATGGTATTGTATAATATCAACCGAAATTTTATAATAAGGTACTGTAAACATCCTATAAGAGAAAAATAAAAATTCAGCCTTCTTCTCTGGTACAAAGGGAGAGCAGAAAAATTTTACATGGATTTTCCAGATCACAGAGGTGCTGTGCACCTAAACCTTACATGATGTGGAAGGGATAACTGTAGTAAATCACACTGTAGAAGGTGATTTAGCTTACATACTTCTCTTTTTAAAGATTACCCATTGTAGATGTTGGATTAATTTAAGTGACCCTCTCAGGGTCTGGCTGGCTTCAGAACTGCCTTTATTATGGACAAGTTGGAGTTTGTGGATTGAAATATAATGTGAGGAATACAGACCTCTAATTAGTATGCACCTGGGCTACCAAATGTAAACATCAATCCTTTGCCTTAAGATAGAATAACCCTACAAGCACATCTGTGAAGTGAAACTATAAGGCTTCCCATTAATATAGTAAACATTGCAAGAGACTGCTGTGGGAAATTGTGCCTGCATTTAAAAAATTTAACAAGCTGTATTGAACTCTAGAAAGAGACACAAATTATTTTATTTCATGTTGTTCTATTTGGCCATTGTAAAGTAAAACTGCATTGAGAACTGATGGAATATCTCTTAGCATACATCTATATCTCTGACTAACATGGAATATACATCATCTCATAAGGCATATTCAGAAAAATAAGGAAACCCATCTTTATGAAGATATTGAAAGAATTTTTTAGATATTTTGATTTTAATGTAATTTGTTTTTCTTTGGGATCTTTGATATCTTATTGTACATAGAATATGTATTCTGATTGTGCTCCCTGCAATTTGTATGGTAATGACAGCTATACAATGTATTTCTTGAGGTTTGAAGCAAACTATAATTATTTTAGCTCTTTATCACTTGTGACATTCCTTGCATCAAAATGCCTATTTAGAGATTCTCAGGCCTGGGAAATAAAACTACTTCCATGTGATAGGAGAAATATTTACCAAGGTCTCCTGCCATGCTGTCTAGAATTGTTCTTTACCTTTTTAGGCCATCTGTAAGATGTAATTGGCTCATGTACATTGTTGAATTAAGCTTGACTCAAATGGGGAGTAGCAAGTATTAATCTTTAGTTTTTTATTCTTATGAAATACAGAAAAGTCCTTCATTTGCCTCATCTGTTAGGCATGTGATGTTGAGAAACAGGGCAAAATAATGAAGCAACAGATTACCTTTCAACCTTTGTGTTTGGAATTTTTAAGAAGAAAAATTTTAAGAACTTTAAATTTTTTATTTTATGAATTTAAGAATTCTTAAAATTTTATTTTAAGAAGAAGAAAAAAATCTATTGCTAGGTGTAAACTTTCAAAATTTGCTGAGCTAATTTTGCTAAGATACACAAAGCTATTGACCATCTCTCATTTGGCTTATGTATTGTGCTAAGGGAAGAGACTTCAATCTCACCCTAATAGGTAAAACCATTGCCACTCTTGCTCCCTATGAAAGCAAACACATATTATTTTACTTGGGGCAAATGCATTATACAATCTCATCTCAAAAATAATTCCTCCTCCTACCACAAGATCAGAGAAGAGCAAATATCTTAATTTTCAAAATAGAGAACAGTCAGCAAACTATATAGACCAGAATTTACTTTGATTCTGGGGAAAAAATTTTAGAATCTATCACCTTCTTCAAAAGCCTGAAGAATGAGGCCATCAAGCCCTAAATATATGAAGTTCTGGGGACACAAATATAAAAATAAAGATAGTCTCTGTCTTTGATGAGGATAAATTCTGTTAGAGGAAGATAACATATTTTGTTGTTGTTTAGTCATTTCAGTCATGTCCAACTCTTTATGATCCCATTTAGGATTTTCTTGGCAAAGATACTGGAGCAGTTTGTCATTTCCCTCTCCAGTTCATTTTACCGAAGAGGAAACCAAGGCAAACAGGGTTAAGTGATATGCCCAGGGTCACACAACTGATATGAGTGTCTGAAGATGAATTTGAACTCAGGTCTTCTTGTCTCCAGATCTGGTGCTGTATCACTTGATAATATATATAGGGAAACATGTGTGGTGCCCAGGAAAGGGAATTTTTGTCTAGGGAGTCACAGGAATGCCAAGTTGACCATTTAATTGACACACCCTTTTCAGAAGTAATAGCACTTATTGATTATATTATTGTGCCCAGAGCAAAAGATGGAAAGGGGGACCAAAGAGCATGTCACAGAGAAGGTTCAAGCATATTAGCAAGCCAACAGCAGGTGCCATCATCTGCTGTTTGGAATAAGCTGGTCCAGTAGTAAACAAGAGAACATGGTATATAGTAAAAGCAATATTGTTTTAAGACTAACTTTGAGAGAATAAGTTATTTTTTTCTATTATAAATGCCCAAATTAACTATAAAGGACTTATGAAGAAAGACGTTATCTGCATCCAGAGAATGAACTGATAAATAGAGCATGTGTAGAATAAATATATATGTGTGTGTGTGTATGTGTCTGTGTCTGTGTGTTGTGTCTAATGGTAGCCATCTCTAGGATGGGGTGCAGAGCAGGGAAGGAAGGAAAAAAAAGGGAAAAAAAGAAATTTACTTGATTTTGTTGTATATTGTAAAAGAATAGCAAGTTGTGCATGGTAGATTTTCAGTTTCATGTACAATCATCTTTTTTATTGTACAATGTTAAAAAACATTTTAGTCCAAAAATTAAAAATAAAATTAAAAAAATAAGCTAGTATAGTGGTTCTCAAAGTGTGGTTCAAGGATCTTTGGGGTTCCTCAAGACACTTTCAGTGTTTTTTAATGACTATTTTTATAATAATAGTGAGATATTAATTTCTAAAATGGCAAATACCAATAGATATAATAACACAAACATGAGCTTTTTGGGGAATGGGGTCCTCTGTAAATTTTAAAGTGTAAAGAGGTCCTGAAATCAACAGGTTTGAGCCCCTCTGGGCTGGGAGCTCCAAGGATTAATTTTGGAAGTGGAGTAGAAACTGGAAACGGGGGCATGGATTTGGAGGTCCAAGGATAAACAAGGCTACACAAAGCCAGTGCTTAATTAAAGTTGGTTGAATTCAATTGATTTGCCAAGTACAAAAAGTAGTCATTAAGATTTCAATGTCAACTTTGAAAGCAGTACTCTACCAAGGGAAAGATACCAGTAGAACGTCCCAAGGACATATGCTTTTTAACATTTTTTAAATTATATGGGTGATATCATGGATGTGATGCTTATCACATTTGCAGATAAACACAAAACTTAGAGAGATATCTAATACATTGGGTTATGACTTTAAGGTCTGAAAAGTTCTTGACAGGATAGGATGTTATACTAAATCAAATAGGATTAATTTGAATAGTAATATATATATATATTTATATTTATATAAACTAATGCAATATATAAATATATTTTTATTTATATAAACAAGTACAAGTTTTATGCTTGTATTAAAAAATCAGTTATATGAGTACAATATGGAAGAGGCAAGGCTAGAAAGCAGATCTTGTGGTTTTAATGGACTTAAAGCTCAATATGAGTCAATAGCTTGATAAATACATACACATATGTATATTTGTATGTATATATGTGTGTATTTATATATACATACATATATATATATATATTTATATCTCAAACGCAATCTTAGACCATATTATTGAAGAGTTCTGTTTTCTCCCCTAGTCAGACCACATCTGAAGTATTGGCCTCAATTTTAGACATCACATTTTCAAGAGATCCAGGTGATTGAAAACAGAGAATCATATGCCAAGCTAATGTCACCTCTGAAGGATTATGGGAAATTGTCTGACCCATATGAAATTTTGCTTTCTCTAGACAGAACAAACAACTGCTCAGTTTGGTTGTATCCATGTCTTGTTAAAATGTTAGTTGTCTTCCAAATGTTGCTACCACAATTTGGTCACTCTTTCGCACCAACCCAAATCTGACTGCTTTCATTTTGTTTTTTTTTTTCTTCTCCTAATCCACTGTTAAAAAAAGAAAAAGATTAGCTCTTACTCATTTTAGTAAATGATTTCTTTGTGGCATTAAAACCGTTCCTTCATTGACATTGCTTGTAATACAGAAAAATGTCTTGACCATGCAGAGTGAAGTTTATTTCTTCCACAAAAATGAACAGGATTGGGAAAGGACTTGCTGAGAACATGGTTTTGAGTTCAGGGGACTAATCAACTTGATCAACCGACAAGCAGCTGCCTACTGTGTTCTACACCCTGTTCAAGGTTCTTTGATGAGGTTAAAGGGATTGTTGAATAAATAAATTGAGTTGTTGTTTTGGGACTTTGATAACATACAAAGGAATCTGATTATGCCTCTTAGACAAGTAAATAATCCCTATGGAGTGATTAAGTCTCACATCCTCATGGATTAATTGAATAGGTACATGGACTTTTTTTTTTCAACTCTATGTGGAAGGCCTAGATATACCTACTGATAGTTGTTGAGATGACTGGGGATGTGTCCTTGATAGTATAGAGGTACCCAAGGCCTGGGTACCCTTCACATCATTCATGAAAATTAGTGATTATGTTTCAGCCTTAATTGGCTTGTGCTACTGCTGTGCATTGGAACCATCCCCTTGATTCTAGGCTTATAAGTGGGAGCATATAGAGGTGCCAAAGGTGTAAGGAGAGAAATTCAGAGAGACTTGAGCATAGATCAAAGGAGCCATCTTGGGTTTGGAGAGGTTTGCCCTTCATATAGTAACCCTAGGGAACATTACCCACTCCCTTAGTCCCAGAGAGATGGCAACTTGAGGAGAAGCAATGGTAGAGCTTCTTGACTTGAGAGTTAGCAACTGTGGAAAAGGGAGCCATATGGTTAAGTGGTGAGTTACTGATACCTCAGCCTTCTCGGGGAATGGCAAGAGTTTCTGAACCTCAATCTTTTGGAGGACTGGTGAGAGTTGCTCAGCTTAGCTCTTCATATGATTCCCATAGCTCAAGGAGCTCCAGGAAGGGATTGAACCACAAATCAGAGGGCCAAAACCAGGACTTTTCCCTGCTCTCCTTTTCCTTTTTGGATGGTGCTAGTCTGATGGGAAGGGGTGTTTGCCTCTAGGGAAACTTCAAGTACATTTTCCTTTTGAAAGGGAGTCCAAACTTTAGGCTAGCTGTACTACTGTAAGGTCTCTGAGGTGGAGAGCAGTACTTTACCAAAGGAAAGATACTGACTTCACTCCAGTGGTTCCCTGTCACCTCTAGGATAAAATATAAAATCCTATGTTTGGCATTCAAAGCCATTCCAGTCTTATTTCGTCTTACATTGCACCACATATTCTGGCATCCAGTGATACTGACCTCCTTGGTATTCCTTGGAAAAGATACATTCCATTACCAGACTCGGGTCATTTTCACTAGCAGTCCCATACCTGACCTGCTCTGCCTCCTTATCTCTGTCTCATTGCTTCTCTGGCTTCCTTCAAGTCCCAGCTAAAATCTTACCTTCTATGGAAGACTTTCACAATTATTCTTGATTTTGATGCCTTCTCTCCATTGATTATTTCAAATTTATCCTATGTATAGCATGTTTGTTTATAATTGTTTGGATGATATCTCCCTCAAAAGACTATGAGCTCTGTGAGAGCAGGGACTGTCTTTTAATTTTCATTATGTCCCCAGCACTTAACAAAATGCCTGGCACATAGTAGATGCTTAGTAAATATTTATTGACTGAAATTGACTAAGTCTTTTGTGTGCTTTGCATTCTTTCTATAGGTAAAATAAAGATTGTCCTATATCTGCCTAATATGTTTTATTATCTTCATTATGAGTATAGGAACCCTTTTATCCAAATCTGTGTAACCTTAGACACAACTATATTTTATCATTCATTGGGCATGCCTGGGTAAGGATAAAATAAATCAAAAGAAGTGATTTTTGAGAAATCTTTATGGGTAAAAATAAAGTAACTGCAATTATTTTGCAAAATTTTGATGGACTAATCCCCCAACCACATAGTAGTCTAACAATAGAAAGTCTAAAATCCCTATTCAATGAAAAAATAAAACAAATTATGCAAGGTTACAGTAAAGTAGATGGTATCATGCACTGTTGTAACAACTATTTGCTATCTTTGGATAAGAGACCATGCAGTTTTGTTTAAAAGGACTTCTTTCACAATTATAAAAGTATTTAGTCACTTCCCCTTGTCTCATGCCCTTGAACCGGGAATGTTTTCTTAAAATAAATTCTGCCGGTCTCATTCCAAATGTTCCTCTTTTCTCCCCTAACTGATCCCCCTTTCTCTACCCCTCTCCTATGAAATGCTTTATTTACCTATGTAAGGTGCTACAGAATGCTGCTGATTAGTCTGGTAATGGAATGTGTCTTGTCCAAGGAATAGCAAGGAGGTCAGTATCACTGGATGCCAGAATATGTGGTGCAATGTAAGACCAAATAAGACTGGAATGGCTTTGAATGCCAAACATAGGATTTTATATTTTATCCTAGAGGTGATAGGGAACCACTGGAGTGAAGTCAGTATCTTTCCCTTGGTAAAGTACTGCTTTCCACCTCAGAGACCTTACAGTAGTACAGCTAGCCTAAACAATCCCGAAAGGTTATGAAAATTGTGAGATATGAATATTTCTTTCTTATATTTAATAACTAATTACTGAATCAGGACCAAGACTTTTCCCCTTTCTCAATTCCTTATCCAGAAATCAACTAGTTCAGGGGAAATCTCTCTTAAAGATCTACGAAGGCCAAGATCTAATCAGACAGTAAAAGAAATTCTAAGTTTGGGCTAATGGGTGTATTCCTGCTCATTGTGTTTGCTCTGACCAGTCTGGGGAAATGTTGATTCTCTCTTTTGTCAAGACAAGTGATATGGAAATGAATGTCTCTTTGACCAGATATTATCTCATTTAATCTTCATACAACCCTGCAATATAGGGGTTGTTATTATCACCATTTTACAGCTAAGAAAACTGAGGCAAATATGACTTCAGTGATTTGCACAGGATCGTACAGCTAGTAAGTGTCTGAGACTGGATTTGAACTCAGATTTTCTGATTCCAGGTCCAGTGCTCTAGCCACCGTTTCACCATTCATTACCTGCAGCCAAATGGGGTGAGCCTCTCCAGACTTGCCTAGTGTGGTTCTAGGACAACAGACAGGGGACCCAGTGTAGTCTTCTCTCTATTCTTCAGCAGATGCACTACTTTTGAACTTTGGACTTCTCCATCCTACTGCCACTGCTCCGAGTACCTTCTCCCTATTTTCAGGTTCCTTCTGTGTAAAGTCTTCCTCTTACACTGTAGACTCCTTGAGGGAGGGACTTCTCTTTCCTTTATACTTGCATCTCTAGTTCTTGACACAGTGACTGGCATATAGTAGGTGTTTATTGACTCACTCACTGACTGAGTTGGCCACCAGGCCTACAGGCAGTTTTTTAGCTTGGTAGGACTACCTGTCAAAGCTTGTGGTCCACAGGCCCAGTCTTCATCAGTTTCATGTGAAATGAGGTATCAGATTAGGATTTTAGTGAAATAATAATAACTCAACTACTTTAGTATTTAATTACTTACAAAGTGCTTACACAAAAACAACCCAGTGAAGTTGATGGTGAAATTATTATTGTTCCTATTTTACAGATGAGGAAACATATATTCTTATTGGTTCCAGAGACAGAACCAATTCCAATATCAAGAAGAATTTCCTAATACTTAGAGCTAATCATTTGGAGCTGAAAGTCTTATAAAAGTGAATGTTGAAAACTATCTTTACATTTAATTGGAAAAAAAAATACTGTTAAGTGGGGAAAAAAACTTAGTACTGAAAAAAAATACTTAGAGCTAACCAACAATGGAATTTGCTACCACAGGAAACTGTTAGTTACTCAGGAGGTATTCAGACAGAGGTATTCAATAGAATGGAAGCTGCCTGAGGGAGCTCCCTTCCTCATACACACTCCCAAATAAATAAATATAATGTAAAACACTGTATTACAGGAATGATGAGTGGAAAGTAGATTGACGCATCCTTTTCAGGAACAATGAAAAAGTTAATCTAATTATGGTTGCAGAACCAGCAGTGGGAGGTACCTGTGCTGTGGCTGTTCAGCTTGTGAAAAGAAGTGAAGCATGATTAGCACTGACTAGTTTTCCCTCCTCACTAGTGTTTTGCTTTTGACCACCGCCTCCCTCAGTCTGCTCTCCTTTCTATTAGTCCCCTCCCATTTCTTCCCCTTTACCCTTACTACTTATTCCCTCTCCTCTATCTCCCCTTCCTTTTCTTTCCCCTTGCAGGATGTCTCTCAGCCTAGAGCATTACCTCTTGGAGTTGTGCTTCCCAGAGTTTTGCTGAGGCACTGGGAGTCTTGGCTGGTGGAGAATGCCATGGTGGGTTTTCTGAGCTGGTTTCTACTGGTTCCCCATACTGAGGCAATCAGGGATCCTGGTGTTGGTGCTTGCCTGCTCCACCACCATGGGGTCCATGGTATGCTGAGGTGGGACTTTCTGCTAGCTTGCTGGGACACTTCCTGTTCTGTACTGCTCCTCCTCCCCCAAGAGTGTTAGGAGCCTTTCCCGTTAACCCCCAGCTTCTTGGGCTACAAGACTGTTGCACCTCATCTTTCTGCTGGTTCAGCTGTTTCAGGGTTTTTCCTGAGGCAATATTTTCTGGGCTTTCAGAGGTCAATAAAGGAAGGTAAGAGTAACTTACTTCTTACTCTGTTGGCTCCCTCTTTCTGTTTTTAGGAAAGCTTTCACTCTTAACATCATTTGGATTTCCAATGTGATCACTCCTAATCATTTTGACCTGCAAGTTTGCTACTTTGTCTAGTTAAATACCAGTGGGTATTTATTAATACGGTCTATGTCTACAATCATGGCAATTCAAATGTGACTTTTCATTCATTCCACCAACATTTTTTAAATGTCTACATGTGCCAGGCACTGTGTCCTAGGCACTGATCATGCATAGGCAAAAGCAGAAATGGAAAAGGAATGCCTGTCCTCAATGAGCTTACATTTTATTGGAGGGGAAAATGAACACAGATTTTGTAAGTACAAAACAAATGTATAAAATAAATACGAAGTTGTACAGGGATGGGCTGAGAATAGAAATTACAAGAAAAGATCTCATTTAGCAGGTGGCTCTTAAACTGAGCCTTGAAGAAAGTTAGGCATTCTAAGGCAGAGGTACCAGTCTATGCACAGAGATGAGAGATGGCATGTTATTTATAGGGAACAAGACCTCTGTCTCATAAGAGGCAGATTTGACATTTGTTCTCCAGATTTTGGTTAATAGATGTATATGTGTATATGTGCACATGTTTGTGTGTAGATATATATATATATATATTTAACCCTATATTCGATCAAATTAATAAAATAGATCATATAAAACAGCTACAAAGATTCAGGATTCTAAGAGAAAAAACAGTTATTTTGGCATTGGGGGCGCAACTTTATGAACAACCAATAGACTAAGCCTCTTAAAGAACTGTGGGTGGAAATCTATCATGCTTTGTCATCAGTTCTGAAGACAATCATTCTAGAACATGTGCCATATCATCAGGAGATTGCTATAGCAACAAAGGATTATTATAAGGTAGTTGTCAGTTAATATCAGAGAAAAGCTGCTAAAAAAAAATGTAGTAATACTAATACTTTCAATTTGTATTGAGCTTTTACTTTTTATTGTCTCACTTTATTTTCGCAGAGCTCTCTTGAATAGAAAATGTCTTTAATTCTTTTAGCAGATAGAATCAGTCAATAAACATTTATTAGGCACCTTCTATGTGCCAGGCACTATGCAAAGCAGTCACAGTACAAAGAAAGGCTAAAGACATTCTACTCTTGGGGGAGACAACATGCAAGCAAAAAACTGTGTACAAACAAATTATATGCAGTATAAATTGGAGATAATCAAAAGAGAGAAAGCACTAGGTGGAGTAACCAAAGCCCGTGGAAATGAAAGGATTTTCCCCAAAGACAGCTCATCAGAGGTGGAGCCAGGATTAGAACCCATGTTTCTTGAATTCTAGCCCCCATATCTATTCCTCCTCTAGTTTTACATAACTGAATAGTTCTGACATCCAACTGTCCAGTTTCAACAGATTTCCTTGTTTGGGCACCTTCATTCTCTGGCCTGAAGGTGGCATCATAGCATAGACTTTCCTTTTTCTTCAGGCGTTTCAACCAAGATGTTTAATTCACACTTGGTCTGGCACCTAGGCAGTAACATTTGTGGCAGGGGAAAAAAGTCACCCACAAAGCCCAAATCAAGTCTGGAATTTCTGAAACATCTCGGACAGATCCAGAAATTTGGAATCTGTTCCAGGACCTCCCTTTTGGGTTCTAATTTACTCAAGGAGAGACCTAAAGGACCCTGGCTAAATTTCTCTAGACTTCTGTGCTTAGACTATGTCTTGGTCAGAACTCTGTCCCCTAAGAATTACTGGGGACACAAGGAGTTGACTAATAACCTGGCACACACATGGTACCTTTCTGGCCCAGTGATACCTAATGGGTGCCCCCATGGGGGAATTATATAAATGTGACAAATCTACACCTGGATAACTTATGAAAAATTAAATGTTGAACCTGTTAAGACAAAATAGCATGTTTTAGGCTTCATATAGAAAAGTCCAGGGTATCAGGAGAGTAGGGTTATAAAAAAAATGATGAGCTGACATATTCTTAGGCAATAATTTTCTTAATATTACATGCTTAGAATAATGTAAGCTACCTGCTATTCACCAATATCTTTGTAGGCTTGAGTTTAAATAAGTCACTGAAGTAGTGCAATGTAATGGAAAGAGAATTGGTCTAGTGATTATTTTAAACAACAAAGCAGCATTCTAGACCTGGCTCTAACACTTAGTAGCAGTGTGACTATGGGTAAATAAATTCACCTGAGTCCTTAGTTTTCTCATCTGTTAAAAAATTATTGTGTGCCACATAGGATGAAGTTCAAATAAAATATAAATACAATGTAATCTTGTGAAATGTAATCCTCAACATTTTATTTTTCTATTTCATCATTGACCTAATTTCCCTTGAGTCATGTCAATTTTTTGCTTGTGGCTATATTCATCATTCTGGCCTCAAGTGCTTTAGTAGATTCTCAAAGCTTAGGGTCCATTGCAGAACCTGAGTTCAGTCTTTCTCAGTTTCAGTACTATGTACTGTTACATTCTTAGAATCCTACCAAACTAAAGGTCTACAGAGATATTGTGCTGACCTCATTGTCGTATGCCTGTGAAACCTGAACATAAGTACATCAGCACTATGCCAGGAAATTGAATTGCTTCTATTTGAATTGTCTTAGGAAGATTCTGAAGGTCACCTGGCAAGATAAGGTCCTTTCTTGAACTGACCTGCCAAGCATTCAAATTCTACTGCAGGGAGAGCACCTCTGATGAGCTGGCCACATCATTTGAATGCCAAACAGACATTTGCCTCCGTTTGCCTAAAAGATTATTTTATGGAGAACTCACACAAGGCAAGCTCTCACACAGAGATCAGAAGAAGCAATACAAGGACACTCTAAAGATGTCTCTGAAGAACTTTGGTATTGATTGGGAGACATGAGAGACATGGGCAAAGGACTTTCCAGCATGGTGTGCCCACATCAAAGAAGGTGCTGTGCTCTATGGGCAAAGCAGAATTTCAGCAGTCAAAAGAAATGTGAGATGTGCAAATTTAGACTTCTCCCTCTTAAATGGTCATACAGGCTATTTATGCCCAACCCGTGGTAGAGCCTTTTGAGCTTGTATTGGTCTGATTAGTCACAGTCGGACACACCGTACATTAACCCCAACATAGTGATGTCATTTTGGTCCTTTTCAAGTATGAAGAACAACAACTACATACTTATAGGAGTCAGATAAAGACTCTAGGAGTCAGATAAGAGCTCAAGTCCTTCCAAAGCACTACTCAAACCTAAAAACAGCACTATTCTTCCATTCCCATTTACTTTTGAAAGAAATTCAAGAATCTGTCTAAAGAAATCCAGGCAAACTAAGGAAGAGAGGAATGCTTTAGAGAAATCAGGAAAGGCAATGTGGTCAATCACTATATCATTTGGTTTTCTATATCAGAGAAGGAGGGGAGATTGTAAGTTCTTAGATGCAGATAGTGAATTCAACTGGCTAGGTTGTTATATTTCTAGGAGATAATTAAGACTTTAGAGAATAGTCATGAAATTTTATTTAAACTTAAGGTCCTTAATGGGCATTTCTGATGACTTTGTGGCTTTTGTAAGAAACTCTCAGAAATATATTTTCCTTTACATATATTTACTCAGTCCTGATAAGCTTAGCCTGAATGAATGCTATCAGCCTCTTTTTTTCAAAGTGCAAATATTTGATCAGCCTCTTTTAAAAGTACAAATATTATATTTAACTTGAAAGTGTGCAAGTGTACAAATTGAATGTGAGAACACGTCCTGTACAACTAAATGAATCTCAAAGTTTATTTAATTTGACTTTCAAGTGTAAAGTGAGCCATATCTACAAAATCACTTAAGACATTTTGTTTTTCCAGCTATGTATGACAGAATAAAAGAAGGAAGGAGGCAAGGTAGTATAATAGAAGGTGCCTGAGAGTCTAGACATGTGGATTCTATTCTAGACCTGAATTCTTGCACCAGTAGACTACAAGTTGGTCATATGGCCTTGACAAGGACGCTTAACAAGATTTCATCTGCAAGGGGTCACCAAGGTCATCTAGTCCTACTCATAATCGAGCAGCCATCTCCTTCATGTCATTCCTAACCAACAGTCATCCAGCCTCCACTTAAAAACTTCCAGTAAGAAGGAAACAATTACTTCCTGAGGGACCCTCATTCAACTTTTGAATATTTCTGGTTATTTGAAATGTTTTCCACATATGGAGACAAAATCTAATTCTTTCTAGCTTCCACCCATTGCTCATAGTTTAGCCTTCTGGGGGCCAAGGTGATATAAGACAGAGTATACCCCATTTTGGAGAAACTTTTTGTATCTTTCTTCTTGCTACATTAGTAAATATCCTTTTATAAAAGCTAAAAAGAAAATAAACTGAGCTGAAAAACAAGATGAAAAGAGAAAATCTAAGAATCATTGGATTCTTTGAAAACCATGGTTACACAAATGAAAAAATGAAGAATTTGTGACAGTTGGAAAAGAAATTAAGGAAATAATTAGAAACTTAACCCAATCGTATGCAAAAAAACCCTCAACCTTATAACTTTTCAGTGAAATGGATGGATATTTATAAAAATAGAAATTACCTAGGCTAACAGAACAAGAAATGCAGAATTTCAGTAACCCAACCATAGAAAAAAAATTTTTTTGAACCAGCCATAAATGAATTTCTTTTTAAGGGGGGAGGCCTAGATGGATTTACATGTGAATTCTATCAAACATTCAAAAATCAATGAACTCCAATATTTTATCAATTATTTGAAAAAAATATGAGAAAGAAATCATCCTAATAAACTCCTTCAGTGAGACAAATATGATCCTGATATCTAAACATGGGAGAGATAAAGCAGAGAAAGAAAACTTAATTGAATAAATCTTTAGCAAAGAGGTTACAGAAACATATTTAAAATTATGCACCATGAGTAAGTAAAATTTTTTAACAGAAATGAAAGGCAGTTTCAATATTAGGAAAATATAATGGAAAAAGCAATTTTAATATTATTGTATAGGTAGGCATAGAAAATTCTTTTAACAAAATATAACAACTATTTCTATTAAAAATACAAAAAGCAGAAAAATAAATGGACTTTTTATTTCCAATATAACAGTTTCTCTAGAGGACCAAGAACTAGCATTATCTGGGATGGAGAAGTGATAGAGGCCTTCTTGATAATAAGTAAAGTAAGGATGTCCATTCTCACTACATATATACACACACGCACCCACACGCGTACACATATACACACACATACACTACCTATAGTTATAAGACAAGAAAAATAAATCAAAGAAATAAACATAGAAAAAAAGAAATAAAGTTGTTACTTTTAAAGATGATTTGATGATTTACTTAGAGAACCCTAGAGATTCAACTAAAAAAATTAATGGAAACATTAACGTCAGGAAAGTATCAGTATACAAATTAAACCCACAAAAATCTTAAGACTTTATGTATATTACCAACAACATCTAGCAAGAAGTGATGGAAAAAGAAATTCCATTAAAAATAACTACAGAATGTATAAAATATCTGTGAATCTACCTATAAAGACGCATACAGTAATTATATGTACACAACTATAAATCACTTTTAATAGAAATAAAGGAAGAAAAATAAGTGAAAAGATATTAGTTGTTCATTATTGGGACATGCCAATATACAATGCTATTCATATTAATTTAGAGATTGAGCATGACATGAAAATAACAAAGAAATACTTTATAGAACTAGATAAAATAATAACAAAGTTAATCTAGAGGAATAAAAGGTCAAGAATCTCAAGTGAAGTAATATAAAAAGAAGAGAAAAAAGGCTTCCTTGGCTTTCTTCAAGCCCCAGCTAAAATTTCATCTTCAACAAGAAGCTTTTTCTGACCTTCTTAAATCTAGGGCCTTCCCTCTTTTGGGTTTCTCCAATTTATTTCATATATGTATCTCATTTGTACAAAGTTATTTTTCAGGTTGTCTCCCCAATTAGACTGTAAGCTCCTTGACAGCAACTACTGCCTTAGTCTTTCTTTGTATCCCCAAGGCTTAGCATAGTGTCTGGCAAATAAGAGGTACTTAATAAATGCTTGTTGACTGACTGATTGGCTACTAGTACCAATACTAGTTTAAGATGTCCAACAAATAGTTGGAGATGCAAGACTGGAGATCATAAGAGAGGTTAGGGCTGCATAAAAACGATAATTGAATCCATGGAAACTGATTAGATCAGCAGATGAAATAGTATAGATGCATAAGAGAAGAAGGCCCAGGACAGAGCCTTGGGGGATAACCATAATTAATAGGCATGAACTGATGGAAGAGTCATCAGTTTCAAAGGAAACTGAAAAGGAGTGATCAGACAGGTGGGATGAGAACCAGGGGGGAGCAGTGTCATGAAAGCCTAGAGAGAAGACAGTATTGAGGAGGAGAGGGTGATCGACAGTGTCAAAGGCCACTTTGAGAGGTCACAAAGGATGAGGATTAAGAAAAGCCTAGTAGATTTGGCAATTAAGAGACATCATTATTAACTTTGGAGAGAATAATTTCAGTTGATTGATGAGGTCAAAAGACATAATGCACGTAGAAAATAACTATGGAGGTAGACTACTAGTAATTGAAGGAATCAAGATAGGCTCTTAATAGAAGAAGTAGAACCTGAGCTAATCCTTGAAGGAAGCCAGGGATTCCATTAGATGAAAATCAGAATGGAATGTATTCCAGTCATGGAAGATGGCTTATACAAAGACTGGGAGACCACTTATAGAATGTCATATATAAAGAAGAACAAGTAGGTCAATGACTTGATTATAGAGCGTGTTAATGAGAGTCGTGTGCCATAAGCCTGGAAAAATAGGCTGAAACCAAATTGTGAAAGACTCTACACACCAAACAGAGAACTTTGCATTTGATCCTAGAGGCAAGAAGGAGTCAATGAAGCTTCTTGAGCAGGGGAGTAACAGAATAAGACTAGATCTATGTTTTAAGAGCATTAACTTTGGCTCATGTGGATAGATTATAAATGGAAGATGATAGATGGAGTTAGATCAATAGATAGATAGATAGATAGATAACCAGATAGGTAGATAGAGCATTTATTAAGCATTTATTTTATGCCAGGCACTGTGCTAAGTGCTGAGGATACAAATACAAGCAAACAAGGTAGCCCTTGTCCTCTAGGAACTTACATTCTAATGAAGGAAGAAAACACATAAAGGGAAGGTAGTAAGGAGGAAGAGTAAGATGTTACATGAACTGCTGTGGGGGTAGTTGGGAAGAGGCATGGAGGCCAGGTTCTGGGCAAGATGAGGCAAAAGCTAACCTAGAAAAGCCCAGCATCCCAGGGGTACAGTTCAAGGTTCTAATGGGAAGGGCCTAAGGATAATAGCTGGATTACAAGAAACATGACATGAAGGTGTGGAGATGGCTGGAAAGTGGTGTGGAGGCCTACTTTCAGGCAAGATGAGATTAAAATTCACCTATCTTAGCCCATTATCTGTAATTAGGAGGTTTTTGCAATAGTGTTATTTATGTGAATGGAGAAGTGTATTAAGGAGGTAGCACCAACAACACTTGACAACAAATTAGACATGAAGGAGATGGAAAAGTTGAGTGTAGTTATGCAGTTGTGAACTAGGTAATTGGAAGAATGGTGGTGCTCTCAACAGATATAGGGGGAAAAAAGGAAGAAGGAACAACTGCAGGGCAAGATAATGGGTTTTCTAGACCTGCTGAACTTGAGAGACTCATGGAGCATTTAGCTGAACGTGTTGAATAGGCCACTGGTGATTTGGGAATGGAGTTCAAGAGAGAGTCTGGGACTGAATATATAATTCTGGCAGTTGCTTATATAGTTGAACTCATGCAAACTGATGAAATCAATAAAAGACAGAATCTAGCAAAGGAAAAGAAGAAGGCCCAAGGCAGAGCCTATACTCATGCATAGCAGTGGAAGGAACATGAAGGAAGGAACATGAAGAAAGGTCAGTCAGATGGGATGAGAGCCAAAATAAAGCAAAGTCATGACAACTCAGGGAGTAGAGAGTGATGAGGAAAAGAGAATGGTCAACAGTGTCAAATATTGCAGATTTACAAAAAGGAAAGATGAAGATTGATGAAAGGCAATCAGATTTGGCAAATAAGAGGTTGTTGGTAACATCAATACTATGTGACTGTGACTCTTGGAAAATCACAATCTCTGAGGAATCCAAGTAGTAAAAGGACTCAAAATCAATGAAGTGATAAATGGCAGATATGGGCTAAGGTGTGTTTCCAGTGATTATCTTTGCTCAAGAAATGGTTTAAGGGTTATCACTGAAAAAATCTGTAACAAGAAAAGGAAATAGGCCATTCAAGGGGTAAAAACAGCTGGGAACTAACTGAAAACCATGAAATGAAAGAAGATCTTGCCAAAGACCCACAGCGCAATTGGGTAGGTCCTTTGTGGAAGATCTAAGGAAAGAATACAGACAAGAATCATACAGGAGAAGCATGGGGTATGCAGGAGAAATGACCACATCAATGAAATCACAGATTCAATCAATCAATAGGCATTTATTAAACTCTGAAATACAAAGGCAAAAATGAAATCGTCCCCATCCTCAAATACAAGAATATATACAAAATAAATATAAGGTAAATTATTTTGTGGGGAGAATACTAACAGATGGGGGGGGGTGTTCATTTAAGGCCTCATCTAAAGGAAAGATTCTTAACCTCTGTGACCTTGTTTTTAAGAAATACTTTGTATATTTCAATACAATTCATAAAATTTTGTAATCTCAAGTATTTTATTTTATGAATTTAAAAACATTCTGAGAATAAGTCCATAGGCTTAACCAAAGGGGTCAGTGATACAAAAGAGGTTAAGAATCCCTGCTCTAGAAGATGTGGCTTGAACAGAGTTTTGTTTTTGTTTTTGTTTTTGGGAATTGGGGTTAAGTGACTTGCCCAAGGTCACACAGCTAGTAAGTATCAAGTGTTTGGTCTGAGGCTGGATTTGAACTCAGGTCCTCCTGACTTCAGAGCCAGTGCTGTATCCACTGCACCACCTAGCTGCCCCCTTGAGCAGAGTTTTGAAGGAAATAAGAAATTCTATGAGGCAGAAATGAGATGAGAGTGTGTATGGGTGATAGCACAAAGGTGTGGAGAGGAAACACGGAGTTGTCATGTGTGAAGAATAGCAAGAAGACCAGTTTAGCTGCCCCATAACATGTCGGAAAGAAAGTAATACGTATAGCCCCTCCAAATCTGGGTTGTTCCCCCAATAAAAACCCTATGGTTTTCAACCCAGTTGGATCCCCTGCAGAATCCTTAAACTAAATCCAAGATACTTTGTGAGAACATAGTCCTTACACTATAACTCACAAGGTCCCAAATGTTTACTTTAACAATAAGCCAGAATTCACAATTATCTGAGCCAAAGAAAGGCATTTTTATTGAGGCAGCAACATCAGACCAGTAACTACAAGTCTCTACCTTAATTATCTCAAATTCTAATGAGAGAAGAGAACATGTAAAGAAAAACTAAAAAGATTGAAGAGTGCTCCTCTATGGGATGGTCTGGAAATAGCCTCATAGGACTGGTTTTAGGTGAGATTAGCTGAAAGTTGAACTATCAGAGACCGGTGTCCCAGGAGATCCTAAGACTTGCTGTGAGGATCTATGGATGTGGTATCTGCAGATATTATTCATAAACTTTAAAGGCCTTAGTAGATGTCTTAATGAATCAGTATGGCCAAAACAATTAATTACTTGCTTAGTCAACTCTGGTTTTTGCCCTTAGCTAGGATGTAAATCAAAGGACAGATATAGAGTCCTTTACTGGGCCCATACCTGAAGCCTTTCTTGCATGGGTAGGACTTTTCAGAACTTTTCTCTTTTTAAAAAACATATTAAAATTTTTTTTTGTTATGAACTTAACAAACACCATCAAATGTGAACATTGCCATATATAAAGAATAAAAACATGAAACCACAAATCTCCTTTATGAATAGCTTGTTTTTTTTTTTTTTTAGGCATTTAGGCATTTAACAACATTTAACAAATTCACCAGGTTAGTTCTAAAGCTGTCTCATTTGCAAATGTTTTCTTCTCAACCTATTTTTTCTCTCCTGGGCTTACTTGTAAATCTTCATTGATGCAGAATTTGTAGGCATAGACTTCACAAAACAAAAGTCTCTCCTGTGCGGTAGAATTAGGCACGAGCCTATAGTGAGATTTTACTGAAGTTGGAAAATTAAAGGAGACAATAATGATCTTCCTCATCTTAGACCCCACAAATCACTTTGTTGGCACCATTGTTAGGTACTTAGCATACATCGTGTTCTATTCTAGTCATTTTTATTTATGTTGTGTAGATTGTTAAGCCCTAGGAACCCAAAATGGTATTTTACCTAAACTATCTAAATCTAAACCTAAATTTAGCACAGTGCCCTGTGCCCTGGGCTGAGTTGGAACATATGTATGATCAAAGTGGAATACTCCAATTTGACGTGTGAATGTCAATAAATAAATAAATAAGCCTAATATGTTTGCAGTAAATTTAATTTTATAAATCTTCCAAGACTGAACTGTGATTTCAAAAGCAATTAATACAAATGGGATGAAACCTAGATTTTGTTCTCCACTAACTATTCTACAGATATTTATTGCCATTTTGAATGTAGGGGGCTTTTGATAATCTAAAAATGCTTAGGAGTGTCCATTTCCTCCCCGACGGAGTTCGCATTTCCAATAAGCCACTTACATTGGCTACATACCTCGTCAGAGTCCTCAGATAAAACTGAAGTAGGCATATTTGCCCTTAGCATCTTTCCTTTCATCATTTCTGTTTTCTTATATTTATACCCATTTTACCAGGTCATGGCTTCACATCCCTCCTCCTAAGATCCCAATGGATCTTCCCAGGACACCCTACAGGTATGTACAACATGGTCACAAGTCCTTGACCTTTCTCTTCACATTACCCACTTCTCCAAACCCCTAAATAAACCTACCCTGGCCTTTGTCTTTTTACCTGAAGGAGGGAAGAAAGAAAGAGAAACATTTATTAAAGACCTACTATGTATCAGGTACTTTGTTAAGCATTCTTCCAATACTATCTCATTTCGTCCTCACAGCAACCCTAGTAGATGCTATGATTATCCCCACTGGTGAGGAAGCTAGGCAACAGAGGCTAAGTGACTTGCCATGGGTCACTCAGCTATTAAGTGTCTGAACCCAGATTTGAACTTAGGTCTTCCTGACTCCAGGCCCAGTACTCTATCCACTTTACCATCTAGCTGCTATATATGTGTATGTGTGTGTGTATAGTTTTTTGGGGGTTGGGAATGGTTACAACATTGGCCAGGAAGCTGCTTTAGGGCCCCTGAATAATTTAATGCATTAATCTCCTTAAAATAAAACTTTATTTAAAAATTTTTTTTTGATGCCTTTTGGGCTTTGTTGCCTTTCTTTTCAATTTTAAAACTTATTTTTGTGGTTTTTATATTGCCTTCATTTGCTAAATATTCCCCATCATCTGTTTTAACAATTAAAAATGAAAGAAAAAATTATTTCAGCAAAAGCAACCAACATATTAAGTGTATTTGCAATAATACACAACCAGAGTCCTCTACCTTTCCAATTAAGGGAGGAAAGTATGGATACTCTTAAGAGTACTTTTTAAGGGTAACTCAAACAACAGGAACCACAGCAAGCCAATGAGAAAGCCTAGGGCATAGGTTCCCAAAGTGGGTGATACTGCCCCTAGGGGGTGCTGGCACAATCCCACAATTGGAGGTGTCGAATAAAAATAAGTGAGGGAGTGGAGACATAAGGAAAGAAGAGAAGAGAAGAAAATTTTGAAAAACCTTTTGTACATGTTTCATCTATTGTGTAACAAAGTTTAAGTCATAGTGATTACATCATTTTCCAAACAAACACATAAAATGCAAGTTATAGCCTATCAACAGTCAAGTCTGCCAATAGGTCTTAACAAGCAAGTGTTGTCAGGAAGTCCAACATGCATGGGCAGGAATATGTGCGTATAATGACTTGTTTACAATATGATACAATATGGTTACATGATGCAATATTGCATCATCAAAATTTCAATGCAGGAAAAACCCCACAAATTTACAATCAATTATTAAATTTAAGATGAGTATTTTTTAAAAAAAACTTTTTATTTATTATTTAAATGACACAGATTTCCCAAAAAACCATTAAAGGGTTTAAAGATAGTAGATTGCCAGGGGGATGCTGAGTAATTTTTTTTTAAAGGGGGCAGTAGGCCAAATAAGTTTGGGAACCTCTGGGCTAGGCATTGGGCAGGTTTTCCAGCAACCCTCAAATTACACTGTATATAGGTAGCTACCCACTCTGTCTATGTATGGGGCCCTCCCTGGGACTCATATCAAAGCTGTTGTTGTAGTTGTTCAGTCATTTTTCAATCTCTGACTCTTTGTGACCCCATTTGGGGTCTTCTTGGCAAAGATACTGGAGTGGTTTGCCATTTCCTTTTCCAGCTAATTTTTCCAGATGAGGAAACTGAGGCAAACAGGGTTAAGTGACTTGCCCAGGGTTATGCAGCTTGTAAGTGTCTGAGGCCAAATCTGAACTCAAGAAGATGAGTCTTCAAAAAAAGAGCCTAGACATCATCTTTCAAGAAATTATCAAGGAAAACTGTCCTGATATTTTAGAACCAGAAAGCAAAATAGAAATTCAAAGAATCTACCAATCTCCTCCTGAAAGAGATTCCCAAAGGAAAACTCCTAGGAATATTGTAGCCAAATTCCAGAGTTCCCAGGTCAAGGAGAAAATTTACAAGCAGCCAGAAAGAAACAATTCAAGTATTGTGGAAACATAATCAGGATACCACAAGATTTAGCTGCTTCTACATTAAGACACCACAGGGCATGGAATATAATACTCAAGAGAGCAAAGGAGATAGGATTACAACCAAGAGTCACCTACCCAGAAAAACTGAGTATAATCCTGCAGGGGAAAAAATGGTCATTCAGTGAGATAGAGGACTTTCAAGCATTCTTGATGAAAAGACCAGAGTTGAATAGAAAATTTGATTTTCAAATACAAGACTCAAGTGGAACATGAAGAGGTAAACAGGAAAGAGAAAATCATGAGACTTATTAAGTTTGAACTGTTTACATTCCTGCATGGAAAGATGATATTTGTAACTCATGAGACCTTTATCAGTATTAAGGAAGTTGGAGGGGAAAAAATTATATGTACGTATATATAGATACGATAGATAGATAGAGGGCACGGGGTGAGTTGAAAATGAAGGGGTCATATCTGGAGAATAAAATTAAGGGGTGAGACAGGAATATACTAGGAGAAAGAGAAGGAGAAAGGGAGAGGTAGAATGGGGTAAATTATCCCACAAAAAATAAACCAGAAAAAAAAAGGCTCTTACAGTGGAGGGGAAATGGGGGAAGGTGAGAGGGAATGAATGAATCTTATTCTCATAGGATTTGATTAAGGAGGGAATAACAAACACACTCAGTTGGATATGGAAATCTGTCTTACCCTACAGGAAAATAGGGGGGGAAGGGGACAAAAGAGTAGGGGGATGATAGAGAGGAGGGCAGATTGGGAAAGGGGGTAATCAGAAGCAAATACTTCTGAGGAGGGACAGGGTCAAAAGAAAGAATAGAATAAATAAGTGGGCAGAATAGGATTAAGGGAAATAGAGTTAGTTTTTCACAGCATGTCTACTATGGAAGTGTTTTGCATAACTGCACATGTATAACCTATATTGAGTGGCTTGCCTTTTCAATGAGGGTGGGTGGGGAGGAAGGAAGGGAGAAAATTTGCAACCCAAAGTTTTAAAAACACATATTTAAAAAAAATGTTTTCACATGCAACTGGGAAATAAGAAATATAGGAAATGGGGTACAGAAATCCATCCTGCCCTGCAGGAAAATTGAAGGGGAAGGGGATAAGAGAAGGGGGAGAGAGATAGAAGGGAAGGCAGACTAGGGGAAGGGGTATTTAGAATGCATGCCATCTTGGGGTGGGGGGAGGGGGGAGATGGGGTGAAAATTTGGAACTCAAAATCTTGTGAAAGCAAATGTTGAAAACAAAAAAAAAAATAAAAATTACCATAAAAAAATTTAAAAAAAAAAAAGATGAGTCTTCCTGACTTCAAGCTTGGCACTCTATCCACTGCACCACCTAGCTGCCCATCAAAGCTGTTAACCTTGACTGAATTTAATCTATCCCATCGTCTTTCCTGGGGTGGGTGGAATAGGCGGTCATAATGACATATAGTAACACATAATGACCCCTCCAATATCCTCATAGACTCTAACATAAGATAAATGATCAGTATGCCTTTGTGCAGGAACTCAAAGCATGAGCATTATTTTGATGTGCCAATAAAATTAGTTCAGGCACTTCTGAGCAGGAAGTGGTTTCAGAGCCCTGGTGGGGGTGGGGAGGATTGGAGGGGAGGTGGCTACATTGCCATTCATCCCTAGAGTAAGATCATTGGTGACTTAAAACAAGGTTAGAGACGTTTTTCCAAGACTAGATTCAATTAAATGAATTTTTGATTTTTTATCTTTAGATGAAAAGAAGCCTAGGGTCTGGACAGCAGAAGCTGTTGTCTTTCCCAACGAGATCCTCTTGCTTAGGTGGTGCAGAGAAATGAAGAACGCAGCCCACTCTATTAATTTTGCTTGTGATCAGCACTTGAAAAGTTCTGTGAAAAGACTGATGTGAGATGGACAGTTTCTCCCCACTTCAGTGAAGGAAAAGGCCACACCACAGTTTCTAGCTATGGAACTTTTCTCGTCTGGAGAATTACCCATCCTGTTTTGCTGTAACTGAGCTGCTGGTCTGTGGCTAGCACGCAGCACGCAGCAGACCGGCTGGCTTCCTTCCCACAGAACTTCATCTAAAGCCCACAGATGAGTAATGTCACTGCACCTTCAGGAAGGACCTTATTTTGGGCTGTTAGGACTTCCCTGAGTGAATGGCAACTCTTCTTTTCTTTCTCAGAACAAGAAATTGCGGCTACAAGACCCACCAAACCAGTGGGAGAACTTCAAGACTGATTTTGGAAACAGATTAAAGCCACAGGACATTTTGAACGGAGATTATTTTTTTAAAAAATGAATTCAAGGAAATTTAGTTTCTTAGTGCTGCTTATATTTACAGTGACAGTGTGCTTCTTTTATATCAACAGTGTGTTCATACAAACAAACCAGAGGATTCTAAAAGTCTCAAACTCTTCAGCCCTTGCTGAAGTTTGTGATTCAGTTATCAGAGGACAGATGATTTCTATTCAAGAGACTGTCTTGAACCCGTCATTTGAAAATCATTCTTGCCAAGACTACTTGCTTCAAAACCACTACATAACAGCTCCCCTGTCGAAAGAAGAAGCCCAGTTTCCTTTGGCCTATGTAATGGTCATACATAAGGATTTTGAAACCTTTGAGAGGCTCTTCAGGGCAGTTTATATGCCCCAAAATGTTTACTGTGTTCATATGGATGAAAAGGCAACAATTCCTTTTAAAGATGCAGTGAAGTGGTTGGTGGGCTGCTTCCCCAATGCTTTCCTTGCCTCCAAGATGGAGTCAGTTGTCTATGCTGGAATATCCAGACTCCAGGCTGACCTGAACTGCATAAAAGATCTTGTAGCCTCTGAGGTTCAGTGGAAGTACATTATTAACACTTGTGGGCAAGATTTCCCTCTGAAAACCAATAAGGAAATAATTCATCATTTGAAAGAATTTAAAGGGAAAAATATCACTCCAGGGGTGCTGCCTCCTTCTCATGTTGTTCGAAGGACCAAATATATCTATATGGAGCAGAGATATATTTTATTTTCCTTCATGCTGTGGACTTTGAGAAAGAAAACTCTTCCTCCCCACAATCTAACCATTTACTTTGGCTCGGCTTACGTTGCCCTCACAAGGGAATTTGCGAACTTTGTTATCCAAGACCAAAGGGCCATTGATTTACTGAAGTGGTCTAAAGACACCTACAGTCCTGATGAGCATTTCTGGGTAACTCTCAATAGGATTCCAGGTTTGGTTGACTTTTATTTTTTCTTTTAGCCTATTATTAGGTTCAGTGGACATTGTAGAAAAGCAATTACATAATTTTAACTATTGTACGAAGGTACACTGAATGCTCATAAAATGTGCCTATGAAATTTTAATTACTTTATATGTCACAAATCCCTGATGGCATGTGCAATCATTTTTAAAATAAGCAAGTTAAATGTTGCATAGAGGGTCAGTACCACTGTTATATACTGGTCATATGGGAGACAGAGAATTTGTTTGCAGCTTTGTGGACGATGGATTTACAGTTGGAATAAGTCAGTTGAAATGGAGATAAATTATTGTTAGATCAAGAAATCAATCAATAAGCATTGATTAAGAATTGATTAAGTGCCATGTACTATGCTGGGCACTGGGGATACAAATATAAATGAATGAAATAATCTCTGCTCACAAGGAGTCTACTTTATAAAAGGAGCAGAAATGAATAAGGAATAGGTAAACTAGAAGACACAAAAAGTTTTTTTAATTATTTTTTCAAATGCAGTTTTACCTCTTTATCATCACCACCCCCATTGAAAGAGAAAGAAAAAAACAAAACCCCTGTTATGAACATGTATAGTCAAGCAAAATAAATTCCTGAATTGGCCATGTCCAAAAAAATTATGTCTCCTTCTACACTTATTCCATCACTTACGGAGTCCATCACTTATCAGGAGTAGGTAGCATGTTTCATTGTAAGTCCTCTGGAATCACAATTGATCACCCAATAAGGTTATTTGAAAAAGAATGGGGAAGCAAAGATAAAAGGAGTAGGAGAAAGATTGAGGACATGTAGTCAGTAATGTAAATTTGGTTATATAAGATCCAAGTACAATTATACCTTCTACATTGTGACTTTTTCCATCATGGTTTCAATATGTTACATGTCAGCATAAGAAACTAAATAGGAATTTTTGGGGAGTTTTGTGGAGACCACAGACAACACATGAAGGCCAGCAGACAACACGGGAAAAAGTTTAGAAACTCAGAAATGCATAAAATACATAGATTTCTTTTAATATCATAATAATTCAAACTTCCAGATCCTGGGGGTGCAATGCTCCTAACCCCTGCTCCCCCCCATTCCAACCTTTGTGATATGAAAGGGATAATTGCAGTGAGTTAATGAAATAAATGTGGTGGTATATACCTGAGAAACTCAGGAAGACTGGATGGTAGGTAAATGACGTAAGTAAAACTTGCAATGAGGGACACGATCGTGACAGCCTCTGTATGATACACTTTATTCTTTTGTCTTGGTTGCTGGTTTCATCAGGACAGCTTCCACAAAAAGCCAAAACATTGTATGCCAGATGGATTATATTATGGCTGCTGATTTTTCGACTGAAAATAGATGTTACCTATACCGTAAGCTTAATTCAAGGAGTCTTTGCATCATTTAATGGGATGTCTAACAGAATGGTTTGACAGAATTCTGACAAAACTTATCAGAAAAAAAAATTCTTTACCAGGTTCTAGCCCTTCCCATTTGTGTATTCTGTTTACATGGACAACCTTCTGTAAGGAGATTTGAAAAACACATGTAACATATACAGCTATGTAGTTCATTGTAATTACAGAACTACATATAAAACTAAAGAGAATAGACTGTCAAGGCCTATGCAGACATAGGCCCATCTCTGACGTAGTCTTAGATGCTGCCAGCTCTCCAGTACCCACAAATAAGGATGGACTGATGCCACATTCTTTGGAGGCCTGTCCAGCAATGACTCTGTGAGACAATTCTGGGCCATTCAGATGACAAATTAGGTCTATGGCTGCATTTAGATGCTCCTTTGAAAAAAGAAAATAGTAACACTGATGCTCAGACATTTCAGGACCCAGGTAGCCAAGGGAAGGAAGGTAGCCAAGAGGAGAATGTTCCTGAAAGACTATCACTGAAGAAAATAGTTTGGAATAGGAACAGAAACTAGAAGTTATATACCACTTTAAGTTATATACCAGCAAGTACTTCCTAAAAATTTAAGAGAGGAAGGGCCTGAAAACTGACTTGGTGGCATGATTTCTTTTTTATTTATTTATTTTTTTTTTAGTTTTAAGGCAATTGGGGTTAAGTGACTTGCCCAGGGTCACACAGCTAGTAAGTGTCAAGTGTTTGGTCTGAGGACAGATTTGAACTCAGGTCCTCCTGACTTCAGAGCCGGTGTTCTATCCACCGCGCCACCTAGCTGCCCCCTTTTATTTTTTTATTTAGTTTTCCATAATTTCTTAAAGAAAAAAAAGTGCCTAAAGATTATTATTCATGGGGTTGATTGATCAATCAATAAATGTTAAGGGCTTACTATGTGCCATAGACACTGTGCTAAGTGCTGAGGATACATAAAGAGTGGACAATCCTTGCTGTCAAGGATCTTACTGTCTAAACGGTTAGAGGGAGAGTCACAGAACAAGGCAATACTCCAGGAAGAACTTTTCCTAACTAAATCCATGTTCCAGCCCAGTCACTGCTCTCTGCTAACATCTGCATTTCTGACAATAGACGAAATGATAAAAGAATCACATTCCAGTTATCTTTTCTGGACTAGAATCTTACTAACCTGACTTCCTTAAGCAAGGAAAATGCTATTCCCTCCCTACCCCCAAAAAACACTCTGTGCTCCCTCAACTGCCAATAGTAAGATCCAGGTACCACCTCATTCCCAGTGTTTGTTTACAGCAAATCAGATGCTGGTAATGATCAGAATGTGGAAAAAACAAAACAACATCAGTAACAACAACAACAACAACAACAACAAAAAAAAAAAAACAATGTATGACTGGTGCCTATATATATTTGGAGAAAAATAAATGATAGATGCTGGTAATTTTTTTAAATGAGGAAGAAATCCAGCTTTAACGATATTCAGCAGACAGATTGATACTGATTCCCTCATTCCATATGTATAAAAGACAGACTATATATTAATACAGTGTGTATGTCACACATATCACAGATGCTATCCACAGTATCCTGAAGGAAGAGGGGGGATTCTATAGCAAGGCATTGTTGACTGTTTGCTTTCTAAAAACTACAATGTAGCAATTGTTACATCACAAAATATTAAGCCAAGAGTTTCAGAAAAAATGGAGCACATCTAACCACGTTGCTCTCACTAAATTATATTATTATACATACTATTCTAGCGACAAGCAAGGATTATTTACGCCACTAATAAAGTGAAAATTATTTTAAAATTATTTATTTCTATAATGTATAAAATATGAGGATAGTTGTACATGTATATAATGTATAAATAAATATACATAAATTGAGAAGTGGGCTCAAAACATTTTTATTGATAGTTGTAGTGATCAAAAAAAGTTTGGAAATCACAGCGTAGATGAGAAAACAGACACAAAAGGGTTAAATGCCTTGCCTGAGGTCACACAAAGATCAAAATTTAAAACCAGCTCATCTGAATTCAAGACCAGTGCTGCTCTTCTTCATCATGTCATCCAAACATAAAAATATGATGACGACATATAATAATATCTAGCATTTATATTGGTGGACAGAGTGCCAGGACTGGAGTCAGAAGACTCATCTTCCTGAGTTCAAATCTAGCCTCAGACACTTAACTAGCTGCGTGACCCTGGGCAAGTCACTTAACTGTTTGTCTCGATTTCCTTGCCTATAAAAAGAGCTGGAGAAAGCAAACCACTCCAGTATCTTTGCCAAGAAAACCCCAGATGGGTCACAGAGTCAGAAATGACTGAAGGAGAAGCGTTTATATAGAATTTTAAGGTTTGCAAAGTGCTTTTTACATTATCTCATTTTCTCACACAAACCCTGGTGCTATTAATATTTCCATTTACAGATGAAGAAATGGAGGTAGATAGAGGTTAAAGGACTTGCCATGGTCACACAACTAGCACAGCCATGTAAGGCCGGATTTGAACTGAGTAGTCTAACTGACTCTGATCCAGTGTTCTATTCTCTTAAATGAGAATATTTGTAAAAAACACTTAGCACTAGTGCCTAGCACATAGTAGATGCTATATAAATGCTTATTCCCTTCTTCTATCTCTTCTCACCTAGCTACCTCAAAATCTATTCTCTTATCCATTTGCTCCAGTGATTATTCAGTGATTATCACATATCAATATGTGATTTGGGACTCTTCTGAACTATAATATTTTTCATCAAATCGTCTTCATTTTGTTTATCACCCATTTTACCTCAGTTTTTTTTTGTCTGTTTTTTAAGGCAATTGGGGATTAGGTGACTTGCCTAGGGTCACACAGTTAGTAAGCATCTGAGGCCAGATTTGAACTCAGGTTCTCCTGACTCCAGGACCAGCTCTATCCATTGTACCACCTACTTGCCTCTACTTGGTTTTAAACCTGCATAGTCCTAGTTCTCCTTTCAATGTCACAGAACTATTGTTGCAGATTTTAGCCTAACATATACGCATAACTAGCACAGAGTAACCAGAGTTTTGCCGGGGAGGGGAGACTACTCTCCCTCCAATCCTATTACTTTGGAACACCTTTACAAGTGAAGTGGAGCAGTCAATGTTTTAACAATAGGCTTTTTAAAAAAAAATGTATACAGGACACACTTTGAAGTTTAATTTGCATTATTAACATTTTCTCCATCACTTTCTTAGGTCTAGACCAGGGTAGAGAACCTTTCGGCCTCTAGTCCACATGTGGCCCTCTAGGTCCAAACTTCACAGAACAAATCCTTTTATTAGGGGTTCCCCACCTCTGGTGTAGACAATCTATCACTCAATCAATAACACTCTGATTTGTAGCTTGCTAATTTTCCAGGCTTAAATGCTCACACTAAAAATTAAGCCCTCCCCGAGTGGCATGCCTCCTCAGCCTCCTCCCCCTACTTTTGAAGCAAATGGGTCCAGCTGCCTAGAAATTGCTTGCCTTCTCAGGTAAGGGGGAGGGGAGGGGAGGGAGGGAGAAAGAAAATTTGTAACTCAATATTCTTAAAAATGCATGTTAAAAATTGGTTTTTCTTCATGTATTTGGAAAGAATATTTGAAAAATTAATTTTAAAAAATGGTCTGCTTCCCTTCATAGATTAACCATACCTGTGGTCATCCTATCTTCTCTCCCATTGTCCACGCCCTGCCCCCACCCACCCCCCACACTGAATTTGCCCCCATGGAAAGAATTGCTTCTTAAGGATCCAGTGCAGTGATTTGATTTTGCACCTTGAGTATTTGCTCTAGTGGCCTTCAGGCAGTGGAAATGTTTCAACTAATCTAATAAATGTAAAGTACTTTATGTTTTCAAAGCACTTTCTAATCATCAATTAGTTAATCCTGTGAAGCAGAGATTACCCTCACTTTATAGAGGGTGGAACCAAAATGAAGCCTGAGGCCATGAGACAATTTAAAAGCCTCTGAGTTCTCAGAAAATGAAGCTTGACTATCTTTTGTGGATACTCCAAATGAAGCCTCACCCGACCAAAAACAAATCTACTTTGCTTTTTCCTCATTTCTTGACTTCTTCGGCATCCAATACTTCTTTTTTTAGAGGTGCCAATGGTGATGGAAACTGAAAAAAAAAGTGTAGACCACGATTCCAGGGTCTACCAACCTTACCATTAAAGGCATTCTTTTTTGTTTTTTCCTCACTTTTAGGCAATTGGGGTTAAGTGACTTGCCCAGGGTGACACAGGTAGTAAGTGTCAAGTGTTTGGTCTGAGGTCAGATTTGAACTCAGGTCCTCCTGACTTCAGGGTCAGTGCTCTATCCACTGCACCACCTAGCTGCCCTAAGGGCATTCTTTTCTACTCATTCTTTGCCCACTTGGCTCATAATGCAATAGTAAGTAAACTGACACAATGTTAAGTATCATGTTATCATCACCATGGGGTAGCTAGGTGGAGTAGTGTTGTAGAGTTAGGAAGATCTAGTTCAAATCCAACTGCAGATACTAGTTGTGAGACCCTGGGCAAGTCACTTGGCCCCTATTTTTCTCCGTTCCTCATCTGTAAAATGGGGGCACACTAGAGAAGGAAATGGCAAACCACTCCAGTATCTTTGCCAAGAAAACTCCATAGACAAAAGTGCATGGGGTCATGTAGAGTTGGACACTACTGAACAACAACATCAATGCCATTGGTCTTGCTTATGATGGTTTTACAGTATCTAAGTGAGTTGTTTTCAATGTTACTAAAAACTCAAGTAAATTCTGTTAGCAGAAATTGCCTTGCCATGGTCCTCTTTAGTGCTTACAAAGGGAAAGTCACTTAATCTCTCTGAGTCTCAGTTTCCTCATGGGCATAATAATATTTACCCTTCTTACCTAACAGGATTTCTGTGAATGCTATATAAATGTGAGCTATTTTTATTGTAAATCAGAATAAGGACTTCTGTGAGTGAAGGGAAACTTTCTGGAAGTAGAAGTAATATCACATAATACTATGAAATGGGTACCCTGGGACCTGGCTTCTAGTTCTGAGTCTGCCAGTACATATGTGGGCAAGTCATTGAAATTCTCAAGGAGCAAATTTCCTTACCTGTCAAATGAGAGATTTGAACTAATTGACTTCTAAGGTGCCTTCCAGCTCTAACATTTCTATGGATGTGTGATGGGATGATAAAGAGGAGCAGAGCTACCAAGTAAGAGCCTTATTATTGAGATTATGTCTTTGCCTTACCTCCATCTTGAAATAAACTCCTCAGTGGATAGACTCTCCCTATCCAAATCCTATTCATCTTTTAGGTCCAGGTTAAAAAAAAAATGCTTGGGGTAGCTAAGTGGCTCAGTGGATAGAGTGGTTGGACCTAGAGTCAGGAAGACCTGAGTTCAAATCCAGCCTCAGACACTTACCAGCCGTTATCCATGGCACATCATTTAACCCTGCTTGTCTCAGTTTCCTTATCTGTAAAATGATCTAGGAAATGGCAAATCACTCCAGTATCTTTGCCAGGACAACCCTAAATGGGGTCGTGAAGAGTCAAAACAACTGAGCAACCACAAAAATGTCTACTTCCCCAGGAAACCATCATAGCCCCAACTAGAAGGGAGCTTTCACTTGTCTAAACTCCTACAGTATTTCTTTTTTAAGTCTGTACTCTTCTTTTGACACTAATGTTAGATTGTCTAATGTCGTTAGCTACCTTTCTTAGAAGCAGATATCATATCTTCTCAACTAAATCTACAACCTAGGGATAGGGATCATAATTTATACTTCTTCGTATTTCCCCACAGTGCCTATCACAGCGCCCAGAACAGAGGAAATATTTAGGAAGTATTTGTTGATTGACTGAGGCTGAAAACAGGCCATTGAGGTTAATGCTACCCATTTCTCCTCTTTTTCCAGCTTCCCAGACTCTTTCCTAGTTTTGTCTGTGTTATTAACCACCCCACTTCTTTTCCTTCCTCTTAATTTCTCTGAAGCATTGAAAAGAGCTGCCACCAGTTAACCCTTGACAATACAGTTATTCTCCTGCTTAGTGTGTTTCATTGTTAAGAGGATACTAACATTTGCGATTGCACACCTTATCACATCTGGTCTCCACTATAGCCCTGTGAGGTAGGCGCTATTGATATCTCCCTCCAACAATCAACTAGAGGTTTAGTTCTTGCCCAAGGTCACACAGGTAATAAGTGTCTGCTTCAGTTCCAAACTCAGGTCTTCCCGATTCCAATTCTAGTGCTCTATTCATTATGCCACCCACACCACTACTATGATGGGTCTGGTCCAAACATCTAATTCAGGAGTTCTTAACCCTTTTTATGTCATGGACCCCTTTGGCAGTGTAGTGAAACCTGTGGACCCCTTCTCAGAATAATTTTTAAATGCATAAAATAAAATATGTTGAAATAGACTTATCACAATATTTTTAAAAACAGGTTTTTGGAACCCATAAGGTAGGAACTCCAGGTTCTAGAGCAGACCCAAGAAATCATCTTGAAAACTCCCTTCGCTGAGACAGATGGCTTTTCATAGGGAACATATGTCTATCTAGCACAGTGAGGCTGCAAGGAACAGTGTATCTGACTATGATAGCTAAGGTTTACAATGTGGTTTACAATGTAGTTTACATGTTAACTCATTTGATCCTCACAGCAGGCCTGTGAGGTAGGTGCTGTTACTTTTAATAATATTTTATTTTTTTCCAATTACATGTAAAAACAAATTTTAATATTCATTTTTTAAAAATTTGAGCTCCAAATTTTCTTCCTCCCTCCTTCCATCTCCCTCTCTGAGATAGTAATTTGATATAGGCATGTGCAATCATGCAAAATATTTCTATATTAGTTATGTCATGAAAGAAAGCACAGACCAAACACACACACACACACACACACACACACACACACACATACACACACACACATACACATGCAAATAAAAAAAGTGAAAATAGTATGCTTCTATTTGCATTCAGACTCCATCAGTTCTGTCACCAGAAATGGATAGCATATTTCATCGTGAGCCCTTTGGAATTGTCTTAGATCATTGAACTGATCAGAAAGCTAAGTTATTAACAGTTGGTCATTATGCAATATTAACATTACAATGTACAATGTTCTCCTGGTTCTGCTCACTTCACTTTTCATCAGTTCATGAAAATCTTTACAGGTTTTTCTGAAATCATTCTGCTCATCATTTTTTATAGCAAAATAGTATTCCATTATAATCATTCCATTATAATAATCCATTATAATCATTATAATCACCACAATTTATTCAACCATTCCCCAATTGTTGGATATTCCCTCAATTTCCAATTCTTTGCCACCACAAAAGGAGGTACTATAAATATTTTTGTGGGGGATGGCTAAATAATATTTTCCCAATTAGATGTAAAGAATTTTAAACTCTTTTTTTAAATTCTGAGTTCCAAATTTTCTCCTTTCCCCCTCCCTCCCTGAGACAGTAAGTAATTTGATACAGGTTATGTACGTGCAGTCACACAAAACATTTCCATACTGGTCATGTTGTGGAAAAAAAAAAAAAAAGGACACAGACCCAGAGGGAAAAAAAACACACATAAGCACATGCAAAAAAAATTAAATGAAAAATACTATGCTTTTATTTATTTATTTATTTTGGGACAGGAGATTCCTGAGAAACAGGAAGGAAGCCTTCCTCTGAAATGAATCCTACCTGTCCAATGTGTTCCTTTCTCTCTCCCAAAAATGTCTGCAATCAAAAAGATGAAAAGGTCCTTTGGGAAAAAGAGAAGAGTCCCACCCTAGGAATAAAAGTTCTTAGGAAAAAGAGTTGGCAGAGCTCCTAAGAATGAGGATGTAAAACAATGAACAGACTAGAGCTAGGTGTAGCTACAGTGACAATACAGTGAATGCCAGGAAAAAGGTTTTTCTAGGGGATCTGAGAAGCATTTATTAACCATTTACTTTTTGCCCATATTGGAAATACAAAGACAAAAATGAAACAGTCCCCACCTTCAAAAAGCTTAGATGGAAAAGGCAATATGTATATGTGTATATGTATATGCCCATATATGCAGCTTGTTTATATGTATACATATTTGCATATATAAATATATGCGTATGGGGCAGCTAGGTGGTGTAGTGGATAGCATGCAGGGCCTGGAGTCAGGAGTCATCTTCCTGAGTTCAAATCTGACCTCAGACATTTACTAACTATGTAACCCTGGGCAAGACATTTCACCCTGTTTGCCTCAGTTTCCTCATCTGTAAAATGACCTGGAGAAGGAAATGGCAAATCATTCCAGTACCTTTGCCAAGAAAACTCCAAATAGGGTCATAAAGAAATACAACAAATATATGTATTTCAGTTGTTTTAGTCACATCAAACTCTTGTCATACTTGGCATGTATATAGGCATGTACAACACAGATATAAAAGAGACAGAAGTTATTTCTTAAGAGAAGGGCACCGATAGCTATGGAAATCAGAAATAGTTTCATATGGTGTTTGAAGGTGTTTGAGATGAAATTTGAAGGAAGTTAGGAATTCTGCAAGATGGAGGTAAGAAGAAGGCATTCCAGTCATGGAAGACTGCCAGTACAAAAGCATCACAAAAGTACACCCAAAAGGTATGAGAATTGGAGTGCTGTTTGTGATGAATAGCAAGAAGAAAGCTGCTTTAGATGAATCACAGTGTGCCTGGGGGGTAGTAATGTGCAAAGAAGCTGGAAAGGTAGGTTGGGACCAAGTTGTGAAGGACTTTAAATGCCAAACGGGGGAATTTATATTTTATCCAGTAGATGATGTGGAGATACTAGAGTTTATTCAGTAGGTTAGTGACATAGTTTTTATTATTATTATTATTATTACCATCATCATCATCATCACAGACAACTGGATCAGGAAAGACTTAAAACCTTCTTTTAAAAAGCAGTGAAGTTTTTTTTTTAATTAATTAAATGGAAATTGTGTTGAAGGAGGCTGGATGATCTGATAGTTTCCAACATTAAAATTTCATTCCCATTTCCCCCATATTCATATTAGTGTTAATTGCTGAGTAATAACAATCCAGAATATATGTGGGTATGCAAGTATTTGCCAGCATAGCAGTTCTCAAAGCATGATTGGGGGACCCTTGGAAGTCCCTGGGATCCTTTCAGGGGGTCTAGGAGGTCAAAAACTATTTTAACAATAATACTAAAGTGTTTAGTTTCTGATACAGTAAATATATGGCAGCTAATGGTGCAGTGAATAGAGTACCAGGCCTACAGTCAGAAAGACTCATTTTCCTGAGTGAAACCCAGCCTCAGAACTTACTAGCTCTGTGACCACGGGCAAGTTACTTAACCCTGTTTTCCTCAGTTTCTTCATCTATAAGCTGGAGAAGGAAATGGCAAAATACCCTAGTATCTTTGCCAAGAAAACCCCAAATGGGGTCATGAAGAGCTGGACACAACTGAAACAACTGAGCAACAACAACCAATGGTAAATATCCTTAGACATAACCTACACAATGTCTTGAGAGAGAGTCCTTAGTAATTTTTAAGGGAGCCCTGAGACCAAAACATTTTGAGAATCACTGGACTAACATGTTCAGAGTCCTTGTTTTCAGGGCTCATTGCTTTCTGAACCATTTTTCCTATTGACTTTAGTACTAAGGTATGTGCCTGTTTTGGGGTTGTGTTGTTTTTTTTTTTTTGGTTACACATGTTCAATTGTGTTAAATATACTTCCACATCACTCATGTTATAAAAGAAGAAACAGAACAAAAGGACACACACACACACACACACACACACACACAAAAGAAAATTAAAATAGTATGCTTCAGTCTGTGTTCAGACTCTGTACTTTCAGTGCTTTCTCTAGATATGGATAGCATTTTCCATCATCAGTCTTTTGAAATTGTCTTAGATCATTGTATTACTGAAAACAGCTAAGCCTATCGTAGTTGATCATCACACAATGTTGCAGTTACTGTGTACAATGTTCTCCTGGTTCTGCTCACTTCACTCAGCATCAGTTCATGTAAGTCTTTCCGGGTTTTTCTGTAATCCACCTGCTCATCATTTTTTATAACACAATAGTATTCCATGACATTCATATACCACAACTTGATTAGCCATTCCCCAATTGATGGGCATTCCCTCAATTTCCAATTCTGTGCAACCAGAGAAAGAGCTGCTATAAATATTTTTGTACATGTGGGTCCTTTACTCTTTTTTATGATCTCTTTGGGATACAGACCTAGTAGTGTTATTGCTGGATCAAAAGGTGTGCAGTTTGATTGCCTTTTGGGCATAGTTCCAAATTGCTCTCCAGAATGGTTGGATCAGTTTACAATTCCACCAATAATGTATTAGTGTCTCCATTTTCCTACATCTTTTCCAATATTTATCATTTTCCTTTTCTGTCATGGTAGCCAATTTGAGATGTGAGGTGGTTCCTCAGATTTTTTAAATTTGCATTTCTTTAGTCAATAGTATGCACCCATTTTTTAGCCTAGGTGAAAATGAGATAGCTGCCAACTGTCTTTGGTACTTTGCCAGAAGCACAGGAAATGATGAAAAGACATGGAACAATACATATAAAAATACTTTGAAAAGATCTTTTTGTAACATCAATGAAGGAAGTAGTAGAAGGAAAAGGGATGCCCATCCATTGAGGGATGCCTGGTCAAATTGTGATTAAATGAACATAATAGAATATTATGTTGTAAGAATGACAAAGATAAAGAATTCAAAGAAACTTAGTAAGATATATACACACTGATGCAGAGAGAAAGAAGGAGAAATAGAAGGCAGATTTATGTCCTGACTATGATATTATTAAAGAAAACTACACCAGAAGACTTCAGAACTCTGCTCAGTACAGTATTTAATCATGATCACAAAGGGCTGGTGAAACATTTCTTCCATCTCTTGTCAAAGAGGTGAGTGTACTTACCGTAGGTGCTGAATGAGACATTTTCAGACATGACCAACGTGTGTTGATTTCTTTTGCTTAATTGTAATTACTTGTTACAAGGGAGGATTCTCTGATGTCCACAGGAGGAAAGGGAAAGATCCTTGGGAAGTGACAGTGATGTTAAAAAAAAATGTAGAAAGACATCAATGACATTTAAAAATGAAGGAGGGGTCCAGGAAACTTCTCCAGAATCAATACAAACATCTTTTTAAGTTTTTAAGATCCAGATTCCATGATATGCTTCTTCTAGATATAGCTTTAACTGCATTAGCTCCTCCCCTCAGAGGCATTCCTTCTATTTAAATATTCATGTACAACTATATTTCATTTATGTGTATAGCTATAATAACTTTGAAGACTTCATATCTTTGCCCTTCATCTAGAGCAAAGGTTCCCAAAGTGGGCAATATGCCCCCCGGAGGGTGGTAGAAAGATTGGGGGGGTGTAGCGTTGGGTGCAATTGAGGGGGCACTGAATAAAAATAAGGGGTGGTGGAAGCATAAGAAAAGAAAGGAAGATAAGAAAATTTTGAAAAACCATTCATACTTGTTTCATCTGTTGTGTAATGGAGTTAAAGTCATAGTGATTACATTATTTTCCAAATAAACACACAAATTGCAAGTTATAACCAATCAGTGGTTAAGTTTATCAGCAGGTCTTAACAAGCAAGTGCTGGCAGGTGAGCCTGACACATTGTCAGGAAGTCCAGCACACATGGGCAGGAATATGTGTGTGTAATGACTTGGTTACAATACAATACAATATGGTTACATGACATGTCATCAAAATTTCAATGCAGGAAAAACCCCATAAATTTACAATAAATTATTAAATTAAAAATGCATAATTTTTTAAAAATATATTTTATTTTTTTGAAATGATGCAAATTTCAAAAAAGACATTAAAGGGTTAAAGAAAATAGATTTCCGGGGGGGGGCTCTGAGTAATTGTTTTTAAAAAGGGGGTGGTAGGCCAAATAAGTTTGGGAACCTCTGATCTAGAGTATTCCTTTCTGCTACAGTAATGCACAAAATTCCTGTAAAAGGTTTTCCCCATTTTTAGTGACCCCATAATCTTGGGTTTCTTAATCAGGTGCCCCTGACCTATAGATATATGGATAATATGCATGTATGCATGTGTGTGTTTGTATCTACACACACACCCCTATGTATACACACACACACACACACACACACACACACGACATGCCCTCATCAGAGAAAGTGGTGTGCTCTATGAGCAAAGCAAAATTATAGTAGCTCAAAAGAAACATGAGATGCACAAATTTAGAGAATCCATCCCAAATGTCCACATGGACTACTTGTGCCTGACGGGTAGTAGAGCATTCCAAGCTCATAGTGGTCTGATCAGCCACAGTCAGACACACTGCAACTTGACTCTCACATAGTGATGTCATTTTGGTCCTCTTCGAGAATGAAAGACAAGAGTCAACCAGCAACCTTCTCTGCAGACAGGATGAACCAGGTAAAGGGTAACTGACAAGCTTCAAAACCGTCATGAATTAGAGAGATGCCTACCCCAAACATGAAGGCCTCCCTAGGTGGAATGGCTCGCTGAGAACGATTTGTTCCAGAGGCCATAAAGGCTGTTGGAGCAGGTGTGCTTAGAGCTTGATCAGGCATCAAAGACTCCAATGCCATCTACTGCTTCCCAGGCCATCACCAGTCATTTTGACTTTTGTCTTGCCACCGGACTTCAATGACTCTGGAAGAGAGAGTTAGGCTGATGACTTTGTGTAACTGCCTAACTTAAATCCAATTCATGCACAAGTCAAGACCACCCCATGATGTCACTTGTACTCTTTGAAAACCAAGGACAAACAACAACATATATTATACTGTGCTGCTGCTTCTACACACGTTATCTTATCTGATCTTCACAGTGTTCCTATGAGGTAGGTGCTAGTAGTATCCTCATTTTACAGGAGGAAACTAAGGCCTAGAAAGATCCTTTAGTCTTACTTAGTTACATAGTTATTCAGTGTCAGAGAGGGGATTCAAACCTTAGGTGAAGCAGCGGCTAGAACATCAGACCTGGAGTCAGGAAGTCCTGAGTTCAAGTGCAGCTTCAGACACTTGGTAGCTAGGTGATCCTTGCCAAGTCATTTGTCCTCTATTTGCCTTAGTTTCTTCATCTGTAAAATGGGGGTGGTAATAGCACCTACCTTCCACGATTGTTATGAGATCGAATGAGGTAATAATTATAAAGCCCTTAGCAAAGTACCTAACACACTATTGGCTGTCGTCCTTCATTCTCGTAGACCAAAAATCTGGCGCATATTGAATGCTATATAATCGTTAGCTGCTATTACTGTTGTTGTTGTTACTGCAGGTTCAGCTCTATCTGCTATGCCACCTTGCCTCCTTATAAAAAGAGAGTCAGATTAGATTATTTCTAAGATTCCCTCTAGATCTAGATAAGGCCTATTACCTCATTGTTCTCACTGAAATGCAGACTAAAAGTTACTCGATTTTTCTGCTCCCTTTCTCTGAATTTTATCTCAACTAATAGCACAAAAGAATATCATTTTATTGTTGGCTAGGCCTTAACGGTATTAGACCTGAGATATTATAGGAGTCTCATGGATTAAAGCCCTGGGAAAAGTTCTACAGGCATACCCCACATAACTGTTCAAACTATGCTATTTTACAACTGTACTATTAATCATGTAACAACCATTTCTCATGCCCTCTTTTTTTTTTTTTTTTTTTTTGGCTAGGCAATGGGGTTAAATGACATGCCCAGGGTCACACAGCTAGTAAGTGTTATGTGTCTGCAGCCAGATTTGAACTCAGTTCTTCCTGAATCCAGGGCCAATGCCCTAACTAGGTACCATGGAATCCCCCACCTTTCCTTGGGGTCTCCAAGCAATGTTAATTCTGAATTCTTTCCTTTTCCTTCTGTAAGATTAGAAGCTTTCTGAGTTGGGAAGGAGATGACCTAATGCTTCAGGTGCAATTCTCTGAATTAGAAAAAGAAATGTCCCACTCTCCACCCCCACACCTGGCTCTTCACTCAAGTGTCTGTATTCAATCAAAGGAAGAAGGAAACACTAATTGATTGACCAGTGCAGGGCCAGTTTTCAGATAAGATACATGGGTTGCTTGAGATGTATACTTAGGAGAAAACTCTGCATCTGTCTTTGGATCTGACTGGGTTTCTGGTCCATGTAACTGAGTTCCTTAGTTAAGGGTCTTTAAACAATAGGTAGAGGTGGTCAAGCTTCCCAGCCACACAGGTCTAAGCTCAAACAATGCAATAAAATTTTCTCACAAGACAGAAATTTAACTAGAGTAGACCCATAATTGAACAAGAAGGAAACTGAGCTAGTCACAAGATGGAGTCAGTGTGATTCACTCAATTCCCACAATTCCCACATTACCAAGGAGTAAAGTAAGCCCTAGGAAAAATGGGTCTTGTTAGTAATACTCAGTGCCTTACAACATATTGACCTAATACGACAAATGAAGTTTGTTGTTGTTGTTCAGTTGTTTCTAGTCGTGTCTGACTCTTTGTGACCCTATCTGAAGTTTTCTTGGCAAAGACACTGGAATAGTTTGCAATTTCCTTCTCCAGTTCACTTTACAAATAAGGAAACTGAGGCAAACAGGATGAAATGACTTGCCTAGGGTCACATAGCTGGTAAGTGTCTGAGGCCACATTTGAACTCAGGAAGATGAGTCTTCCTAACTGCAGGCCTGGCACTCCATCCACTGTGCCATCTTGTTGCCCCAACAAATGGGGATTTAGGAGGAAATAAAGGGTAAAATGATTTTCTATCTGAATAGCAAATATATATTCATGAAATGACTATCCAGGCAATGTTTCTTTGTTTAGGACCAATGCTATTAACTTGGCAGGGCTGCTATTTAAGCAAACAAATCCCGAGGACAACTGAACACCATTAACAAGAAGCAGCATTACTAACAGAGTTACCAGTCTCTGGCAGGGACAGAAAGCTAGCTGGAGTGTACAGTATGTGACTTTAAAAATAGTCATGTCTCACACAAGTGATTTTATCTCAGCACAGGAATGGGGAAAAGCATTGGCGCATCCTCACATCCACGTGAGGCAGGTTGCTTTGATGATGTAGCCAGTTAGCAAAAGGCTAAGTGGAACCCCAATAAACAAGCAGGCTTCCTTCTTATGGTTGTCAGAGAGATGGAGAGACAGAGGAGGAAATTGGAAAAAGGAAAAAGAGGCAGAGGAGACAGGAAGGACATCAATAGAAAAGCCCCCCAAAATGCTTCTGCCAAGAGGACCTAAATTACGGGCCTCCCCCCAAAGTAAGTTAAACAGTTAATTAGGATCCTATCAGAGGGAAGCACTGCACCATTTTTCATTTCCTTATTGTGAAGGATGGGACTTTGGAAGCAATGTCTTTTTGTGCTGGTTCTCCTTACAACTCTGATTTTTGTGTTTTTTTTGTAATCGTAAATTACTGGTACAAAAAAGGATCCAGAGAACAACTATCTTGAATGCTGCTGAATTAGCAGAAGGCTGTAATCAAATTATAAAAGGAGAGACCTTTCTTTTCAACTCAAGTGTGCTAAGAACTTCAGACAGTGTGATTACCTGTAGCGAACAACTGATTCAGAATCACTATATAACAAAAACTCTGTCGGAAGAAGAGCTCAGATTTCCTTTGGCCTACATAATAGTTATACACAAAGACTTCGAAACCTTTGAGAGACTTTTCAGGGCAGTTTACATGCCCCAGAATGTTTACTGTGTTCATGTGGATAAGAAGGCAGCCCTTGAGTTTTATGTAGAAGTGAGAGAATTTCTGAACTGTTTTCCCAATGCTTTCCTTGCCTCAAAGATGGAATATGTAGTCTATACTGGAATATCTAGGCTCCAGGCTGACCTGAACTGCATGAAAGACCTTGTAGTCTCTGAGGTTCAGTGGAAATACATTATTAACACTTGTGGGCAAGATTTCCCTCTGAAAACCAATAAGGAAATAATCCAGCATTTGAAAGGATTTAAAGGGAAAAATATCACCCCAGGGGTGCTGCCTCCTGAGTATATGATTTGGAGAACAAAATATAGCCACAAAGAGCATGCTGGTCCAGTTGTATTTTTTATTAACCAAACCCGGACATTAAAAACCCCACCTCCCCACAATCTGACCATTTACTTTGACTCGGCTTATGTTGCCCTCACCAGGGATTTTGTCAACTTTGTTCTCCAAGACCAACGGGCCATTGATTTATTTGAGTGGTCTAAGGACACCTACAGTCCTGATGAGCACTTCTGGGTGACTCTCAGTAGGAATCCAGGTATGTGTGCCTCCCATGTGCTGTTACTTTGAATAAAGACACATGAACAAAAATGTTAAAATCTTTATGTTGCAGAAACGAAAGATGCTATACAAAGTGATATACAGAAAACACATCCTTATAGAATGAAACACAATCTCTTATGGAAGAGAAACTTCTTAGCATAGGAAAATGAGCAGATGTTTCTGCAGAATAGAATACCTATTTTCGAAGTTTGATTCTGCCTTAAGATCTACTTATTTCAAGCAATTTAGGAACCAGTGGTATGTAGTTGTAGACCTAGTTCTCTCTCTAGCATGAGGGCATTTAAAATTAGATACTAGAATTTGGGGCAGCTAGGTGGTGTAGCTGGGCCCGGAATTAGGAAGACTTTTCTTCATGAGTTCAAATCTGGCCTCAGACACTGTGTAACCCTGGGCAAATCACTTAACCCTGTTTGCCTCAGTTTCCTCATCTGTAAAATGAGCTGGAGAAGAAAATGGCAAACTTCTCCAGTATCTTTGCCAAGAAAACTCCAAATGGAGTTACAAAATGTCGAACACAACTGAACAACAACTAAAATTTAGGAATAAGGATTCAAACCCTCATCACTTTATGATTCTCCATTCTACCCTCTATATTGCTGCCAGAGTGATTTTCATTAAACCTCACAGACCTCTACTCAGTAAATCCCAGTGATTTCACTATTGCCTCTAGAATAAAATACGAACACTTCTGTTTAGCTTTTAAAGCCTTCCAAAGCCTTGCCCTGCTTATCCTTGCAGCCTCCTTGTACTTGACTCTCTGTACTCCCAGATCCAGCCAGACTGGCCTTCTGTGTCTTCTTCATATATGACAATCAATCTCCAGTCTCCATGCTTTGGAGCATGGAGCCCGCCATGCCTGACCTCCACCTTATAGAAACATTCTCTTTGAATGTGAAGCTCATGTATCACCTTCTATGAGAAGCCTTTCCTTATTTCCCTGTCCCCCAATTGCTAATGCCCTCTCTCCCAGACTACTTAGTAGCTGACCACTTTGTCTTAATTTGTATTTATTCTCTTAATATTTATTCTGAATATACATATATATATATATACTTCATGTCTCCCCCCAACAGAATGTAAGCTCTTTGCAAGCAGGGATTGTGTTATTCTTTGTAACCCACAGCACCTAACATAGTGCCAAACAGTTAGATGATACAGCCTGGAGACAGAAAGACCTGAGTTCATATCCGACCTCAACTCTGTATCAACTCTGTAACCCTGGGCAAGTCACTTAACCTCTGTTTACCTCAGTTTTCTCATCTGTAGAGTGGGATTAATAGCACCTACTACCCAGGACTGTTGTGAGGATCAAATGAAATAATAATTGTGAAGTGCTTAGCACATAGTAAGTGCTAATATAAATGTTTATTATTATTAGCATGTAGTAGGTATTTAATAAATTCTTATTGATTGATGATTTGGAAGTTGTTTTTTTTTTAAAAACAAATCCTTCCTCTCCTCTGCTCCCAACTTCCCCCACAACTAAATCCCTCAAAACTGAAAACTGAATTTTGATAGCCTTTGATAAGGAGGAGAATTAGGTCAGCTGAACTTTCCCCCCTTCTTTTGCTAGAACATTATAGGACTCTTTTGATCAAACAACTAAATGTTTTTTATTCTTTTCCAGTTTCCTCATCTGTAAAATGGGATAACAATACTACTACTAATAATAATATCTCCCTCCCAGGGTTGTTCTGAGTATCAGATGTTGTGAGAATAATGTTTGTAAAGCACTTTGTAAACTTTAAAGAGTCATATAAACGCTAGCTATCAATACTCTTAATATTCCATACAAACCAACCTTCTTCATGTTTCCCATAGATAACATTTTACCTCCTGCCTCTCTCAGCCTTGTCAGTTGTCCCCCATTCCTGGAAATGCTCTCCCTCTATACCTCCATTTCTTGGAAGTCCTAGCTACCTTCAAGGTCTGGTTCAAATGTCGCAGCCTTTTTTTAGTGTCCTATTTTATGAAGCACTTAGCTAAGTGCCTGGCAAATAATAGGCACTTAAATGTTTATTCCTTCCCACCCTGTGCTCCTTCCCCTTTTCTGTGGGGTTTCTTGGGATGTATATTCCTGTTTATATTTGTCTGTGAATATATTGTCTCTTTTCCCTTTAAAAAAATATTTCTTTGATTTGTTTTTTTGAACATTTTAGTCCTTCTTTATGCATAATTCCAAACCGCTTTCTGGAATGGCTGGTCCAAGTTTGCAACTCTTCCAACAACCTATTAGTTTGCCTATCTTTTCACAACCCATCCCATACTGACTATTCCTATCTTTGCTGTTGTTGCCATATTTGTCTATTTTCTGGGCATAAAATCAACTTCAAAATTTTAATTTCTTTAACATTTTCTGTCTGTTATAGTCACTGATTTCTCTATGGTGTCCTTGCTCTCAAAGCGCTTCTTACAGTGAATCATTTCCCTTCTGTAAGCCCAGACTGTGGTGCTTCTCTCTCAGTCCTGTTCTGGGCTTTGCTCTCTCAGGGAAGTTCTGTGGTCTACAAGGGGCAAAGGCATCTCCTTGGAACATTGCTGCAGGGAGGCTCTGACAGGCCACTGTAGCTGGACCTTATCTCCACCTTTCTTAGTCCCACTCTTGTGAATTTCCTTCTCTTTTATGAAGCTGGCTTTCTTTAATGCGTAGGCTGACCACAGGCAACTGGTTGGGAAATGACTGAGGGAAGGTCCCTGAGGGAAATTCTGAGACACATTTGCAATTAGTTCTCTTTTCTTTTTTTTTTTTAATTAATTAATTTATTTTGGGTTTTCAACATTTACTTCCAGAAGATTTTGAATTCTAAATTTTCTCCCTCTTCTTCCCCTCCCCCCTTCCCAAGACAGCGTGCAATCTGATATAGGCTCTACATATACATTCATATTAAACATGTTTTCACAGTAGTCATGTTGTAAAGAAGAATTAGAACCAATGGGAGAAACCACGAAAAAAGAAGAAACAAAACAAATAAAAAAAGAGAGAACAAATTGTATATTTTGATCTGCATTCAGACTCCATAGTTCTTTTCCTATATGCGGACAGCATTTTCCATCATTAGTCTTTTGGAGTTGTCTTAGATAATTAGGAATAATAGATAATTATTAAAGGTAATTGTCTTAGATAATTAGATAACTGGACCTGTGAAAATATGTTTCTCTCATTCCTTCTGGTGATTGCCCATTTCCTCTGTAACCAGCACCTGCACTTTTGGCCTCTTTCTGCCACAGGCTTCTCCTATCATGATCCAAGATCTTCTATGGTCACCCCTTTTCCTTGCTTTCATGCCTCAGGGTTGGTCTGAATCATGGGCTTCAAACTACTCGGGGATCTGGGTCCCCATATACCACAGAAGGATGTTGGGCCTCAATTACATTCTTTTTCCATAAGAATTACCTGTAGTGTTTTTCTCTCTAATTTTCCTCTTCTTGTCATGGTTATATTTACTCCCATTGATGGGGTGGGGCCAGGTTGGGCAGGATGATGAAAGTGGCAGTGGAGGGATGGGGGGTAGCTTGATAGCACAGTGGATAGGGAAGTCCTCAATTCCATCCTCTTCAGACACTTACTGGTTCCATGACCCCGGGCAAGTCACTTAATCTGTCTCAGCCTCAGTTTCCTCATTTGTTAAATGGGGATAGTAATAGCATCTACCTCACAGAGTTGTTGTGAGGTTCAAATGCAATAATAGATGTAAACTGCTTTGCAAACCTTAAAAGTGTTGTATAAATTCTGCTATGATTATTAATTATTATTATTGGCAGTGGAGTGAGAACTGTGACCTAGTTTACTTTCTCACTCTATTACCTCTCCAGGATCCATGATTCTGAGACTTTTTTTCTGAACTGGACCTGTGATTTCATTAGCGTAGGGAGCTTATGGAAAAGCATTTCCCCTACCATTACTGTTCATTACTTGCCCTGTAATTTCTAGTTTTAGGTAGTATCCTGTGGCACTGAGAGGTTAAGGTATCTTGTCCAGGGTCTTAGGGATGTGAGGTAAGCCTAGATAATCTTGACTCAGAGAAGTTAGAACTATCCATTATACTAGGCTTCCTTTCTACATATATTATTAGTATAAATAATTTATATCGTAAGTGTATCAATTGTACTGATATGTCCACTTCCAGGATTAAATAAGTATGAATTGTTAGCAAGGGATCCTGGCTCAGGAATGCTTCTAGAAAGTAGTAATGGATCAGAAAGGGTTAGGAAGGAGGTGTTCTCCATAAGGATTCAGTACATCTTTTATCACAGTCATATACCCCAAGTGTAAATTATTTAGCTCCAGAGTAGGGAAATGGACTGAGACAATAGACAGAGACAATAAACAGGAAATAGACACCCTCATCCCTCTGACTGCCTTCCCCAGATGGAAGACCAGCAGAGCAGATACACAGAGGCCCAAAGTCAACCACCGTAACTGTTACCCAGCCACATAAAAGTCCCACTTGCCTCCAGTTCAATCTTTCACTCAATATCTCTGTCTCTGTTTCTTTGCTTCTCCTCCTCTCCCTCCCTGTTCTTCCCCCACCTCTTTCTTTTTCTCTCTCCCTCCTCTCTTTCTTTCTTCTCTCCCCAACTCTCTGCCTCCTCTTTCTCTTCCTCCTCTGTCTCCATCTCTCTCCCTCACTCTTCTTTCTCTCTTCCCTCCTCTCCCTACCTCTATCTCCCTTCATATGCAATTTCTATGCAAGCTTCACTATTTTATTATCTAGTTTTCTAAAAAGTTCCAACCCCATTTGTTTTGCTTCCTTCCCTTAATCACCCTGGCAAGCAAGCAGGACGGAAGAGGTGATATAATCATCCAGTATCCTGTCCCATATGTTCTCTTTCACCAAAGTAGTCTTACTCCCCTTCCCCACCCCCAACTCCACTATACTGACTTATTAAGTTCATCACACATTTCCAAACAAGAGTCAAAACTTATTTGTAAGAATTATTTGCTAAAGAAGTAGATCAAGTAAAATTCATAACGAGAAAACTTTAGGGGAAAAATGAGGTTTTACCCAACTGAAACTAAAATCAGTCAAGTTCAGGTGAGATGTTTTGTACCTACAAAACAGGGTTAAGAGTATTAGAAAATGTTTCCCAAGTCATTTGACATTCACAGTTAAGGGAAGGGAGACGAAGGACAGCTGTGCTTCTCATGGTGTACTTTTAGAAAGGTTCAGTGAGCACAAAAGTCCCCCTGAATGGGCTTGGTTAGTTAGGCAGATCCTGTGCCCATTTATAGAGAAATTTCTTTCCTGGCCCAAATTACATCTAGGTGTGAGTGTTTCTGTTGGGGGAGAGTGTGTTTAAGGGGAAGGCCCACAACTGAGGATGTCCAATAAATATGATAAAAGACGTTTTCTTATATTATTTCATTGACAAATATCCTACTCACTCACTTGATCCATTCAAAATCAGGCATCATGTACCATTTCCAATCTAAAGAAGTAGTTCTTCAATTTTGTGGGTTCTGCTAGGAGAAAGTTTATAATCAATTCTTTAGAGGCAGCTAGGTAGCACAGTGGATTAGAATGCTGGACTTGGAGTCATGAAGACCTGAGTTCAAATTCTGCCTCAAACACTTACTGGCTGTGTGACCCTGGACAAGTCACTTAACTGCTGTCTGCCCCAGTTTTCTCATTTGTAAAAATGGAGAATGTAATAGAAATTACCTCCCAAGGTTGTTGTAAGGACAAAATTAGATAAAATTTATAAAAAGTGCTTAGCACAGTACATGGTACATAGTAGTCACTTAATAAATGATTATTTACTTCCTACTTTGATACTTGTATACTCAAATGCATCTATGCACTCATTGATGTTAACATTCTCTCCTGCAGTGATGATTTGAAATCTACCCACACTGTTTCAACCTATATGACCTTTGTCCACTTTTTTAGGGAATCTTTCCAATATTCCGGGGGCCTGTCCTCTAGAGCTCTTGATATCCCAATGGAGCACATGAACTGTCTACTTGCTATTCACCTGTTATTGGGATCCATGGACACTAGACATGGACTGTGTGCCTTTCATTCCTCACGCTAAGTACATTATTGTACACCTCTTCTTCTGGTTGAACATTTCTCTGGTGGCACCCTTGATGGAGCTGTTGATGCACAAGTATCGAATGGTTACGTGCTGCCTTCGGAGATGATCTCCAATTTATCCTGCATATATTTTGTATGTGGGTAGTTACTTATATGTTGTCTCCTCCATTAGAATGTGAGCTCCTGAAGTCAGGAACTGGTTTTTGCCTTCTGTATCTCCAGTCCTTAGCACAGTGTCTGGCACATGGCACACAGTAATAAACACTTATTGACTGGCTGACTGCCTTATTCACATCCATTATTCATCCAGTTCACCAAAATTTATACTTTTCTGTGACATTTTCATCACCTTCCATTATGATAGAATAGACACCTTTGAGTATAACTTGAAGACATACAATGATGTCTGCATCAGGGATAAATTTTTACTAAAATTTATATTGTCATTTTGTCTGATTTCTTCTGACTTTTGGGTCCACCAGACTATAAAAACTAATACAGGAACCCAAACACCTGAGATTTTAGTGTATTGTTGATTTGTTCTATAACCTTGGGTCCACTGCTAATCACGTAGACCTTAATTTCCCAGTTTATAAATAAGAATAAGTAATAATACTATACCCCCCCAACCTCCTCCCCTAGGCTATTTCAGGGATAACTTTAGCTCTCTAAAGTGATTCTAATTTATCCAAAGGAAGTTGTTACCAAAATTTAAGATATTATTGGAACCTCCCACTAGTGTCTAATAGATGTTGAGTTCCTCAAAGGCAGGGACTATTTTTTTTTTGCTTTCATTGAATCCCTAGTGTTTAGTACAGTGCCTGGCACATAGTGGATGCTTAATAAATGTTTACTGACTGTCAATGTGATAGTATATAAGCTTACTGATTTTGCTTCTAATTTAGATGTCAGACACCAGCAAAATAGTGAATACTTTTTATCTATGACCACAAAATAAGTAGGAAAAGTAGGTCCAGTTCCTATTCACAAAGTGGAATCATATCTGCATTTTTATAAGTGTTCAGTAGCTAAAAACTCGAGAGATGAAATTAGAAACTAGAAACTCTGCTATGCCATGTTTAGTCACACTTTCCCAGTTGTACGTTCTTAGGTATGGAACACCTCTTTCCTTCACCTCTAAAAGCCTCAAGCCTGGCCAAGTTTCTTTCACTTACACTGAGTTTAAGGGCAAAAAGGGAGAAGAAAGTACTACATGTACTCTAGAGGTAAAGACAATATTCCCTTTGGCTCCTAGAAAATATCTTTCAGATGGGCAAAGAAGTTCACTTTAAGAAAACTAAATTCTAGCCAAGGTTCAAAAAGCAATCCTACTATAAAGGGAATCAAGGAATGGAGGAATGGATTTTTTTTTTTTTTGTAAGCTGAATATATACTCTATACTCTGTTCTTGTCGGACTACATCCCACATCTCATGTTTTGTCCTGAGCACCATAAGTAAGAACATTGATAAACTGGAGGAGGATGTCCAGGATGATGAAAAGTAGAGACCATAGCTGTGTGGGCTTCAGTAGAAAGAGCTTGGATCATTTAGCCTGGAAAATAGAAAGGGGTAGAGGGGGAAGCGACACAGATATATTGCATTCTTCAAGTATTTGAATGGCTGTCATATATGGAAGAGGCATTATATGTCTTCTTCTTCTTGGCCCCAGAAGGAAGAACTTGGAGCAACTTGTGGAGGTTACAGAGACAGATTTCAGCTGGATAGATGGAAAACCTTTCTAAAATTATTTCTGTCTAAAAAGTATGATGGGATATCTTTAGAAGCAGAGGATATCTCATCCTGGGAAGACATTAAGTGGAACCTGGATGACCACTGTTTGGAGATTTTTAGAGAAGATTACTATTCAAAATTAGCCAAGATGGCTTGTGAATTACCATCTAGCTCCAAGATTCTGTGATATCTTATTCTAGTAAGAGACCTTTTTTTTCTGAATCCTCTAAAATTATTTTTTAATGCCAAATATCAAACAACATAAAACATTAAATAATCTTGGAGTGGTTGAAGGATCCTTGTATGTGCCAGTTATTTACATATTATTTCTACCATTAAAATATAAATTCAAAAAAGACCATTAAAAAGGACTCATCGATTCATCTTTCTTTTCTTCCTTTTAAAAATGTATTATTACTACCTTCTTCTGCCCTCTCCAGCCCCAGCTCTTCAAAAAAAGAGGGGGGAAAAAAAGCCTTCCCTTGTAGGGAGGCATGTGGAAGAGTAGAAAAGGCAATGCATGGGTTCAAATCCAGCCTGTGACACTAGCTGTGTGATTCTGGGCAAATCACTTAATCTCTGTCTGCCTCAATTTCTTCATCCCTAAAATGGACATTGTAGTAGCACCTACCTTATCAGGGCTGTTGTGAGGATCAAGTCAAATGAGACGATATATCTGCAAAAACCCCTTCTCAGTCCCCCTTAATGCTAGTACGTTTCCTTTACAATCATTTCCAATTTATCTTATATCTTGGATGTATGTAGCTTTTTGTCTGTTTTCTCCCCATTAGACTGTGAACTCATTGAGAGCATGACTGTCTTTTGCCTACCTTTGTTCTCTAGGCTTAGCACTGTATCTAGCAAAGTAAGTAGGTGCTTAATAAATGCTGTTTATGACTACTTATGTAAAAGTGCTTTGCAAAACTTAAAAAAAAACACTATTTAAATATTAGCTATTATTATTAGCTCCCAATTCATTAATGAAAGGCTCTCAGCATCTGGAATGTCTTTTTATTTTCAGTTCTAGTGTAAATGAATCCCTGTGCCCTTTGCACTGAAATTGGAAAACTCCAGCAAAGGCTAGCAAAGCAGAGAACTCCATTAAGAACCTAGATTAAAAAAAAAAAAGAATCTAGATAATTCAGACCAAAACAAAAGCTTTCATTTGAAATATTCAAATAATTGGGGCAAGAAATGTTTTCTTTGGTCCTGGCTTGAATTCCTAATGTAATTGCTCAGTTCTCAGAAATACTCATCTTTCCCAAGCCCAGATTCCTCCAGCCACTTACTGAGCCAGATGGGTCCCTTAATGACCTGAAAGTGTAAAACTCCATACACACCAAACTGAGCATCTTTGCCTCAAGGCAGGCATAAAGATGAGATATCTACTTTGAAGATATATAATTATCTAACCTCAACTAATGATTCAATAACAAAGCCCAACCTTTATCTAGGTTTCCTATCTCCTGAGTTTAGAACTTTTACAATTAGCTCTGATTCAAACAGCAAACAAGTAAACAACAACAAAAATATAATAAACCCTCAACCAGGAAACAGGTGGAATTCTGGGTTCCAAAGTTTCACTCAGCTTCTATTCCATAACCATTTATTAAACTTTCCTATTGGAAAGCATTGTAAGTGTTGTGGGAGAGACTAAGATGTGGTTCCTGACCCCAAGGGTCATAGGGTCAAAGATTTAGAGCTGGAAGGGATTATAGAGATCATCTAGTTCAACTGACTTCTTTTGTAGAAAAGGAAACCTGAGTCTCAGAGAGGTTGTCATTTGTCTACAGTCATGCAATTTTAGCTGGCACTTGAAGAAAGCCAGGAGGCAGAAATGAGGAGGGAGAGTATTTCAGGTATGGGGGACAGCCAAAGAAAATGCTTATATTCAGGAGGTGGAATGGGTATTATTCAAGGAACAGTAAGGAAGTCAATGATATTAGATTACAGAGTACATGTAACGGAGTAAGGTGTAAGAAGACTGGAAAGCTAAGAGGGGCTTAGGTTAGGAAGAGCTTTGAATACAAAATAGAAGGTTTTATATTTGATCCTGGAGGTGATAGGGAGCAACTGGAGTTTTTTGAATAGGGGAGTGACATAGTCAGACCTGTGCTTTAGGAAGATCACTTTGACAGTTGAGTGTAGGATGGACTGGAATGAGGAGAGACTTGAGCCAGGCAGATGCACCAACAGGTTATTGCAATAATTCAGGGATGAGATGATGAGAGCCTGCATTAAGGTGGTGGCAGCATTAGAGGAGAGAATCTTTGAGAGATATTAGACAAAATATTTGAGATATATTAGATAAAATTAGCAGAATGTGGGAATAGATTCAGTATAGAAGATAAAAGAGTGAGAAGGCAAGGATGACAGCTAGGTTTTGAGCCTCAGTGACTGGGAGGATGGTGGTAACCTCTATAGTAATAAAAAAAATTAGGAATAGGGGAGGACCTGGAGGAGGGAAAGATAATGAATTCAGTTTTGGAAAAGTTGAATTTAAGATGTTTGAGTTTGAGATGTGGGAGGAGGCAGTTGTAGTGCAGAGGAAGAAAAATATACATGGGATTGAAAGTCAGGATACCTGGGTCCAAATCCAGGCTCGGTTACTTACCATCTTTGTGACCTTGGGCAAATCACTTAAGCTGAAGCTTAATCACTGAAGCTCTCTAAGCTTCAGTTTCTGCATCTGTAAGATAAAGGATCAAACTAAATAATCTCTAAGGTCCCTTTCAGCCTTAAATCTACAATTGTATGACCCAAATTACAATTTCAGTTCTGCTGACACTACCTGTGTGACCTTAAAAAATAGTTTTCACTCTCTAGGCTTTAGTGTCCTCATGTCTATAATGGTGATGATGGACTCAATTTTCTGTAGTGTCTCACCTCTAAATCTTATGATCTTATCCAAAATAATGTCATTTTTTAAAAAGTAGAAACTGGAGAACAGTTGGCTTTGATAAAAGTCCTATCCTCAGGCTTCATCCTAGTAATAAATAGAACCATAACCCAGAAAAGGACGAGGTCCCTTTCATTTTAATGACATGAATTCTCAATAGTTGCCAGGTGCATAGGTGTTTTCAGAACCTGGAAGGAATAGTAATAATAATAATAAGAAGAAGAAGAATAGCTAGCATTTATATAGTACCTTCTATGTTCATTCCAGGCACTGTGCTAAGCACTTTACAAATATTATCTCATTTGGGAAGGGGTGCCGCTTTTGGTGAAAGAGGAAAAAAAGCTGGAAACGATGTATTTCCATCAATTGGGGGAATGGCTAAACAAATTGTGGTATATGAATATTATTAATAACATAATAAATGTTGTCTCATATTATCATATTAGTGCATATTATTTCACTGTAAGAAACAAAAAAATGAGGAATTTAAAGAAACAAGGGAAGACTTGCATGAACTCAATCAATAAACATTTAGTGTCTGCTATGTGCTAGACATCGAGAAGACGAAAAATAAAAGTCCTGGCCCTTAGGGAGCTTATATTATCTCTTGGAAGACAATACGCACATAAAAAAGTATACGGAGGATATATACAAAATATATACAAGGTAAATTGGAAGGTGGGGTAATGGATAGAGTCCTGGATCTGGGTTCAAATCCGTCCTCAGACACTTACTAGCTGTGTGACTCTGGGCAAGTCACTGAACCCTATTTGCCTCAGTTTCTTCATCTATAAAATGAACTGAAGAAGGAAATGGCAAATCATTCCAGCATCTTTGCCAAGAAAATCCCAAATGGGGTCATGAAGAGTTGGATGAGACTGAAACAACTGAACAACAACAAAAAATTTTGGGAGGAAGGTCACTAGGATGGGGGGTATGTGTGCAGGGGTTTGATAAGACAAGGTTTAATGTAAAAGATTGTCCTTGAGATGAGTCTTGAGGGGAAACAAGGAGTCAGAGGTGAGGAGAGAGTACATTCTAGTCATGGAGGGAAGCCAATGCAAAGGCATGGAGGTAGATGTTGAGAATCACATGTGAGCTACAGCAAGAAAGCCAGTTTGGCTGAACTATGGAATGCAGGAAGGGGAGTGATATTTAATAAGTCTGTAAAAGCAGATTAAGGCCTGGTTGTGGAGGGCTTGAAATGTGAAATGGAGAAGCTTATATTTGAATCTAGAGTTAACAGAGAGTCATTTGAGATTGCTGAGTAAGGGGCTTGACGGGTCAGATTTGAACTTGAGGAAAATCATTTTGGCAGCTGTGTGAAAGATAGGTTAGAGAAAGGAGACATTTGAAGTAGGAAACTGATGTAGAATCAAGAAGCAGAGGTAGAGGTACATATACAAAGACTATATTAATGTAAAGGAAAAAATAACTTGTCATGACCCATCTTGACCTAGAAGATGAGGAATGTCAAGGAAATGGAATGTAAAGGAAATAATAAATTGTAACAACCAATCTTGACCTAGGAGACAAGATTAGGAAGTACTTCCAGCATTTTGTTAAAGAAAAGAGTACTATAAATGAAAAATGTTGCATATACTATCATACATGATTTGTATTAATTTGTTTTGCTTAATTGCTTTCTTTTATTATAAGGAAAGTTTCATTGGGGGTTTTAGGGGTTGGATCTAGAAATGACTGTGCTGTTTTAAAAAATAAAAAGAAATTAAACAGGCGAAAGGAGTGCTGAGCAGATGGTACAGGGGCTCCCAGATGGTGCAAAGAAAGCAGCCGTATGTAAAAGAGGTGGTTTGCTGTATTGGCATTGCAGATTAAAACAGTACCAACGTGATAGGGCATTTATGAATGCAGTCATTCCAAATGGTTTTCAGGGATTATTTCATTTAGTAGAGTTTAACTATAGCCTAGATGCTTTTCTTGGTGTCAGAGGCTGTTCAGAACCTTCAGTTTCAGTATCCCCGCAATCAATATTGCAGGCAAAAGAAACACTTTAAATCTAGGTCCTCAACACTTTAGGTCTAGGCTCTCCCATGTCCCTCTGTGGCAGACACTCAGCTCAGCAAGAAGACTTGAGTAAAGAGAAAGAAGATTAACTGGTTCTTAGACAGCTCATCTTTTGACAAAGGCTACTGAGAAATGATGCTACTTTAGATTTGGGGAGTGGGTGTAGGGAGATAGAAGCCATGAAGCTAGCCTGGGAATGGGATTCTTAAGGAGGAGAATTGCATTAGGTGGTACCAGCAGCAACTCTCATTTCTGTCATTTTTTTTTTTTTAGGCAATTGGGGTTAAGTGACTTGCCCAGGGTCACACAACTAGTAAATGTCAAGTGTTTGGTCTGAGGCTGGATTTGAACTCAGGTCCTGCTGACTTCAGGGCCAGTGTTCTATCCACTGCTCCACCTAGCTGCCCTTCATTTCTGTAATTTTTAAAGATTTTATAGAGTGTTTTTCTTGCAACCTTGTGAGACAGGGAATGAAAGTAAACCTGCTTCCTTTTTGTCAATGAGAAATCGATGAAATCACAGGTCCAGGCAAGACAGAAGAGTGCATTGAGGTTCAGAGAGGTTAAGTGACTTGTCTACAGTCATACATCTAGTAAATGTCTCTTGACCCCAATATAGCCCTCTTTTTACTCCACTATTGGACAATGAAGGAAAGTTGGTAGGATAAAAGAAAATTTATTCTATTTCTAATAGGTGGTCAATATGGTCATAATCATCATATTTGGGCATTTTACAGATGAGGAAACTGAGGTAAACAGGGTTAAGCGACTTGCCCAAGATCACATAGCTAGTAAGTGTCTGAGACTGGATTTGAACTCAGACCTTCCTGACTCCAGGCTAGATACTCTGTTCACTGAATCACCTAGCTGCTCCACTTGTGCTCTGCATTTATGTGTATCCACCAGTATACAAGCAGATGTTTGAAAACCAGCTTTCTAGGAAAAGAAATGTATGCAAGACACACCTTTATATTTAATTGGAATAATTTCTTGTCTACTATAGACAATCAACAAAATAATAAATCAAGCCCTGACGTGTAGCCTTTGACTTTTTTCCAAGGTATACAAGCTCATATTTTTGTTTTTCTTTCCCTCCTTGGAATAGAGTAGGGGTTCTTAACCTGGAATTCATGTAGATTTCTGGGGGGTCATGAACTTGTCCTTATAAAAATTTTGATAACTGTATTTCAATATAATTGGTTTCCTTTATAATCATATGTATTTTGTTCTTCACATTTTAAAAGCATGATTCTGACAAACAGATTGGGGAGAAGATGAGAAAAGAATTCTCTCTGTGTCCACTAAAAATGTCAGTAGGTTTAATCGCTGTACAAAGCCACTCTCCTCCTCTCTTCCCAGGGGTCATATCAGGCCCTTAACTATGATTTGAGAAGCACTTCAGAGTCACAGTTAAGGAATTTGAGTTAAGGATTCCCAATGTAATAATAACAATTCCCACTTACATAGTATTTTATGTTTTATGAAGTACTTTCATCATAACCAGCCTGGGAGGTAGAGTAATATAAGTATTATCCCAATTTTACAGATGAGGAACTGAGGTTCAGAGAAGTTAATAATAGTAACAATAACTAATATTTATATAGCTTAACATTTACAAAGCACCTTACATGTATTATCACATTTCATTTAATATTTGTAACAAACCTATGTTGTGATATATGCTATTATTACCTCCCTTTTATGCATGAAGAAACTGAACCTGAGAAAGGTCAAGTAACTTTCCAACAGTCACACAGCTAGTAAATGTCTGAAGCAAGATTTGAACCAACTCCAAGTAGGGCACTCTAACCATTTTACCACCTAATTGCCTTGCCCATTGTCATCCGCCATAGTTCATTTTAGAGTTGAGCTTCAAACCCAGGCTTCCAGACTCCAAATCCAGGGGATTTTCTCCCACACCACATTGCCTTATTCATTCAAAGCATTTTTTTCCTTATTATCTAGTATATGTTTATATAAAAGTAGGTGTAGGCCAATGGTGGAAGCAAAAAAGTTTTTATTTGTAACACCTTCACTTGAGCCATATATATGACATATGGATATTATTGGCTGGACTTTCTCAGTGGAAAGAAACATTTTGATAAAAACAATTTATATCAGAACTAGTTTTTCATGTGAAAATCCATATGCCCTGGTAAATGCCTTTCCCAAATATTTGTTGGCTGTGATGTAGGCATAGGCAATTAGCAGCAGAATCTTGGTTATTGTTCATCATTTTCTAAGTAGCAACCTCTACTTTTTTTTAGAACTTTATATTAGAATCACTGAAAACTTAACCTCAGTTCCAGAACTCCTATGACTGCTCATGTTTCTAGAGTATTTACTGTGGTGACTTGCTTTTTGCCTCAATGCTTTTGTTTATTTGCTTTGCCTGGTACATAGTTCTTTGCAAATATTTGCTTAACATCATTCATCATTCAGGGTGTGTTTGCATGTTAACTCTCCTCCATCAAAATTCATAAATTTTTCTTTATAAACTTAGCTTTTCTTTCCACTAAGGCAGTTAATCCCAAGCCTCTGTGACAAGCCATGCTATGCCATTCACATTTATTAACTACCTGTTATGTGCAAGACACTATATTAAAGGGCTGAGGACAAAAGGAAGAATAATAAGCTAGTCCCAACCCTCTTGGAATTTATAATCTAATAGAAGAAAATTAAGACATACTCAAAAAGAACTACTCTAAGACAGGCTCTGATAATTGAAACTCTTGAAAATTCAAAATATCAGTATTTGCCTTGATAATTCCTTGCAAATTTTGCTTGCGAAAGCCTTTAAGCCATTAGGTGAGAGCTGAAAAAATGTTTGGGAGCCTTTCAGCCAATTTGAGAGATGCACTGACTCACACCTCCTCCTTCACCAATTAGCTGAACTACTGTGGAAAGTCAAGTGACTGGGCCCCAGGAGGAGTTGGGTTCTCCCCAGTGAACTCCTGGAAAGGGTTCCACTGATATACTTTAGTCATTTAGATGTTGTTTGAAGTTATCATCATCATTATCAAAGAATTCATAAATTCATAGGTTTTCATTTACAAGTTATCTAGACAATGAGAATGGAATCAGTTAGCTGTTAAAATGGGGGTGTGATTACCACCATTGCCAACTTTTCCCTGAAATGTATGTGTAACAGCTCTTATTACCTCAGGAAAAGTTCTCTATAATATGCAATTAGGGAAAAACAAACAAACAAATCCTGAGTCATCTGATCTGCTTTAGTAACTCTGACAAGAGTTCCATTAAAATAGTCTTCCAACACAGAACTATTACAGAAAAATCATAAATCATAAGAATGAGTCTAATTTTAATCACATTCAGCTAAATAACCCTGGATTTTAGTGCTCCTCTGACAAATTATTTATTTTTGCCTAAAGCCTGCCAGACCTGCCAAATGTACTTTTCGCATTCTTTGACTTTATGAATTTAAAAGACTTTTCCTTCAAATTTATGAAAGTCAGTTATTCCACCTTTCCTTCCATATGAGAATGGTGGTTAATTGAGTGATACATCATTAGGGTCTATATCTAGAGAAAAAATGGACCTCAAAAGTCATCTAGTTCAGCCCCCTCATTTTATGATTGAGGAAACTGAGGACCAAGGAAGCTGTCTCATTCTAGATCACAGGTTGTAGATATCAAAAGCAGAATTTGAATCCAGCTCTTCAGACTCCTTAACCGGTATCCTTCCCATTGTATCACAAGGTCTAAAATGTGCCCAGAAACACAACAGATTTCACATTGGCATAGACAATTAAACAAAAGAAATAGGAATGAAAGAAGACAGAAAAATAAATGTTAGTACAGTTATACTTCATTATATCTAGCTGAATTTAGAAGGTAGACGTTGGTACAGTGGAAGAAACGTTATCTTTATAGACACTGAGGTTCAAATCCTGTCTCTGACATTTACTTAATGGATACCCTTGGGCAAGTTATAAAAACTTCCTGAGACTCAGTTCCCTTATCTGTAAAATGAGGGGGTTTGGCTAGATGACTTTTGAAGTCCCTTTGAACTCTATCTATAATATTCTGAGTCTAACATAAAGTATAAAAAAGCATAATTTGCTGAAGATCACAGCAGGTGGCCCTTCTGGGCAGCTGAAAAGTTTCCAGTGGGACAAGAAACCTAGAGAGTTACTCCCAGCCAATGACAATTTCTCTCGTCAATTAATTGTAAGGCATCTAGGATAGCCACTTATGTAGTGTAAATGTAAACTTTAACAAACATTTCCACTTTTGACTGAATGCTTCAGTCTTGGACAAGTCACTCAGATTAGACTTCATGATATATAAGGTTTCTCCTACTTCTAAATGCTATGAACTAAGATATGAAGGTGTTTTGGCCTGCATAACTGTAAGGAGTACCTACCCAGATGAGATGATGGATCCATTGACACTATATCAGGGAGATGTTTAGACCAAATGATCAACTTATCATGCCTAATGGCCACTGGTCTATTACTTAACAAATGCCCAGATACTTTGGATACTTTGAGTGACACTATCTACTGCAGAAAGTGCATGCCTAGAAGACTTTTATAGAGAAGTCACACAAGGCAAGCATTCACACGGAGGTCAGAAGAAGTGATACAAAGACTCTCTCAAGGTCTTCCTGAGGAACTTTGGAATCAACTCTCAAAAGTGGGAGACACTGGGCTCAGGACTACCCAGAGTGGCATGCCCACTTCAAAAAAGGTGTGGTGCTCAAAAGAAATGTGAGATGTACAAATTTAGAGTCATCTCCACTCCAAATGTTCATATGGACTATTTGTGCCTGATCTGTGGTAGAGCCTTCCAAGCTTATTTTGGTCTGATAAGCCCCAGCCGAATGCTCTGTCCTTGACCCCAACATAGTGATGTCATTTTGGTCTTTTTTGAGAATGAAGGACAACAACCAAACCACCAACATTATCAGACAGTTGCCTTGGCTCATTGGTTTGGAAGTTGCCATACTGAAGAAAATGAAAACTCAATTTTTCCTCTGGGGGAGCATCCTGACATTGAGCTTTCTTGCTTTTGTGGCTTTGTTCCCATGTTGAAATAATGGGAAAGAATTATTTCAACACTCACTCCAAAGAATGCCCTCCTCACTTATATCTATGAAGCCAAACCCTACCCAGCTCAGATCCCACCTAATCTGACCTCTTCTCCTCTCAACTCTCAAATCTGTACAACTCATTTGGAAATTAAACTATTGCTTTATATTGCTGTTTATGTCTTCACATCATGAGTAGTTCATCTCCCCAAATCACCTATGCTAGGTGGCATAGTAGATAGAGTACTGAGTCTTGAGTCAGGAAGATTTCAGTTCAAATCTAGTCTCAGACACTTACTAGCTGTATGACCTAGGCAAGTCATTTAACCTATGTCTGCCTCAGTTTCCTCATCAGTAAAATGAGGATAATAATAGAATTTGCCTCCCAGGATTATTGTGAGGATCAAATGAGATAATATTTGTAAAATGTTTAGCGTAGTGCCTGACACATTAGGTGCTTTAAAAATGCTTGTTTCCTTCATTCATTCAAATAGACTATTCTCCCAAGCTTTTTGAGAGTAGGGGGTCATCATGTCTTACCCTTTTTTGTACCCCCTAAGTGCCCAACATATATATATTGGAATCTCAGAACCATAGAATATTAGAAATAGAAGACACCTTAGAGAATATTTAGTCCAACTCCCCCAATTTGCACATGACACAAGTGAAACCTGGAAAGATTAAGTGATTTTCCCAAGATTGTACAGTAAGTTAGTAGAACATTCCTATTCCTATTTCCTAAAAGTATGCCAAAGAGGATTGGTTCTACATGGTTCTGAACCTTATGGCTTAAAGATAACCAGTACTGTCCTCTTCTTATTAGTAAGTGTTCACCTTCAGAGGGCACATGGTTGTGGATGCTTCTTTGGTTATGCTTCAGGTTTTAGACAAAGAGAGTAAGGGGGCATTAGGGTACAGTAAAAAGAATACTGGTTCTGGAATCAAAGGACCTAGATTCAAATCTGTGGTTCTCCACTTGTCTACCTGTGTGACCTTGGGTATATGGGGCTCAGGTTCCTCAAGTATAAAATGAAGGGGGTTGAATCAGATGACTTTTAAGCTACCTTCCAGTTCTAAAGCTATGGTCCTATAAGAGTTGATTTATCAGGGATAGCACATTGAACCAAGATTTATATGGCTAATGTAGCAAGACCTGGAAACGTGGAAGTCATCAGGCAAACCAGCAGATATAGCAGTACGAGAATGTTGGACTTGGAATCAAGAAGATCTGAGTTCAGATCCTACCTCAGATACTTACAAGCTGTGTGACCCTGGGCAGATTACTTAACTTCTCTGGACCTCAGTTTCCTCATCTGTAAAATGTGGGAGTTTAACTTAATGGCCTCTAAGGTCCCTTCCACCTCTAGATTTATGATCCTCTGAAGGTGCTCTTGAGTGATCTTTACCTATATTGACTTTATCTATCCAGGCTCTTATAATCGTAATACAAGCTACCCTAGTTTTTTTTAATGAGGAAAGTAAATATTGCCCATAACTAATGTATTGATAGTAAAGGCTTCTGAGGGAATAAAGGCAAAAGCTTTTAAGATAAAACTTAAAAGGAAAGAAATTTTCATTTAATAGGTAGATCTATGCAAGATAACTTTCTACTAACAAGGAGTCTCAAAAATTACAAACAAAGCAGCTAGAGAAGCTCAAGGAAGTCAAGTTTTTATCTCTTGCCTCAATTCTTTTCTCTTAATGAAGGATTTTATTATAGTATGAACTCCTAGGAAGAGCCAAACAGCCACGTATGGACTGCCCAGTTGTCCTACAAGAAAAGAGATGTAAGATAACTACAGGAGTCCAACAGATGACAGGTCACCCGCCTTATGTTGAGAAGCAGCCAGAGGAAAGTTAACCTATAAAGAGCTTTTAATACTCAAAGCTATTAGAAATACCTTAGAAATTTAATTAGAAATTTAATACTCAAAGCTTTCAGTGTGTGTGCGTGTGAATGGTGAGAGGGAGTGGGAATGGAGATGTGGAAATGGCTACAATAGTAACAGCTAATATTTGTGTAGCATTCTATAATTTATGGAGTATATATATGCATATGTACACACACATGCAATATGTATACATATGTGTATATGTGTATGTGTGATTTTGTTTGATTATGACAATGACCTTATGTGAAGGTAGGTACTATAGTGCAGATTAATAAAACCCCACTTTAGAAAAAAAAGAAACTGAGTCTCTGAGAGACTCAGAGCTAGTGAGGAGTAAAGCCAGACTTAGATTTTCTGATTTTTGATCCCATTTTAATTTTCTCTCCCACCTACTTCCCCATTAAAAACAAAAACAAAACCCTCATAACAACTATGCATAGTCCAACAAAAGAAATTTCCCCATGGTTCATGTCCAGAAATGTATGTCTCATTCTGTATCTCACATCCATCACCTCTCTGTCAGGAGGTAGGTAACATCATCTGTCTTCTGGAATCAGGGAGGATTAGTCTGTCAAAACTATTTGTCTTTATAATATTGTTGGGATCATATAGATTGTTCTAGCTCTGTATACTTTATTCTGCATCAGTTCATGCAAGTCTTTCCAAATTTCTCTGGATAAAATACAGACTCTTTGGCCTGGCTTTAAGTTCCTCCACAGCTGGGGTCCAAACTACCTTCTTAGCTTCATTCCTCATTCCTCCCTCTCTGATATTCTGCACTATCTCATTTTGTCTTTGTAGCCTAGGATCCTGCATAATACCTTACCTATAATAGTGACTTAATAAATGGTTGCATGGTATCAGTTAGTGCCAGGCTTGCAGTCAGAAAGACTCCTCTTCATGAATTCAAATCTGGCCTCAGACACTTTCTAGCTGTAAGTGACCCTGGGCAAGTCACTTAATCTTGTTTGCCTCAGTTTTCTCATCTTTAAAATGAGCTGGAAAAGAAAATGGCAAACCATTCCAGGATCTTTGCCAATAATTAATTAGTGTGAAAGTCACAGATCACAGGAGATCCAGGCTATTCATTTTCCTCAGCAGATCACCGTGTAACTGATTTGGCTGTGGCCATTATTTTTATTTTTTTTAGCAAGAATGAAAAAACTGTCCATGCTGTTACAAATAAACACAGATTAAAATATTTTGCCTTGATTCAAGCCAAGTCGACAAGCAATTATTAAGTACCTGCTATGTGCTAAGCACTGGGAATACAAATTAAAGCAGAAAGACACCCCTTGACTTCAAGAAGCTTATATTCTAATGAAGGAAGGCAATAAGTAAAAGAGAACTGAAAATGAAGAGTGGTGAAGGTGCCAGACTGGGGGCACAGGAGAGAAAGTCCTAAAGAAATGAGTCAGCAATGCAGCCTGGGGAGGATGAAGACTTTTGATCAGGGGAGTGACACAGTCAGATTTGTAACTTTGGAAGATTATTTTGCTTTTGTTTTTTAATTTGATTTTTATTATCGTGAACTTGCCAAAGAAAATTTCTTTATACAAAGATGATTAGAAAAAAAGGACTGCATACCATGAATCTTTTTGTACAGTATGGTTCTTTTAAAGTATATCATAGATTTAACTTGGTGCTTCCAATGCTGCCCTACTTGTCTGTGTCCTCTTCTGCACTTCTTTTTGTTCTCTCTGTGTTATTTTAGTTGATCTCTCTCTTTCCTTTTAGTTGATCTCTCTCTTTCTTCTTCTTTTTTTCTGGAATCACCATCACTACACTTCACACACATGAACTTTCTCATAACTGTCCCCCCCCCTTCATGCACACAATAAAAATAAAAACCTTCCTTTGGAACAAATACATATAATCAACCACAATAAATCCACATTGGCCACGTCTGAAAATGTGTGTTTCATTCTGTACCTTGGCTTATTACCTTTCTGCCAAGAGTTGGGAAGCATAATCCATCATCCATCTTCTGAAATCTTGACAGGCCATTGCATTGATCAGCATTTTAAATCTTTCATAGTTGTTTCCCTTTACAATGTTGTGATCACTGTATACTTTATTCTCCTGAAACTTCACTAGTCATCAGTTCATAAAATTCCTCCAAAGTTTCTCTAAATCATCCCTTTAGTCATTTCTAATGGTGCAATGCTTAATCACTGAAGAGGCATTGCCTCAGTCAAACTGAGACCTGGGAAAGACCTTAACCTAAAAAGGCCAAGGTTTCGTACTGCATCTGGGGTCATCCCTATTCACCTTGATCTATATCTTGCTACTGGACCCAGATGGCTTTGGAGGAAAAAGTGAGGCTGAGACTTTGCACAGTCCTCCCTCACTTAAATCCAATTTACTTGTAAGTCATGGCATCACCTTCCTGATGTTATGATCCTCTTAGAGAATAAAGGGCAAATAACAATATTACAATAAACAATAATTAAGCACTCAATATTTGCTGGGGATTGTGGATACAAAGAAAAAAAGATAGTCTTTGCCCTCAAAGCTTACAGTCTAATGGTAAAAGACAACACACAAAAGAAAGCTGAAAAGGAGGTGGAGAGAGAATGATACTCAAAAGAAGGCAAGGTAGAGAATCCAAAGAAGTCCAAAATGAGGGTATCTAGGTGGGCAATGAAATGTCTGGTACAATAATATTCCATTCAGTTAATATTATCATAAGATTTTTCAGCCATTGCCTAACTGACAGCTACCTACTTTGTTTCCAATTCTTTTTTAACATACACACAGACTCACACACACACACACACACACACACACACACACACACACACACAAATGGGTCCTTTCTTTTAGTTCTTTGGAGTATCTATGAAATGGTATGCACAATTTAGGGACTTTTAGGGTATAGTTCCAAATTACTTTCCAGAATGTTTGGATCAGTTCACAACTCCATCAAGAGTCAGTCCAATATTTATTAAGCACGTATTATGTGCCAAGTACTGTGCTAAGCACTGGAGATACAAAGAAAGGCAAAAATAAAATCCCTTAATTTGCCTGTCCACCCAAAGATCCTCCAACAATTATCTTTATCCTTTGCCAATTTGATAAGTATGAAGTAGAATTTCAGGATTGCTTTAATTTGTGTTTCTTATATTGATTTGGGTTATTTTTCAAATTGTTAATAATCAGCTTTTCTTTTGAGAAGTCTACATTCATATCCTCTGACCATTTATCTATTGGGGAATGGCTCTTGTTCTTATATATTTGCATCAACTCCCTAGATATATTTATTATCAAACTTTTGCCAGAGACTTTTGCTGAATTTTTTCCCCAGTTCATTGATTCCCTTTAAATTCTAAAAGCATTAATTTTGCTTGTGTAAAAAAATTTAATTTTATGTAATAAAAATGGTCCATTTTTTTCTTCTATGATTCTCTCTATCCTTTGTTTGGTCAAGGGATTGTCTTCAACTATAGTGGTAAAAGGTATCTCCTTCCCTGTTCAAATTTGTTTATGACGTATTTTGCATCTGATGTTACATATAGGGGGCAGCTAGGTGGAGCAGTGGGTGAAGCACCAGCCCTGAAGTCAGGAGGACCTGAGTTCAAATCCAGCCTCAGACCAAACACTTGACACTTACTAGCTGTGTGACCCTGGGCAAATCACTTAACCCCAACTGCCTAAGCAACCAAAAAAATAAAATAAAATAAAGTTACATATATAGGTTATTGCATGAGAATTGTTTTAAACCTGATTTCTTCCAAACTGTCTTCCAGTTTTCCCACTGGTTCTTGTTCCTTATTCAAGTGGTTGGAATTATTGAACACTATGCCACTGGGTACGGTTGCTTAAGAGTCTTGTGTACCTAATTTGTTTGACTAATCAACTTTTCTATTCTTTAATAAGCATCAAATAATTTTGATGATTACTACTTGGGACCATAGTTTGAGATCTGGTATTACTAGACTTCTTTCTTTTCCACCTTTTTAAAAATTGTTTACTTTGAAATTATTTATCTTTTGCTTCTCCAAAGAGAGTTTGGTGGGGTTTTTTTTTCTTCTAATTCCACACAATAACTTTCTGGAAACTGAAAATGTATCTGGATAATATTATCTGTCATTTTCATTCTATTGGCACAGCCCAATTATGAGCAATTAAGGTCTCCAATTATTTGTGTCTCTATTTCTGCAATGAGTATTTTGTAGTTGTGTTCCTGTAATTCCTGCACATGTAGAAATATTACTTTGGAAGTGTGTGATAAATAGTTGGAGAGGAGAGAGACTGAAAATTGGGGAGGATATATTGATAGTCTGGATGAGAAGAGGTAACCTGACCTGTTATAAGCTGAATTATGCTAACAATAGAATTGCTACTGTTGTTCAGTAGTTTAGTCTCGTCCAGCTCTTCATGACCCCATAGAGGATTTTCTTGGCAAAGATACTGGGATGATTTGTTATTTCCTTCTGTGGACTAAAGCAAACAGAGGCTAAATGACTTGACCAGGGTCACACAGTTAATGAGTATCTGAGGTCAAATTTGAACTCAGATCTTCCTGACTCTAGGCCCAGAGCTCTATCCACTGAACCAGAATAGACAGGTATAATCACAGAGAGGTTGTGGAGGAAGAATCAACAGGACTTGTTATCATATCCTTCATCTTCCGCTGAGAGCACATAGAGGAAAAATACTGAGATATAAGTATTTGGCATGGAAAAGAGAGTACTATTTTGTTAAAGCTCTGTTCAAGGAAGGATGGAAAACAAAGTAAAGAATAATGGAAGAAAGGAGCTTTCTTGGTTTCCTTCACAATTAGTTCTAACTTATTGGTACATTTTGAACGTAAATTCCAAATTGTCCATGTAGTTCTGCTTTATGACAATAAAAAATGCAATTACTATGGTTTCATTTTGGGCAATGTTTTGTTAAGATTTAATCTAACCAGGTGAGGAAAGAGAGATTTAACAAGAAGAGTGAAATGGAAATCTGGCCATTGTCCTGAATAATAACAATAATAGTTTGCATTTACATACCACTTGAAGATATGCATAACCAACACATTAGGAGGCGGTTATTATTTTCTCCATTTTACAGATAGAGAAAACTGAACCTGAGAAGTTAAGGGATCTAAGATCTCTCAGCTAGAAAATGTCTTTATTGGGATTTGAACTGAGATCTTCCTGACCCTGAGCCATGGCTTTGTTTGCCACACACCACCTCTCTATGATGAACTTGCTCTATGTAGACTGATAGTTTGGAAAATTCAAGCTTTCAAAAAAAAAAAACAAACCAACCTTTTTCCTAGCTTTGGTACTCCCTCCTTGGGAAAGTCACTTCCCCATTTGGGGCCTCAGTTTCCTCCTATGTAAAAGGAGGAGATTGGGAGATGGTCTCTGAGGGCTTTTCTAGCTCTGAAACCTAAGATCCAACAAGATACTCTGATTTGAATTATAAAAATAATGTCAACAAGTATCTTCTCCACTTTAAACCAAGTAGATATAATACGATGCAATACTGGACTATCTCTAATAAATTAGTTTCCATCAAGTTTAAAATATCTCCCAGAATGAAAGATATAATCTATATATATTTAAGTGGAAGCCATTGATATCGATATCCCCTCTATGACTAGGATTACATATTGCACTTACTCATTTTCTTCTACACCACAAGAATTGACATATATTTTGTTTTCTTTCTTAATCTTACAAAACACAGAGATAATAAAGAATCAGAGCGTCATTTGTTATGAAGGGAAAGTGTAGAGAGTGACAGGGTTAAAAAGGTGGCAAGAAGAACAGGGATATTTCCTTCATGGAAAGGTTTCTAGTTGGGGATGGATAATACTACACAGCCCGAAGGTCAAAAGTTGAAGTAGGGGGCAGCTAGGTGGCAGCTAGGTGGCGCAGTGGACAGAGCACCTAAAGTCAGGAGGACCTGAGTTCAAATCTAGCCTCAGACCAAACACTTGACATTTACTAACTGACCCTGGGCAAGTCACTTAACCCCAATTGCCTTAAAAAAAAAGTTGAAGTGGGTGAAGATGTTGACTGGATTATCTCAGGTAAGAAAGAAGGAAATATCATAAAGGAGAAGTTCAGGAGTTGAAAGTAACGTGAACTTTGTTTCAAGGATTTTTTTTTAACCAAACCTGAGATTTCATTGATATAGAGGATGCTCAGTGAAGAACATCCCTCCACGAATGCAAATCACCACCGGCTCTGAAACTTATATATTCTCTTAGAAAGTTGACTAGTACACTGAGAGGGTAAATGGCTTCCCCTAGAGTACATAGCTAGTATGTGTCAAAGGCATGATTTTGAAAGTGGGGAAGGGAATAACCTTTTATATAACAGTACCCAGGCTCTGTACTAAGCACTTTACAAATATTATTTGATCCTCACAACAATCCTGCAAGGTAGATGTTGTTATTATGCTCACTGTGCAGATGAAGAAACTGAGGCTAACAGAGGTTGTGCCTTGGCTAAGGCCACATAGCTAGTAAGTGTTTGAGGCTGGATTTGAACTCCTATCTTGTTGACTCTAGGCCCAGCACTGTGCCACCTAACTGCCATAATTTAGGCCCACATTTTCCTCAGAGATCAGCTCTCTTTTCTCAGAGGAAATTGCCTCTTCAGAAGCACAAAAAGTTGGTGGTGAGTACCTTTGGGGAAAAAAAAACCCAATATTTAGACAAATAAGGTACTCAGCCTAGACTTAGAAGTTATGCACGGGTTATGTGGCAACTTCTGTTCCAAGCATTATTCCAGTACTCATTTAGAAAATAGAGGAGTTTTTCCATGAAAATTACCAGAAGCATGAATTATTTAGCCAACATAAACAAGTCATTGCACAGGTCTATGCTCTAGACCCTTAATTTGCGTTGTTCTTATTCCAGTGGAGGAGAGGGAAAGAAAAAATATTTAAATGAAATTTTCCCTGTTTCATCTCTGTGATGCTTCTGTTTTCCTTTCCAAATCCTTTAGAGGAAGTTTGTGGTAGCCGTAAATGAAAACTGGCTCACACTCTGTCTGTAGTGTGAGCTGCTTGTCTGTGCAATTGTCAGCTTGCCTGTGAGACGACATGAGAGAAGATAAGTTATATGTTACGGCAGCGCTGTGAGAGGTTGGGAGGTTGGGGGGAGGCGGGGGGGGGGGGGGAGGAATGCTACAGCCTGTCCAATGATTAGCAGGAAATAGGCTTGCTTGCCAGGACTCGGCATTAAGATTTTGGCTTTCACTTTGCTAATTCCCTAAAGGGTAGCCTCCCCCACTTCCCTTTCCCCCAAAAAGGACAATATCAAAAGAAAAATACTCGAGAAGCTAATCTGGAAAGGAAAAGCGGATCCTGGGAGTTCAGAGTTGCTCCGACCTACGGAACAACAGCTTGCAGATGCAAACGGGGAGCCAGGGAAAAATAGGCTGGGCTCAAGCAACCTGCTACTGGGATTTAGACAAAGAAGGCTTGAGAGAGGCAGAGGAAAGAGGAGGGAACGGTTCCTAATGTCAGCTCGGGGAGGGAAACAGCAGCCAGGCTCGGTGAATGAGATGGAAAGTGAACACTCCGCGTCCTCCTGGGCAGAAGAGGCAGCTGTTCCGAACAAAATACCAACTCAGGTGGAAAAGTAAGTTTGGAGCAAGCACTTCATGATTCTGACTGTCTTTGAAACATGCCTTCGTTGATGCATTATCTTTTTGTAGTTCCTATTTTTACTGTAGTTATTTTTATTCTGTTCTACATGTTTAATTTATATAACGATCAAAGCCTTCAGAGGCTAAATATAACAAACACTTTGGTTCTAGCCAAAGTCTGCAATTCATTTATCAACGGGAAAACATCTTTCCTATGGGAAAACACGCTAACAGTATCTGGGAAATCTTGCAAGGAATACTTGCTCCAAAGTCACTACATAACAACCACTCTTTCAGAAGAGGAGGCTGAATTTCCTTTGGCCTATGCAATGGTCATACATAAGGATTTTGAAACCTTTGAGAGACTCTTCAGGGCAGTTTACATGCCTCAAAACGTTTACTGTGTTCATGTGGATGAAAAGGCAACAACTGAGTTTAAAGATGCTGTGGGGAAATTGGTGGGCTGTTTCCCCAATGTTTTCCTTGCCTCCAAGATAGAGCCAATAGTCTATGGTGGAATATCCAGGCTCCAGGCTGACCTGAACTGCATGAAAGACCTTGTGGCCTCTAAGGTTCAGTGGAAGTACCTCATCAACACTTGTGGACAAGATTTTCCCCTGAAAACTAACAAGGAAATAATCCAGCATTTGAAAGGATTTAAAGGGAAAAATATCACCCCAGGGGTGCTGCCTCCTGCACATGCTATTGAAAGGACAAAATACATCCATAGAGAGCATCTGAGTTCAGAGGCATCTTATGTAATAAACACCCAAGCATTAAAAACCCCACCTCCCCACAATCTGACGATTTACTTTGGCTCTGCTTATGTTGCCCTTACAAAGGAGTTCATCAATTTTGTTCTCCATGATCAAAGGGCCATTGATTTAATGCAATGGTCTAAAGACACCTACAGTCCTGATGAGCATTTCTGGGTGACACTCAATAGGATTCCAGGTATGTATATCTATTTCATTCCTGCTAACAAGATAAAGTATGCTAAAAAGATCTTTTGAAGAACTGATTTTTTCCCCTCCTGTCAGAAATAGAACATAAATCTCATTTCATTCAGATTCCAGACTAATATTTCATAAGCATAATTTGAAATAATGGTCTTTGTGCTAGAAGACTGTAAAACTTGCAGAATTCTACCAAATACTGGAAAGTGATGTTCAGAGAAACCATTCTGGACTGAATTCTGGACCTATATCCTCAGCAGAGCTCCTTGAATCAAGGAAATGACACTTTTCATTTGAAATAGCAGGCTTCTGGGAGTTTCCTACAAATCACTTTCCCCTTCTCCCAATCAAAGAGATTTGCTATTTGAAGAAAGGAGCTTATTCAGAAAGAAGTCAACTGAACCAGACAACTTTGGTAACAGTAAGAAAAAACTGACCTTTGTTTAGGTCAATGGGAGGCTATAATACAGGAAAGGAGGGAAGAGGAAAAGAATGTTTATATAGTGCGTAATATGTGCTAAGGCACTGTACTAGATACTTTTGCAAATATTATATCTCATTTGATTCTCACAACAACACTGTGAGGTAGGTGCTATAATTATTCCCATTTTACAGTTAAGGAAATAGAGGTTAAGTGACTTGGTCAAGGTCACACAGCTTATAAGCTTCTGAGGATGGATTTGAATTCAAGTCTTCTTGACTTTAGGCCCATCACTTTATCAACTGCACCACTTGGAAGAGCTCATAATTGTATTTAAGATGTGATATAGAGCCTTAAATGTTCTGTTTGACTGCTCTCACTAGAAAACAAGATATTGGATTCCAAAATCTGAGTTAGTTCACAGGGTGTTCTGTACTTGTTTGGCTTTTTAAAATGTCCTTTTGATGCTTTTTTTGAACACAGTAATGCACCACTTACCAAACACACTCAGCTTCTCTTATAACAACAACAAATATTAAGCAAAGCCATTCCATCCAATGGCTATAGCTGACAGTGTACATATGTATATATGTAACATTCCAAACTATTGTCTATCTATCTTTCATCTTTGGAAAGAAAAGTATGATTTAGCAGCAGTCATCTGAACCAAGTTGGTTATCACTTCCAATCTGAATCTATTAGGCTTTTTGATTGAATACAGTTGTCTTGTCTATAACGTTATCTGGGACTTGCTTGTAAACTGTTGCTCCTGATTCAGTCCCTTCGCTTCCCATTCATCTGTCATCCCCCTCTCCTTGTTTGTTATCTCCACTTTATCCTGTATGTTTTATATTTGCAAATGGTTGTTTGCTTATTGTCTCCTCCATTAGATTTTGAGTTGCTAGAAAACAGGAACTATTCTTTATTTGTTTTGGGTTTTTTTTTTATGCCAACACAGTACAGTGCCTAGCATATAGTAAGTGATTAATAAATGCTTAGTGACTTGACTTTTCAGCTTTTTTTATTATGTTAAATATTTGCAGGTACTTTTGCCAAAAAGGATAGAGCTTATCCAGCTGATAGAATTTCAATTCAAAAAGACAAACATTTATTATGCATCTAAATTATGCAAGATTCTATAGAAAAGCCAAATGAAAAAATAACCACCAGTGAGCACCCCCAGTTTTATGTATGTCCCTCCTCAAATTCCGTATCAAGTTACATACGCATTGATCTCCAACCACAAGTGTCCCTGTTCTCTTTTACACTTGGCCAGTAGATAGATGACAACATCTTTCTGTAGGATTTAAGCCAGCTCAGGCACAGTTCCAAGTCTGCCCTTTATTAACAGAATATCTTTAATCATAACAGTTCTTCTATTTTTAATGTCAGGCTTTATAGAGAATAATTGTTTCTGCAAACGTACTCACTCACTGTATGCTAAATGTCTATCCTGTAAACCTGTTATTACCACAGTGTTCTCCCTTTCTTTCTTCCCTCAGAGGCCAAAAAACCCAGTTAATGTCAGAGAGTTCATTGGCATTCCACCTCTCCCAAAATAATCATCACATGAATTTAATAATGCCCCCCACCCCCGACTGCAATGGGAGAAAAGTTTGGTGTTCATTTTTTTAAATGGTGTAAGAAAGTAAACCGAAAGAAATTGAAATAAAAAACAAACAAATGGATATGGTTGTTATAGAACAAAACTGTTGATTGCATACATCTTGTTCTTTCATTGTATTTGTGTACAGTTTAAGCTGCTTTTTATTAGTTTGTGTCCTTAAGGACTAGACTGTCTTCTCCAGCATCAGAGAGCATGCATTCCGGAGCAGGCAGAAAAATGTCCACTTGTCCATGGCCAACCTGACTTATACTTAGATAAAATCAGCAAGCATTTATTAAATGCCTGCTATGTGCCAGGGATTGTGCTAAATGATAGAAAGAATCACTCCTCTGCTAGTTTCTTATCCTTTGGCTTCTTGCAGTTCTTCTAGAAAGATGCAGGGACTTGTTAGAGAAGGGGGGGAGGAGCCAATGGTAGATGCCATGGCAACACACCCACACACACGAGAAGCTTAAACAGAGCAACCATGTGCTGTCTTACTTAGTATGTTTATGAAGATGGAAGAAAACAGGACAGCTTGCTTTATTCTCTTCTTTACCAAACCTCTAAACAATTTCATAGGGAATTATGTGGGGTTGTTTTCTGGTTCGAGGGTCAGAGATTCAGACTTTAATAGAAAGATGGAATCTCAGAGTGAGAAGGTACTCTGGGGTCATCTTATGTAACCTAAACCTGAAACTGAATCCCTTTGATAAACTTCGGGTATTCATCTGATCTCTGCTTGAACACCTCTCCTGAGGCAGACAGAACCCACTACTTCCCAAATAGTCCATTACATTTTGAACAGCCTTGCTTGTTCTTCCTTTCATTAAGCCTGAAATCTCCCTCTCTACAACTTCTGCCCATTGCTGTAGATCTGGGTTCTGGGTTCTGTGAAAAATGAACTCAAGCTCTCTTCCACATGGTAGCCTTTGATGACAGATATGTCTTTGTCTTCTATACCTCCCTCCCAATTCTTTTGTTTTACAAGCCAAATGGACTCATTTCCTTAAAATGATCATAATAGAATAAGAGTTAACATATATATAATACATATATATAGTATTTTTTAAGCTTACAAAGCACTTCATATATATTATCTCCTTAAAACCATCCTGTAAAGTAGGTGCTATTATTATTTTCATTTTAACAGATGAGGAAACTGCGGTTGATGGGAGTTAAGTGATTTACACAGGGTCAAACAAGAAGGAAAAAAGCATTTATTAGCTCTTGCTATGTTACGGACATTGTGCTCAGTCCTTTACAAATATCTCATTTGATCCAGAGAGTCACAGAGGTTTTGCAACCAAAACAGGTTAAAAACAAAAAACTTTCTTGATCCCATTGTGGGAGAGAAATTGGACCCATGTGTCAGGGCCTCCTCTTAGTAGAAGACCCAAAAAGTAGGGTTAAACCTTGATTTATATATTTGTGGTTAGATAAAGAATCAAACAGTGCAGTATAGCAACAGTAGTGAGGCACAACAGTAACCATGAGGCAAGGTTATCTAGTGACAAAAAGTCCATTCATCACAGGGCTTCATGTCTGGGCCTGTTAGTGCTTGTCCAATCTCAGAGACCATCACTTCTGGGATTTAGTTGTAGCAGTGTTCATCCGGTGGGTAAGCGCAAGGGATTGTTGTTATGCCACACTCAGGACACAGCTTGCTTGCTGGGCCTTCACTCTGGAAAACAAGGCGTCTTCTAATAGTGAAAAAGAGAGGGGTGATTTTGGATCCTGACAATCCTTACAACAGCTCTGGAAGGCAGGTGCTATTATTCCCTTTTTACAATTAAGGAAATTGAGGCAAACAGAAGTTAGGTGACTTGCCCAGGGTCAGACAGCTAATAAGTGTTGGAGGTCTTATTTGAACTCAAATCTTCTTAACTCTGAGTCCAGTGCTTTATCCACGACACCATTGAACTGCCTAGAGTCCAGGTCATATAGCATAGTTTTCAATCCCCTTACCCATTCTGTTCAATGTTCTTTGGATATATTTTAGCTCATAATTGATAAATGGTTGAAGGCAGTTCTCAAGTAAACTCATGCTACCTATAGCCATATGAATTTCCTTTTTAAAATGAGGTACTGGGGAAGGTAGGTGGCACAGTGGATAGAGCACTGGCCCTTAAGTCAGGAGGTCCTGAGTTCAAATCTGGCCTCAGACCAAACACTTGACACTTACCAGCTGTGTGACCCTGTGCAAGTCACTTAACCCCAATTGCCTAAAAATAATAAATAAAAAAAAAGAAAGAAAATTTATAAAATGAGGTACCTCTAGCTGAAAATAATACTTTATATATGGGCCATCTGGGTCAGAGTACACCATGACCATCATCTTCTTCACTATGAATGCTATGCTTCTATTTATTCAATCTAAAGATTATTCTATTAATAAGGTTAAGAGTAGTCTGCACTCCCTGACTTCCTTTACTTACCCTTCACTTCATTACCTCTTGTCATCTGTTCACCCTTCTACTAAAACAGCTCTTTTTAAGGTCACCAACGACTGTCTTAATTGCTAAATTCAGTGGCCTTTTCTTAGTACTTGTCCTTAACCTTTCTGGAACATTTTGCCAGATCCTGTTGGTCAAAAACAAAACCCAAAACCTAAAAATTTTTTTAAAATTTCAAGATAGAATTTTATTAAGTCATTTGGCAGAGGAGAGAGGTGGGAAAAAAAGGCATGGCTCCCTCTCAAGTCTCTGTGAAGTTTATATTATTTTGAGTTCAAACTAGGGTACGAGCTGAGCCCATTCATATGTAGGGTGTTTGAGATGTATATCAGCATGCAAGTATAAACATTCAATAAAATTTAAACTAAGCCAAAACACAACCTATTGGGCAGACCCCAAACACAAGTGTTTTGGGTGGACCCAAGACCTGGGTGGACCCAAAATAAGACTTGGGTGGATTCTAAGCATTCTTTACTCTTGGTGTCCCTGGAATGTCTCTGGGATCTGAATGACCTCCATCTCACATTCTGGGTTAAACAATATCTAATCACATAAAACTGGATTCAAATAATATTAACAAATGATAATTAATTATTTTCCTCACACTCCCTTCTTCTAGATACTTTCTTCTTCCCTGATTTTAGTGGCAAAGCCTTCATCCTGCCATGTTAATTGCGGATGTTGTCTGACACCTTGTCCTCAAGCCTCTTCTCTCTATACACTTCCCTTCAGTGATTTTATTCACTGCCATGGTTTCCGTTATTACCTCTCTCTATATCCCCCTCTCCCCTTGGTTCTAATTACTTTATCACATACTGTCTGAAAGATTTCTATGACTGTTCCCTCCATATCAGCTAGGCAGGTGGCTTTTCTGTATGCAAATCTCCAAAAGATGAAGGATCTATTACCAAGTCCTGTAAATTTAAACTTTCCTGAAAGTTTGTTGTTATTCAGTCATTTTTCAGTAGTGTCCAACTCTTCATGAACCTTTCTGAGGTTTTCTTGGCAAAAATACTGGCAAAGATCCTCCATTTCCTCAGATTTTCATCTTGTTGGTTACTTTAAGTGGGGTGGACCAAGACTGATTGACTCAATTATCTCTTCACCCATATAGTACCATTCTAGCTTTTTTTGTACTATTCTCTATCATGTTTTCAAATTCCAACCTAAATTGAATTTCATCCCTCCTTCTTCAAACTTTAGGTATTTGAGCAATACATTCTTCATGTCTGTTCCTCGAATCATCTACAATTCTGACTACTGAAATCCTTCCTTTTTCCTTAAGGTCTAATTCAGGAATCACTTCCTCCAGGGAGGCTTCCTTGATCCCTCCAGCTAAAAGTACTTTCTCTGTCCTTAAATTTTCTAGTAGACATTTTTCTATTCTCTCCTTTGCCCTTATCACATTTTCCTTATGCCATATATGTTTGTAGACATACTGAATCCCCACTAATAGACTGTAATCCCCTTGAAGGGAGGGAATATGTCATTTCAGCTTTGTATCCTCAGCACCTAGCATAGTAGGCATTTTAGTGTTTATTGAATTGCAATGAAGATCCAATTAAGCATTTTCAATAGCCATATCACAGCGTTGATTCACATGAAGCTTAGAATCCATTAAAACTACCTGTTGTCGTTTTTTTAGCTTTGTTCTTAATAGATTCATCATTTTAGTCTTGTTAAGATTCCCAGATGTCATTTGATAAGCATGCCATCTATGCCTTTATCTGAGCCATGGATAAAAAATCTTGACAGCTTAGAACCAAGGACAGGTCCCCAGCATAGACAACCTACTAGAGACTATCCACTGAATTTATATAGCTATGTTATTTACTCCCCTATGGGTCCACTCATTTATCTAAATGTACTTTTATCCACACTAAATCTCTCCATCTTTTCCACTAGAATACCATGAAAGTTTGTGAAATGCCTTTCTGACATCCAGATATTGCATGTCTATGGCAGTCGTTTTAGTCCATTCACCCTATCAAAACAGAAAGTGATGATAACATGACCTACTTTTGATGAATTCATATTGATTCTTCATAATTGCAGTTTTCCTTTCAAATTCTTCACAAAGTATCCCTTGAATAATATGTTCTAGAATTTTGTTAGAAATGCCCTAAATAGTAGGACAGCTAGGTAGTGCAGCAGATAGAGTGCTGAACCTGGAGTCAGGAAAACTCATCTTCATGAGTTCAGGTCTGGCCTCAGATACTTAGGAGCTGTGTGACTCTGGGCAAGTCATTTAACCCTTCTTTGCCTCAGTTTCTTCATCTTTAAAATGAGCTGGAGGGGGGAGCTAAGGGTCGTAGTGGATAGAGCACCGGCCCTGAAGTTAGGAGGATCTGAGTTCAAATCCAGCCTCAGACCAAACACTTGACACTTACTAGCTGTGTGACCCTGGGCAAGTCACTTAACCCCAATTGCCTAAAAAAAAAAAATGAGCTGGAGAAGGAAATGGCAAACCACTCCTGTATCTTGGCCAAGAAAACCCTAAATAGGGTCATAAAGATATGACTGAAAATGACTGAATGACAAGAAGTAGGGTTGAGGTGAAGAAGAAAGGGCAAATTTTTGGTAATGTAAGTTCAGGAATACAATTTTGCCTTTAGGGCAAGAATATTTACATACAGCCCAGCTGTCTCCTCGATGAACAAAGGGTATTTTGATAATGCAATGTATAACAGTGAAGAATGACAGTCATTTAATTCATACACATAGGATGATTCACCTTTACCTTTTTGAAAATTAGTACACATCTGCTCATTTCTAGTCATGTGGCATCTCTTTTGCTCTCTGTAATTTTTCAGAAGTCAACAACAGCAGCTCAATAATTGTCCCTACCAGTACTTAGTTCCTTTTCAGAGTAGCACTTTGACCTGAATTTTGTGTTCCCTGCATATTTTTGTATTTGCCTAATTATTTTTAGTTTCCTTCTTTTGCCATAGAAATTACGTTGATCTCCAAAATGATCACTTCTTCCTCTTCTTTCAAGCTTACAAATGTTTTGGCTACCTAACTTTATTTATTTTGCCTTTTGAGATCTGATTTTGAAATTAGCTTTATAGCACTTTAAAGAGAAAATGGAGTAGCAAAATTCCATGTTGGGAATGTAGATCCTTTTGCTAATGAGATTTGTTTGAATAGCTTACATTTATGAGAAGCCCAGTGGTTTTCATTTCAAGTGGAATGTGTGAATTCAGTTTCATTTCTACTAGACCTTTCTAATATCAAAAAGTCATTGGCTAGCCCAACTAGGTAGAAGTCCTGAAAGAAATAAAAATAAACCAAGATTAGAAGGGAAGCGGAAAGCTGGGAAACAATTTTTACAGCCAATGCCTCTGATAAAGGCCTCATTTCTAAAATTATAGAGAACTGAGTTGAATTTATAAGAATACAAGTCATTCCCTAATGTAGAAATGGTCAAAGGATATGAATAGGCAGTTTTCAGAGGAAGAAATTAAAACTATCTATAGTCATATGAAAAAATGCTCTAAATCACTATTGATTACAGCAATGCAAATCAAAACGACTCTGAGGTACCACATCACACCTCTCAGATTGGCCAACATGACAGAACAGGAAAATGGTTAATGTTGGAGAAGATATGGGAAAATTGGAATACTAATGCATTGTTGGTGGAGTTGTGAAATGATCCAACCATTTTGGAGAGCAATTTGGAACTATGGCCAAAAGGCTATAAAAATGTGCATATCCTTTGATCTAGCAATACCACTTCTAGATCTATATCCCAGAGAGATCACAAAAACGGGAAAAGGCCCCACATGTACAAAAATATTTATAGCAGCTCTTTTTGTGGTGGAAAAGAATTAGAAATTGAGGGGATGTCCATCAATTGGGGAATGGCTGAACAAGTTGTGGTATATGAATGTAATGGAATACTATTGTCCTATAAGAAATGATGAGCAGGCTGACTTCAGAAAAACCTAGAAAGACTTATATGAACTGATGCTGAGTGAAGTGAGCAGGACCAGGAGAACGTTGTACACAGTAACAATGACATTGTTCAATAACTGACTTCGATAGACCTAGCTCTTCTCAGCAATGTGAGAATCTAAGACAACTCCAAAAGACTCATGATGGAAAATGCTCTCCACATCCAGAAAAAGAACCATGGAGTCTGAATGCAGATGGAAGCATATTATTTGTTCTCCTTTTCTTTTGTTGTTTTGTTTTATTTCTTCTTTCTCATAGTTCCTCTCATTAGTTCTAATTCTTCTATATATCATGACTAATGTGAAAATATGCTTAATATGACTGTATAAGTAGAGCCTATTATCAGATTACATGTTGTTTTGGGGAGGGGAGTGGAGAAGGAAGGGGAGAAAATTTAAAACTCAAAATCTTATGGAAGTGAATGTTGAAAACTAAAATAAACAAATAAATAAAATTAAATTATAAAAACAACAACAACAAAAAGAAAGCAAAAACAGAAACAGAAAGTCCATTGCTATGGAAAATGAGGGCACTGGATTAGATGACTTCTTCAGTTCCTTATGACCTTAAAATTCTATGAGTCCTTGTTTCTGACTGAGTTCTCATGGATGCATTTGTATTAAATTATTGTCATTCTTCACTCACACATCGCATTATCAAAATATGCCTTGTACTTTGAAGATGTAGCTGGGCTGTGTGTAAATATTCTTGTCCTAAAGGCAAAATTGTAGTCCTGAACTTGCCAAAAACTGACCCTTTCTTCTTCCATTCAACCCTACTATTTAGCTCTAATTCCTGGGGCTGTAGGCATTTTCAATTGAGCATTCAGCATAAATCCACACCCTTAGCCTGACCCTGGGGTGAAGCTTGTGTTTAATAAGGAAATCTACCAGTTACATACATCAGAGGAGACTGCAACCTAAAGAAATAAGACATTCTAATGTCTACTTCAATTAGAATCCCAGATGGGGTTACAGTATTTTAGAGAAGGCAGTTTTTAAAGGTTGAATTTAGCACTAGGAACAGCCTTCAACTTCATCTTTAAAAAAAAAAGACAAAAAAAAAAGCTGTTCCACCACACTATGTAGAAGTTCATTGTTTTTATAATCCCTCTTAGAGAATTTTGTTTCTCAATGGATTATATAGTTCTTTTAAGAGTGGTAGTTTCTGACTCCTGAATTGGGCCTCAGATAGCTTCTGTATTACATAAGCCACTGTTCTCAAATGAAACTAAGAGCTATGGAAACAGGACTCCTATTAATACCAAAAGGCCCCTTTTGTTTCCCCCAGCCTCTCAGGTTGTGAATCAGTGGGCCACCAGAGCAGTAGATTTACACTGCTTTCCTCTTCTCAAATGAAATTCTGTATTCGCACCTATATTTGCACAGTATACCCATTCTACCCAGTAGAAAATAAGGTCCTTGAAGACTTTGAAATCCCTAGTGCTTAGCACAATGCCTGGCATAGAGCAGGTGCCTACATAAACATTTGTTGAATTGAATATGCTAGTAATATTTTACCTCCAAACACTTAAATGGATCTCTAATCTCATTACTGTGGGTACTCCCTCTAATGGCACGATCACCACCCCTCCTCCGGTAATAATCTAATCCATATCCTCTTGGAGAGGAGACATCTCATGTCCCAGGGCCTTCCTTTAGATCTCTTCACATTATGTGGCTACCGTGGCAGCATGAGTTCTGTCCATCTGGATCTCATTTTTGTAACTTTGCCAAGCCTCTCTCCCTTTTTGGATCATGCATCTCTCTGATGATATCTTTTATACCACTTCTTGCATATGATTGGGAATTGGGAATTGGGAATATGCTGTGACTTACAATGACTATATAGCTTCCATTTTTTAAAAGATCTGGGGCATTTGGTGATTCCTAATCCTATCATGTTACTGGAAGAATGCTGGTGTTAAAAAGATGTATAAGTTTTTGTTTCTGGGAGAAGCTTGAACTTGTATTATTCATTCCTCTCCAGACTGCACTCCTGACTTTTCCACCTATTGCTATTATTCTTTCCCCTCAACCCCACCACCAATTGCACTATATTTTCATCTCTTTCACTCCACCCCTTTTCAGCTTCCTTTTATGTGTTGTCTTTGTCCATTAGAATGTAAGCTCCTTGAGGTCTGGGACTGTCCTTCTGTTTGTATTTCTATTCTCAGCACTTGACACAGTAAATCCTTAATAAATACTTATTGACTTCAATGGAAAGCACTTGAAAGTTTCCCAGTTGCAGTTAACTGCAATATATCTTACTATCTTTCTCCAATTTAATTCTAGGCCCAGCTAGAATTAAATTCACTTGCAGTGTCTCATGTTGACATAATAGCCCATGGACCGCCCATCTAGCTGTATGTCATTATTTGGACAATAAGTGATCTTTATGTACTTTGTTTTTCCAGTGTGGATTATGTTTTGAATGACTGTGAATCTCATTTAGGAGGTCTTAAAATGTTCCAGGGCTTGTTACATGTATTGATGCAAAATTCAGTTCTAACAACAACAATAATAATAATGTCTTACATTTATGTGATACTTTACAACTCCCAAAGCACTGGCTTTGCAAACAACCCTAGGGAGGGTTAGTAGAAACGTTAAGGAACATTTTCTCAAATAGTATGTTCCCAATTCCCCAGACTCCTTCAAAAAAAAAAAATCCTACTCAGTCCTGCTTATTGGTAGGAAAGTTCTCCATCTCTGACTCTTGCACAAGTCACATCTCTGGGCTGACCCTGACTTGATGAAATTTAATAGTGATAAATGCAAAATCCCATCCTTGGGTTTTAAAAGGTCGACTATGTAAGTACAGCTGAAAAGCAAGTCACACAAAAACGGCCCCCAAATTTTAGTATAATGCTAGCTTAAGGTGGCAGCTTGGTTGATATTCGCTGATAATCATTGAGACTTCACTGATATTCAAACAGCATTAAGTACCTGTTACATGTCAGGCACTGTCTACAAATTGGGGACACAAACATAAAAATGAAACAGCCCTTGCCCTCAAGGAGCTTACATTCTATTGGGGTACTACAGTACTCACACAGATAAGCAAATAATATATCTGTACATAAATATAAATATAAAGTAAATTGTACATGTATATATATGTATATGTAACTACTATTATGTTGTTGAATCATTTTTCAGTCGTGTCTGACTCTTCGTGACCCCATTTGGGGTTTTCTTGGCAAAGGTGCTGGAGTGGTTTCCCATTTCTTTCTCCAGTTCATTTTACACATGAGGAAACTGAGGCAAACAGGGTTAAGTGACTTGCCCAGGGATCACGCAGCTAGTATCTGAAGCCAGATCTCTAAGCCTGGCACTCTTTCCATTGTGTTACCTAGCTGCCAAAAAAAATACTTTATATTATCTATACATCTATACATACATAAACACATATGTATATGTGTGGATATATACACACATACATATAAAAATACTAAGTAACTTCTGGCAATGAAAATACTAGCAGCTGAGAGGATCAAGATAGGTCTTATGTAGGAGGTAGAATTTGAGCAGAGTATTTAAGGAAATTAGGGCTTCTGAGGTGAAGGAGTATATATACATACATATATATATACATGTATGTATATATGTGTGTGTGTGTGTGTGTGTGTGTGTATATATATATATATATATAAAACAGGCCTGGAGGGTGGGAAGTAAGGAGGAGGTAGCCTGAGCAAAAGAAAGGAGACAAGCAATGGAATGTCTTGTACTGGGAATAACCAATAAGACAATTTGCCTGGAAAGTAAAGTGCACGAATGAATGTAATGTTCAATAAGCCTGGAGAGGTAGGCTGCAGCCATGCTGGGAAGTTTGTATACTTTATTCTTGAGGCAATAGGGAGCCATTGGAGCTTTCTGAATAGAGGAGTAACATTGTCAGACATATAAGTTTGGCATATACAAATATGCCAGCTGTGTAGAGGGTGGATTGGAGAGGAGAGAAACAGGATGCAGGAAGACTAATTAGGATGCTATTTCAGTATTCCAGGTGAGGATATAGTGTTCTGGGCAAGAAAGCTAATAATCCCACTGGACCAGGAACTGATCAGAGCACAGATGGACAATCAAGTCCGGTTTGAGGTACCATACTTTAGACAGCACACTGAGATTCTAGAACAACAGGTACAGAGGAAAATCACGAGGAGTAGGAGAGAATTTGAAAATATGCTAAAGGAAAATCGAATCATCAAATGTTTGCATTGGTCAAAGAAACTGGGGATATTTATCCTGGAAAAGAGATAAATAGGATCATAGATTTAGAGCCAGATGGAACATTAGAATAACTTCTAACCCCCTCATTTTACATGCAAGGTAATAACAAATTCTGCTTAAGAAAATAATCTCTGTAAGGATTTAGGCTCTGAATGAAATATATTTATATATACATGTATATATACATACACATATACATATACACGTGTGTGTATATATGCATATAGATATGTTCACATGGCCATGAAAAAATAAATTGTCCAGGTCCTATGGATTAAGTCAAGGGAAAATAAAGAGAATATTCTAGTCACAGGTTGGGAGGTGCAACCATCTACATCTTTCTATAATCCTCATAATTCTGAACTATATTCCATTTTCTTTTGCCTGGACTGTTTTAAATCTGGCTGGGATGGTGTGTATATGTGAGTATGTATATATATGTGTATGTGTATGTGTATATGTATGTAGGTGGTGAGGGAGGGGGCTGAGGAGAGGCTTTCACTGAACAGGCCTCACCTATGAGAAAACTGATGGGAGGGAGGGGAGAGGTACAAAGTATATAGGTGCACTTAAAAGATTCTAGAAAAGGAGCCCTGTCTTGTGCACAAAGGAGGCACTTCCATTTCTCCCACATCCCAGACTGACTCACAGTTGCCCCAAGAGATTGAGTTTTTACTTGATCTAGGGGTATGATTAAATTAACTTTAGCTTGCTTTTTTTCTCTCTGCACATCATGTCTTCAGCTTATTTCCTTGGGTTGCTAAGTAAAAAGTACTGTTGGAGACTGAGACCAAAAAGTATGTGATTCCCCATAAGAGATACAAAGGAGACATTGCTGTTAGTGGGGAGTGGAGGGGAAAGGGGATCTGCCCCTTATAGCCTTCTATGTAAAGTGATTTGGTTGATGTAAGTGATTTATGATATTCCATCTGGCTCTAAACCTATTATCCTAAGATCTCTTCTTCAAGCTGAACATCCCCAATGCCCATTTTTTTAAATTTTGCTTTAAATTTTTATCAATAGCTTTTATTTTTGATAACTTAATTTCCCAGTATATCTGCCCTCTGTCCACTACTCAAAGAGCCATCCCTTAAAACAAAGAATAAGAAAAGACAAAAATGCAGTTCAGCAAAACTGACCTATACATCAATCAAGTCTGATGGTCTGTGCAGTCTTCCATATCCATAGTCTTCCACTTCTGCAAAGAAGGGAGACATGTGTTCCTTGTTAAAGCCACCCATGGATGTTAATCATTTTTTGGGGGGGCTAGACAATGGTGTTAAGTGACTTGCCGAAGGTCACACAGCTAGTAAGTGTTATGTGTCTGAGGCCAAATTTGAACTCAGGTCCTCCTGAATCCAGGGCCACCTAGCTGCCCCAATCATTTTCTTTTTGTTCCCATGCTTTACCTGCTTAGTGGTATGTGCTGAGAGAGGCACAGGATTTGTATGACATGAAGGTGTAAATGTGTAGATTTGGGCAATCAGGGTTTTCTTGTCCCAGTTTTCTCCCACAGGCAACCTATTTACCAACAAACAGGGGAAATTGATCTTGCACTGTACAGTATAGTGTAGACACATTGAGTAGTCTTGTTCTGGGCTGGTGCTACTTAAAACTTTGACTGTTATTGTATTCTATGGTAGATCCATAATCTAAGGGGACTTCTCAGAAGGCAGAATCAGAATTTAAAATGACTGAGCAATGGGAAATATTTGCAAGAGTTAAGTTCAAAAGCAGCAGACAAAGCCACAGTTACATGAAAAACTTAAGCAGAAAAACAGGTCAGGTTTGTGTGAACCATCCAGGTACTAAAATGACTTTCTACCTTTTTTTTTTTGTTCTGTATAACCTTTATCTAGCAAATTATCCAAACTCTAGGAAATAATTGGTTTTTCCATGATGTAGTTAAAGAAGAGCTAGCTAGTTATTACAATGATCCACATGCAAGAAATGAGTTAACTATTTAACAACCCTGTTATAAAATATATATCTATATATAAATACATGTATATGTGTGTATATATATATATATGTAGAGAGAGAAAGACATAGACAGACATGCAGGCAGACAGACAGATAGATAGATAGATAGAAAGATAGATATATATGGGCTATATTTAGGGAAGACTAGCTGACTGAGTAGTATATGTACTGTTGAATAGTACTGGAGAAAATTGCCTAATTATGCTTATTCTGTGCCCATTACCAGATTAATTTTATCTAATCTAAACTAAGTCCTCACCATTGCATTGTAATCCTTTTACTCTTCCCTAATTAATTGTCACTACCACCACAGCACTACTTCCACAGCTTTTCCAAATTTTCTCTTTTCTCCTCAAGTCTTCCCCCCTCTTATTCAGCCAAGCACTTCAACTCATAGTTTGTCTGAGATAATAGAGGTCATTTGCCGCTGTGTGCTCCCTCTTCCTCCCTTAATGTATCTCTCAGAATCCTTTGAAATCATCCCGAATTATCTCCTTTACTCAACTCTTTGATGACAAGATATCCCTTCTACTTGCCAAGGCCTAGCCCTTAGCTTGATTCCATACCCTCCCATTTCCTGTGGCTATCACCCTTCCTCCCCCATACCAATCATCCCCCTTTCTTTTAAATGTTTTTTTTGGGGGGGGAGGGGGTTCTGATTTTTTTTTTTTTGCTTTTTGGTGAGGCAATGGGAGTTAAGTGACTTGCCCAGGGTCACATAGCTAGTAAATGTCAAGTGTCCCAGGTTGGATTTGAACTCAGGTCCTCCTGACTGCAAGGCTAGAGCTCTATGCACTGCGCCACCTAGCTGCCACCTTTTTTTTTCAATTATTAAGCATTTTTTTTTCACTTTTTCAACTACTGGGGTCCCTGGGGAAAAAAAGGAAAGAAAAAATAAAACCTTTATAGCAAATAAGTAGAGAGAAGCAAAATTTCCATATTGGACATATCCAAAAATGTATGTCTCATTCTGCACATTAGTCCATCTCCTCTTTGTCAGAAGGAAAGTAGTTAGCATTCTTCATTGCTGGTCCTCTAAAATCATGATTGATCATTGAGCTGTTCACAGTTCTTAAGTGTTCCAAAACTGATCCTTTTTTACAATGTTGAGGTCATAATATAAATGATTATTTTAGGATAAATTATTGTTCTCACTTCATTTCCTCATCTTCAATCTCCCTATCTTTGTCCATCATAAAAAAAAAACACATGACCCTCTTATCCTTTCTTGCCTATTATTTTGTTCAAATGACCAAAAAAAAATTTGCATCAAATTTCTCCAATAAGAGTTTGGTATCCAAGATATATACACAACTAACAGAAACATATGATACCAAAAGCCATTCTTCAAAAGATAAGTGGTGAAAGGATATAAACAATTTTTAAAAGAATTGCAAACTGTTAACCATATGAAAGAATGCTTCAAATCACTAATAATAAGATAAGTGAAATTCAAAATAACCTTGAGCTTCTACTATACACTCAGCAAAATGGCAAAAATGACAAGAGTTGGCAATCATCAATGCTGGAGGCAGTGGTAGAAAAAAAAGGTGCACTAATGCATTGTTAGTGGAATTGTGAAATTGTACTATCATTCTAGAAAATGATTTTTAATTATGCAAATAAAATGGCTAAAAAGCTCTTACTCTTTGAACCAGGGAATCCATAGCTAGGATCCTACTTCATATATACCCTAAGGGGGTGACCGACAAAAGATTCAGTATCTACCAAAATGTTTATAGTAGTACTTTTTGTGATTCCAAAGAACCAGAAACAAAGTAGATGCCCACTGGCTGAGGAATGCCTAAACAAATTATAGTACATGAATGTAATAGAATATTACTGTCCTGTAAGAAACAATGAATATGATTAATATGGAAAAGCATGGAAAGACTTAACACGAACAGATGCAAAGAGAAGTAAACAGTGAAGAAAACAATATGTACAACAACTACAACAATGCAAATGAAGAGAACAACAAACCACAAAACAACCGTAAGTGAATGCTGCAAAATTACAGGAAAAAAAAAACACTTGGTCCTAAAGAATTGATATAATACCTCCCCAAACTCCTTTGCAGAGTTAGGGGATCCATGGACATAGAACATTGTTAGATTTTTTGATATGTTGAGCGGTTTTGCCTTTTTTTCTCTTTTAAAAAATTCTTATATAGATATATGTATATGTATATACATATGTTTATATATACATATATGTGTGTATATATATATATATATAAATAGATAGATAGATATAGATATGGGAGAGCTCTCTGCAAACAGAAAGAGAAAAGATACAGGAGTGGTGTGAAAACAAAAGATAGTAATAAAAGTTTATTTTTTTTCATGAAACTGAAGTTACCAGTGATCTCTTCATTACCAAAACCATAGCATTTGAGACTACTGACAGCCCTTATACTCTCTCCTTGCTAGGTTTTTTTTGTTTGTTTGGTTGGTTGGTTTTTTTGTGAAGCAATTGGGGTTAAGTGACTTGCCCAGGGTCACACAGCTAGTAAGTGTCAAGTGTCTGGACTGAGACCAGGTTTGAACTCAGGTCCTTCTGACTCCAGGGCCAGTGCTCTATCCAGTGCACCACCTAGCTGGCCCCTTGCTAGATTTTTTGTTACACTGCCTCTCTATGTCTCTGTCTCTCTCCTCTCCTTCCTTCTCCTCTTTACCTTTGTATGGCCCTTCCTTACTCTTTTTTGCTTATTTGTCATTCATGTATCACCCTCTAATGATGCACTCCAAAACTCTGTCCTGGGCTCTCTTCTCTATCTATGCTTGCTCTTTTGGTAATCTCATCAGCAGCCTGGGTTCAATCATCATTTCTATACAGAAGACTCCCAGATCCACACGTCCAGCTTTAGTGTCATTTCTTAGCTTCCATCCATGGTTGTTAATTGCCAATTGGACATTTTCAACTGCATATCCCTTACACATCTCATTCAATACATACAAAATAGAACTCATTGTCTTTGCCCCCAAATTTATCCCTCTTCCAAAAGTTCCTACTTCTGTTGAGAGCAACAACATCCTTCCAGTCATTCAGTTTTGTAGCCTCAGGTCATCTTGCACTACTCACTTTCCCTTAACCCTCATAGCCAATCAGTGGGTCAGTTGCCAAATCACTTTATTCTATCTTGACATCCCTGTCAAATCCATCTCCTTCTCTCCATTCACAGGACCACTACCCTAGTTCAGTTAGTTATCACTTCTCATTTGGACTATTTATGCCTCAAGTTTCTCCTCTCTCTGATCCACAGGTAACAAAATAATATTGCTAAAACAGAGTTCTGACTATTGTACTCCTTTATTCAGAAAGTTCTACTAACTTCTTGCAAGAAGCACAAATTTTTTTGTTTTGCATTTAAAACCCCTTACATTCTGGGTCCAGGCTACTTTTGTAGACAATATGCACCTAACTTCACACACACTGTATACAAATCCAATCAAGCTGACCTCTGTGCTGTTCCTCACACACAATATTCCATCTCCTACCTCTTCACCTTTGCATAGGCTGTTACCCATGCTAGGCATCCCTTAAATTCCTTCAGAATCCCTTGCTTCCTTCAAAACTTAACTCAAACGCAACTTCCTACCAGAGATCTTTCCTGATTCCATGCCATGAAATTACCTGGCACCATATTTACTGTGTATTTTGGAGAGGTAGTGTGGCAGAGTGGATAGAGAGCTGGTCCTGACTTCATAGCCTACCTTTGACATATACAGATTTTATGCCCCTGGACAGGTTTACTTCACCTCAGGGCTGTAAGAAAATCTTGAAGACTAAATTGCAGAGAACATGCTGACTTGCATTGGTAGAGGGAATATCCACCCTGGAATTTCCTATTACCACCAGAATTATAGGTCCAGTTTCTACACTTGTCCCTACATTTTGTATTTATTTAAATGGCTCTATGCTATTTCCTCCATTAGTATGTACATTCCTTCTGTTGAAGGACCATTTCTTTTGTCTTTGTATCTCCATCTGCCTAGGCACATAGTTGGTACTCAATAAATGCTTATTGATTCTTTCATAAAAGCTCTATGTATACAACACCATCATTCACCAGTGGAAGGTAGCCAAATTGCAGGGATGGCATTTGTGGAAAAAAACAAGGAAAGGCCTTTCAGAGGCAGCTACATGACACAGAGGATAGAGCACTAGGCTTGGAGTCAGGAAGACCTGACTTCAGAAACTGGTGGTGTGACCCCAGGCAAGTCACTGTTTGCCTCTGTTTCCTCATTTGTAAAATGGGGATAATAACAGCATCCACCTCGAAGGCTTGTGAAGATCAACTGAGATAATATCATAAAACAGTGTCGGGAACATGGTAGACAGTACAGAAATGCTTATTCCCTTTCCCTTATCAAACCCAAAGTGATGGCCAAGTCACAAGAAGCATGCATACACCTGAGAGATACATCAGTGTCACTTGATAGGTGATCTTCTCTTTCAATTCATTAAGGATTTATGTTTTTAAGACTTCATGACTTGGGAAGGGTATGGTGAGCTGGGACAAAATGTAGCCCTGAGGGCATTTTCTAAACCAGAAGCTTCCTTGCCAACTCTTTTGCCACTACCTTGAATTACTTTCTGCTGAAACCAACGCTAGGGAAAAGAGGAAATTTTTCATCTCAAAACCCTATTTCTTTCATTTATCCTACAATATCCCTTCTCACAAGATTCACAACTCATGCATAGTCAGCCAAAGTGGACAAATTATTACCCTAAGGGATTGAGGGGGCTAACCTACATACAAAATAGGTGAGTTTGAGCTACATTTTTTACATTTTTTTTTTTAGTTTTTAATTTTTTAAAGTTAATTTTAGTTTTCAACACTCATTTTTATAAGATTTTGAGTTTTAATTTTCTCCCCCTCAGTCTCCTCTCCTCTCCCCATGATGGCATGCAATCTGATATAGGCTATAAACATATAATCATATTAAACATATTTCTACATTAGTCATGTTGTGAAAGAAGAATCAAAACAAAAGGCCCTGACTTCAGGGCCGGTGCTCTATCCACTGCGCCACCCAGCTGCCCCCATCATAGGTCTTTTGGAGTTGTCTTAGATCCTTGCATTACTGAGAAGAGCTAAGTCTGTCAAAGCTGGTCATCACACAATATTGCTATTACTATGTACAATGTTCTCCTGGTTCTGCTCATTTCACTCAGCATCAGTTCATACAAGTCTTTCCAGGTTTTTCTGAAGTCTGCCAGCTCATGATTTCTCATAGCACAATAGTATTCCATTACATTCATATACCACAACTTGTTCTAGCCATTCCCCAATTGGGGATTCCCCTTAATTTCCAATTCCACCACATAAAGAGCTGCTATAAATATTTTGTACATGTGGGGCCTTTTCACTTTTTTATGATCTCTTTGGGATACAGACTTAGTAGTGTTATTGCTGGATCAAAGGGTATGCAGGGTTTTATAGCCCCTTCAGCATAGTTCCAAATTGTCTCTCTTTTTTTTTTCCCAAGGCAATTGAGGTTAAGTGACTTGTCCAGGGTCACACAACTAGGAAGTGTTTGAAGTCAGATTTGAACTCAGGTCCTCCTGAATCTCGGGTCAGTACTTTTTCCATTGCACCACCTAGCTGCCCCTTAGAGCCACCTTTTAAAAATTTATTGCAAATTTAACAAGCAACAACAAGCATGAATATTTTGATAGACAAAGAACAGAAGAAGAGAATGGTATATGAAACTGTGAATGTCCATTATGTACAATTTGCTTTTTAAAATATGAATATTAAAATTAATGGGAGACAACATGACATGGTGGATAGGGAGCTAACTTCCAAGTTAGGAGGAAGTGAACTCATATCCTATCTCTTAGGCATCTGGCTGTGTGACTTTGGGCAAGTCACTCCAACTCCAACTGTTTTAAACAACTTTTTAAGACTCTGCATTGCAGGCAAGATGCCAGTCTGCTTTGATAGAGAAACTTTTGTCATCTGGGAGTTCCCTATGTTGATGAAATCAATCCAGCCCCAGTCCCTATAAAACTTAACATCACAGTACCAATATTGTCCTTCTTGCCTGTGTCCCCTTCTGAACTGTCTTATGACTTCTTTTGTTTCTATTTTTAAAATGTTTCATTGACACTCTTTTATTTCCTTTCTTAAATGTATTACTAGCATTACTCCCCCACACTCTCTATCAGCTCTCCCTCCAAACTAAAAGCCCTCCCTCATAAGAAGTATGGTCAAACAAAACAAATTCATACATTAGCCTTGACTGAAAATTATAGGCATATGTTACAAAATTATCTTGAATTCTCATTTTTTAGTCTATTCCTGCTACTCTCTAGTTCAGCCCTTGTAGCCTTCCGGTTCCTTGCCTCTGGGATGTTGGGAGTCACTCTGTTAATCCTTGCTATGTTATCCTTATTTCCCCCAAATTAAAGCTGTACTCAGTCATTTTTCTTACTTTCTTTGGTTACTTGGGAAGCAAATTCCTATTTTACCTGGACAGAAAATTCCTTCCTACTCTCAAATCAAAATTGCTATACTCACAGCCATCCAAACCCTGACTCAGTAACAACTTTGGACTATGTTCACAGAACTTCCCCAAAGTAGCCTTTCTTCTTTTCTGAGTACACAATATTGTGTGTGTGTGTGCAAAATATGGATTTTATTGATATCTTTAGTTCTTGTATCACCTAGATTTTCCCCTGTATTGGCATAGTCATTGTGTGCATTGTTTTCTTGACTTCGTTCACTTCAGTGATATGTCTTTCCATACTTTCAGCTGATATGTCTTTCCATACTTATGTCATTTTATCAAGTACAGAAATATTTCATTGTATTCACGTACCACAATTTGTTTATCCATTCCCTCAAACAATGGGCATCTACTTTGTTTCCAATTCTTTTTTACCATGAAAAGTGCTGCTTTAAATATTTGTTGTTTATGGAGCCTTCCTTTTAGTTAATGAAATTCTTGAGATATGTACTTAGCATTTTAGTCAATTTATTTGCATAATTCCAAACTTCATTCCAGAATAGTTATACTAATTCATAGCTCTGTCAACAACGTATTTTTGTTTCTGTGTTTCCATAACCCTACCAACAATGGCTGTTTCTGTCTTTAGTCATCTTTGCCAATTTGTTGGGTATAAGGTGAAACCCAGGGTTGTTTTTGTTGACAGTTTTCTTATTATTAATGATATGAAGTATTCTTTTGTGTAGTTGTTAATTGTGTACAATTCTTCTTTTGCAAAATGTATGGCAGCTAAGTGGCGCAATGGGTAGAGTGCCAGGCTTGGAGTCAGGAAGATTCATTTCTCTAAGTTCAAATCAAGCCTCAGACACTTGTGTGATGTTGGGCTATTCATTTAAGCACATTTTCCTCAATTTCTTCCTTTGTAAAATGAGCTGGAGAAGGAAATGTCAAACCACTCCAGTACCTTTGCCAAGAAAACCCCAAATGGGGTCATGAAGAGTCAAATATGACTGAAATGACTCAACAACAACAACAACAAAATGGAGAATCCAATACCCTAATCCATTCTTTGACTGGTACTTCCCCATGGCTTGCCTTCATCATCTTCTTGCCTCCTATTTTCCAACAGCCTCCATTGTTCACATCCCTTCTACTCCACTTTCATCATCTGAGAGTATAGAAATGCTGTTTTGGTTACACATTAGAATTTTTAAAATCTCCATCACTGCCTACATTCCATACCTGCATTGTTCACTTCCTTAGAGAACTAATAGTCACCAAAGACCACATTTGCATTTGATCATCTGTGCCTTTCTCTCTGACTTTACTTCTTTAGTCCACACACATTTTAGTGGGAAAGGGAATCTTATCACAGTAGTACAACAGGGAGAAAGGAAAAGCTCTCACAGATCTTTACCACTAGATCTATTATGCTACTGAAACAGGGCCAGACCTAGGAAGCTGTTTCTTGCTGGGGAGAGAACACAGCTGGGGATGATTATGAAAGATGAGTTGACTCTGCAATAAGAAATAGACAACTACTCCCAGCAAAGAAAAGGATCTTACACAATTACAAGTTCTATGAGATGGCAGCTATCCATGAGAAGGAGTTGCTGTAGCTAGTCACTAATTTTTGCTTTTGCTCTGGGTACCTTATGAGTTGAATAGTTACATATGTGTGGTCCTTTGGTTTCTAAAAATACACAGGGGATAAACAAAGAATATAGTGATACTGTCACCCTTGTACATACAAAGCTGGCCCAGGGACATGAATTCTGCCCCTACAGTGCACAAGAAAACCTTTAGGTAGAGTTATTCTCATGTTGAGAGGGTACTATCTTTCTCAACACTTGAAAAGAGAGATAGGGAGAGATCCAAAGTCAATCTCAGACTAGACTTATTAGCCTCGTCTGGAAAGAGACTAAGGGGGCCAGTGTCCTGACTCCTGGCCGATCTATAGATTGACAACAGAGACGAGCAGACCTGCCTTCTTTGGGTTTCTGCTCTCACAGGAACAAAAAGACATAGCACTCTCCCCATGTAATGTTACAGATTTTGTCCCAGAGGAAGGGCACCAGTTCACACATGGGATCAGTTAAGGATGAGATCCTGGATGTAATGGTAGAACTCTTGGGAATGAAAGGTCCAACAAATAGGTCCCAATTATAGAAGCAAACAAAGCCACCCTTACTACCATCAGACTCTTTCTTGATGCTGGTTGAAATTGCCCTGTTCTAATTTTTTCTAGGCACAGAGTGGTGGCTGATGCATGCAAAAGTGGTGGCTGATGCATGCAATAAACTTTAGCACTTCAAAGGCTGCTTCTAGATTTCAATTCACCTGCACCCTTGCTTCAGCCATTATGATTGTAGTGGCCGACAACTGCTGAGAGAAGAGTGTTGGCCCCAACTTAGCTCATTACAGGTTATTATATCCTGCCCTGCACCTATCCTGATGAGCACCTGAGAATCTCTGCTATGGAATAGTTATCCAGAAGGAACTTAAATTACTGCTCAATGTCAGGATAGCCGTTACCACCAAGGGTACTAATCTTCTAACAGAGATAAACTAACCCCTCAAAAACCAGGTCATTGGATCCAGGCCCTTGTTCATCCTTTTCCCCAACTCAGAAAAGTTCAGGAGTGACAGTCTCCTCTAACAAGACCCAGTGGAAACTCCTTAGAGGTGTCAAAATGGGGATAGGTAAGCAGTCCTAAAACAATGTGATAATGCCCCCTTTGTCCAGGATTTACCTTAACAGATAACAGAGGAAAAAAGAGGTATTCCTCAACTCTTTAGCCTCATCATATGCTGGAAAGTACAGAGAGCAATAAAGATAGTTATGGTTTTGGAAATCACATTATAGGAGAACTGTTTGAAGGAACTTGGAATGTTTAGCCTAGAGAAATTAGGAAATAACAGTATTCTTCAAATATTTGCAGGATTGTCATGTGGAAGAGGGATTAGATGCATTCTAATAGCCAATAGGTATAAATGCAAGGCAGAATATGGCAGTATAATTAATACAAGGGGTACAAATTTGGGGGGGAGCTGTAATGAAGTACCTCCATAAAGGTACTAGGTCATGTGCTCTTTGGTTCTCCTTTTCACCACCTTGAAAGATCCCCAAATCTGTTTCTATCTGGGTAACTATTTGCTTAGGAGTTAGAGCCAAAATAGAATGGGGGGAGGCGGGAGCCAGAGCAATATTATAAGATTAGAGGTTTATAGAACTTATCTATTTCAATCTCTTGTAAAATAACAACAGCAACCACAGCAATAATAAAATTATAGATAAGGAAATTGCCCTTAAATGACTTGCTTAAATTACACAGGTGTTAAGTCACAGAGTCAGGATTTGAACCCTGATCCAATTATTCAGTCTACTACAGCGTACTGGTGTGCAGTATAGTGGTTTTCAGATTCCTGGAGTTGAAAAGAAGAGTCAGCAATTTACGTTATCATTTGATCATAGATTTAGGACTAGAAGGAACCTTTAGATGTCATCTAGCATAGATGACATTTTATAGATAAGGAATCTGAAGCCCAGAACAGTTAAGTGATTTGTCTGAATAGGTAGTAATTGGCAGACCCAGGTTTCAAATGCCTCCAATCCAACCTCTCTTCATTTCAACAAACATTTAAGTTCTGTTCTGCAGTGTACTGGGGGCTGAGGGAGATACATGGTTTAGTAAGGAACCATTCTCATACTTCATGGAGTTTACAGCCTAGTGGAGGGAGAAAACATAGAAATAACTTGAGTAGAAATCTTAGAATCCCAGAACTCAGAGTTGGAAAGAACATCACATGGCATCTAACCCAACCATAGCCAAGCACGAATCTTCTCTACATGCTTGACAAGTGGTCATCTAGAAGATTCCTAATAGAATATATGATATAATGATATCACAATATAATTAGCAGCTAGGTAATAGTCGAGACAAAAGATTACCCAAGATTCTGTTACTATCTGAGAGAATCAAGATACTTCCTGAAGGCGTTTGGGCTGGAATTTAAAAGCTAGGTAGGAATTCAAAGTATAGAAAGTACAGGGCAGAAACTCCTAGTGTGAGGCAATAGAAAGAGCCTTGGTTCTGGAATGTGAGGACCTGAGTTCAAATCCTAATGCTGATCCTGGCCAGGTCTCTTAAACTTCCTGAGCCTCAGTTTTGTCTTCTGTGTAATGAGGGATTGGACTCCATGGCCTCTGAAGCCCCTTCCAGCTTTATATCTATGACTCTATGCAGCAAAAGTACAGGAGTCAGGGGGGAATAGTACGAGCTAAGGTAGGAAAACCAAAATGGTGTCAGATTGCAGAGGGCCTTGATCCCTTAGAGAGTGCAAAGAAATGCAAACTTAATTTTATCGGCATAGGCTTTGAAAGGTTTTTGACCTTTACAGAGACACACCCAGATCTACATATAAATAACATGAGTATGGTAATGGTGTGAAGGATGAATTGGAAGGAGAGAGAACAGAGGCAGAGAAACCTACCTTTTAGGAGGCTGTCATAGTAACAGTGTGGTGGAAATAAGAGTAAAAAGCACTACCTATCACTTTTTGCTTAATAACAAGTCTCTTTAGCCACATTTGCATCCCAACACATAGAATGGGATTATGATGGTTTTCCCACAATTGCATGAATGCCAAGTCATTGTGATAAGAGGACAGGAAACAATACATATGTGCAGTTCTCTTTAGGATCTTGCTGGACCAACATTTAATTTTTAACTTTAAGTATTCTGAGATTTTATTCTTACCTTATTCCTGGTCCTTTGAGTGATGAGCTACTTTTAAACTTGCAATAGGACAAAGATGTTCAGGGTGTGGCCGGAAAAAATGGCCACATAATGTCCATTATTCGGTATCTTGGTCCTCAAAACACAATTGAGCCACCAACATCAACTAAAGCTCTAGTAGGAAATTGAAAACTTAACCCACTCTTTCATTTGATGGAAGAAAATGCCCATTCAATCCTGGTTACCATGGATACTGGCCAAACATTCCAGGGTTCAGCCATCTGCTTAAAAAGCATCACATCATCGTGATTCTATCATCGAAAATGTTCTGCTGCTGCTCATCAAAATAATTTTAAAGGCCCAGCCAGATTAAATATATATATGTACATACATACATACATATATATGTTTTTTTTTCTTGGATTGCTGCTGTAAATCTGAAAGTCTACAAAGAATGCTGCAAAACATCCTATTTACAATCTACTTTGACTGAATCGTTCACATTTAAATGGTTTGTTGGGCATGTTCTCATTGGCAAATCACCAAGATTCCCTTCTGTAGAAGCACAGTTTAAGGCAAACAAAAGAAAAATACAGACTGGGCCTGCACTGAGAATACGTCTCTTCTTCCTTCCTCCTTCCTATATTTCTTTTGCCCATGGTACATTTTCTCTAAAATGGCAGTAAGTGAAGAGAATGTCTGTGAGGCAGGAAAAGAGAAGTGAAAGAGCTCAACTCTTTCTTCACCAAAAATCCACTCTGAGCTGGTTCTGAGGAGCAAGAAGAAGGAAGAAAAGGGAACAAGCCAACACACTTTAAAGCCTTTGGGAAAGGAAAGGATTTTTTTCTTCCTTTTTTTTTCCCCCCTGCTGAATTGGGACAGAAAAAGATTTTGTAGTACAGCTCTGCTGGTGACCAGGTTCTCCTGGTACAATAGCAGAAAGCACTTAGACCAGGGCTCTTTTCAAACAGAACTTGAGGCTTTGTCTGCCAAATCAATAATGATTAGATTTGGTTGTATGTTCTGTTGCCTGGGAACCAGAGAAGACACTAGGATGACAGTGTCCTGTGGAGTGGGAGCTAGATCTGCATTTTATTCTCTTCTTCACTTCTTTTATCAATAGTAAGAATGAGAGCTGCATGGTATTAATAGTTAGTGAGTTGGCCTTAGGATCAGGAAGACCTGGGTTCAATTCCTGTCCGTATGACCGGACCAGTCTTACACTCTCATTGCCTCAAGCAACTTTCTAAGGTTAGAGTGACCCTTGTGTTGCTGTTTTACTTTGTCATTTATTTTGTTGTTGTTTGGCCATTTTCATTAGTATCCAACTTTTCCTGACCTCATTTGGGGTTTTCTTGGCAAAGATACTGGAGTGGTTTCCCATTTCTTCCTCCAGTTCACTTTACAGATGAGGAAACTGTGGCAAACAGGGTTAAGTGACTTACCTAGGATCACACAGCTAATAAGTGTCTACGGCCAGATTTGAATTCAGAAGAAGAATCTTCCTAACTCCAGGCCTAGTACTCAATCTACTTCACCACTAGCTGCTCCTTATAGATGCTAATACTAAATAAAGACAAAACAAGAGGTACTTAGAGAAGGAACTGAGTGGGAAAAGGGTGGGAGGAAGCAAGGGTAGAAAGGGAAGTGGGTTGGAGCAGCTTGGTTAGAGGGGAATTCCACATCTGGTAGTTCCATTCAGTGATGAAGCTGCAGGTCTTACCAGCAACTCCTTCTGTTCACTCCTCTCCCCCCACCCCACGTAAAGTTCTGTCACATTCAAAATATTAATTGCATAAGGAATCAAAAGACTTTTATTCTAATCCCAATTCTAACACCAACTGGTTGTAGATAGAACCTCTGGCAAATCACCCTCCCTCAAGGGGCTTCAGTTCCTTCCAATAACAAGGGATTTGGAGCTGATGAGCTTTTCGGGTCACTTTCAGGGGGCCTAGTTCATTCTCTGTAGCCCGACCTTTCTGAACCTCAACCTTTTCATTAGCAAAAGGAGGGGATTGGGCTAAATGATCTCTAAAGTCCCTTCAAGTCCCATCCAGGCTATTTTTTAACCTCTGATATTCTTCTGCTGTGAAACAGGGATAATAATACCTGCCCCACCTACATCACAGAAATGCTGAGAGGATCAAATGAAGTAAAATAAGCCAGAAGCTTTGAAAAATCTAAAAACCCAATGAAAATGAAGGATGGAGCCACAATAAGTAGAGAAGGTTGAAGTTCCCCTTTCAAAGGCATCAACTTGTTTTTAAAACTATTTTTATATTTAATTTGATACTCACTACTTAATATTTTGATAACTGAATTTCAAACCAATATAATTGATTTTCTTTGTAACTCTAATCATATGTATTTTATTTCCTGCATTTAAAAATATTCTTCTGAGAAGGGCTTCATAGGCTTCACCAGATCTGCCAAAGGGCTACAGGACATAAAACAGATAGAGAAACCCTGCCCACAGTAAGGACTGCCTGAATATTATAGGCACTTACTGAATGTACCACTGTAAGGAAGAACTCATATGCAGAAGGGATACAAGATGTTTTTTCTTTGCTGTTCAGTCATTTTTCAGTCATTTCCAACTCTTTGTGACCCCATTTGGAGTTTTCTTGGTAAAGATACTGGAGTGATTTGCCATTTCCTTCACTAACTCATTTTACAGAGGAAGAAATTGAGGCAAACAGGCTTAAGGGACTTGCCTAGTGTCCCACAGCTATTAAGTATCTAAAGTCAGATTTGAACTCCAGAAGATAGGTCTTCCTGACTCTAGGCCAGGCACTCAACCCACTAAGCCACCTAGCTGCCTCCATACAAGATTATAGGATCACAGATAAAGATAATTCTGTTCATTTAATAGTAATAGCTAACATTCATGTAACACATTAAGGTTTGCAAAGTACTTTTACATATGTTAACTCATCTCATGTTATCTCACTACAACCTGGAGAACTAGGTGCAATTATTCATCTCCATTTTACAGATGAAGCAAGCTGTGACTTCGCTAGGATCACACGGCTAGGACTAAATATCTGAGGCAGGCTTCAAACTCAGATCATCCTGACTTCAGGTCCATTTACTATGGCACTTCGCTATAGAAATGTTTTTAGGACAAAATAGAAGGGTTTTATACAGTAGCAAGAAAGCTTTAGATCCCTTTGCTACCAGCAGGTCTTCTTTCCTATTACTCAGGGCCTTTTGTACTTCTTTGAAGGAAAGAGGAAGGGAGAGCAGGGAGAAAGAGAAGTATGTGAATTCTAAGACTTTAGGTACAAGATTCTCATGGTAAATTTTATGAGAAATTTTAAAAGCATAAAAACGTCAGAGATTGCCAAATCTCCGATTTTCAAAGGTTCTGTCCCCTATAACCTGTCCATAATTAAGTGGTAGCCTCTGGAGTAATCATCTCCACACTTCATATTCGAGTGCTTAGCATAGTACCTGGCACATAATGGGTGCTTAATAAACGTCTATTGATGGCTGACTATATGTAACAGGAGCTAATCTGTGCTCCGTGAATCACATTTCTTAATGTTTGTTGCTAGAAATTCCCAACAAAAACACTAGATTCCAAAACAAAAACCAAAAACCCCTCTGACCACTGGATTTTCCCCATGCATTTCCAAGCCTACCTTCCCATGTCTTCTAAAAGTCAGAGACCACATGGCCCCCTGAAATTCTGTTCAGTGAACAAACACTTCCACGAAAAAGATTTTTTGCATGAGGTTACTGTGACTATGCAGAGCGCAGGTGCATTTCCCCTGCCTACCCTACGGTAGTACCCAGAAGGCAAAGATACCATTTAAATGAGTAAGAAGTGTCTAGGAGTCAGAAAGAGAAAGAGGAACCGGCTTGCTGACCGAATTTATGAGAACGGTCGCCACAACTTTTGCACTTTTGCAGGTGCTGAAAGAAAGAGGTGCTCAGCTGGAAGAACTGAGTGGGTGAGACAAGGGTGGGAGGATCCAAGAAAGCCGAATAAATAGCTTGGTGAATGGGAGTAGGCGGTAACACCGAAGCTACAGAAACAAAAGCTCCTACCGAAAAAGGTCTCAATCCTACCCGACCCTGAAAGTGATTTGCTGAGATCTACCCCCTACGCTTTCATATGCAAATCAAGAGCTAAGAGAGGGCTGGGCTGGGCTGGGCTGAGCTTAGCTCGTTACTTGCTGCCCTCTGAATGCACTGAGCACACACCGCACGTCAGGAGAGAAAAGCTTTGCTATCCGATGCCGAAACTGGGGTGATGGATTGGAGAGAGAATTAAAGAGCAAATCTTAACTAAACCACAAGTCTTCTTTGGAGGCTGGACGAGCAGACACAGCTGAGAAGTTGTCCCGATGCAACATCTTCCAGAAAAAGTAAGTCGGAGGCTGGGTGACTTACGGTTTCAGGAGCCGATCATTTCTCAGTCCCTGAAGAGGGATTCTTTTTCCCCTCCGAGGAATCAAAAGAATGAACTTTGGGAGATACTATCTTTTTGCCATTCCCGTGCTGACCGTGGCCCTCTTCATCCTGCTGTACAACCATCAACTCTATCAATCAAAGAGTTATCAGCGGTTAAATGTGTCTAATGAGCGATCTCTATCCCAGTTCTGTAATACCGTCGTAGAAGGGAAGTCAACATTTGTGTGGGAGAAAGTATTAATGCCTTTATTTGGAAGAGTCTCTTGTAAGGAGTACTTGCTCCAAAGTCACTACATAACAGCTCCCCTGTCGAAAGAAGAAGCCCAGTTCCCTTTGGCTTATGTAATGGTCATTCATAAGGATTTTGAAACCTTTGAGAAGCTCTTCAGGGCGGTTTACATGCCCCAAAATGTTTACTGTGTTCACGTGGATGAGAAGACTACAGCTGAGTTTAAAGATGCTGTGGAGTGGTTGGTGGGCTGCTTCCCCAATGCTTTCCTTGCCTCCAAGTTGGAGCCTGTTGTCTATGGCGGAATATCCAGGCTCCAGGCTGACCTGAACTGCATGAAAGACCTTGTAGCCTCTGAGGTTCAGTGGAGGTACATTATTAACACTTGTGGGCAAGATTTCCCTCTGAAAACCAATAAGGAAATAATCCAGCATCTGAAAGGATTTAAAGGGAAAAATATCACCCCAGGAGTGCTGCCTCCTGCACATGCTATTGAAAGGACTAAATATGTCTTCAAAGAATATATTACCCCTCAAACCTCATATATGCAAAGAACCAGAATTTTAAAATCCTTGCCTCCCCATCAACTAGTAATTTACTTCGGCTCAGCTTATGTTGCCCTCACAAGGGAGTTTGTCAACTTTGTTTTCCAAGACCATCGGGCCATTGATTTACTCCTATGGTCTAAGGACACCTACAGCCCTGATGAACATTTCTGGGTGACACTCAATCGGATCTCTGGTGGGTGTGATTTGTTAATTCTGCATGCAGACCAGACAGATTTCTGTGTTGCTTTAGTCATCAGAATAATTTATGAATGAGCCTTAAAAAAAAAAAAGGAGGAAAAGTCTTTCGGTTCCCAAGACATCCTAAGCATGATTTTATATGTTCATATATGTATATTTATATGACTGGAGGTATATGATCAAGAGGTTTAAATATGACATATAACTGAAGGAACTAGAAGAAAAATCCTTAGAGAGATGTAATAAACTGTACAGGTCAAATTTAATGGTGATACTTTTCAAGGCATTTAGAGTTCCCAAAGTTACTTTCTTTTAATGAGATGTGATTATAAAGTAATAAGATTAACAGTTTCAGCAAATGTGAACTTAAAATTCCACCTGTGTGTTTGGTCAAATTGGGAAGCTCTGTACTTCTTCCAATATGTTGCTATTGCCCAGAAAAAAAATTTTTTTTTCAACCCTTTACAGTTGCTTTTATAAGCCTGGTTATCAGTCACACAAGAAAACCTTTTCCATTACTTTATAATCATAACATTCATTGTTTTTAAGGAACAGCAGGGCTTTTACCTTGGTTATTGTTGGGAAGGCCTCGTTTATTTAGTCATATTATTGATACTGCCATTAATCGAGGCCTTTTTGAAACTCTTCTTTTGGACTTGTCTTCAGAGACTGACATTTCTTTTGCCTATCTCCAAAAATATTGTTTCTGTCAGGATCTATGATTTCATGAATTTATAGGCTCAAGGTGTGCAGACTCCCTCTGCTGATCATAGAATCATAGATTTAGGGCTTGAAGGAATCTTAGAAGACAACCATCTAGTCCACGGGTGGGGAACCTGCCTCGAGGCCACATGTGGCCCTCTAGGTCCTCACGAATGGCCCCTTGATTGAATCCAAACTTCTCTGAACAAATGCCCTTAATAAAAGGATTTGTTTTGCAAAACTTGGACTCAGTCAAAAGGCCACTCCCTAGGACCTAGAAGGCCACATGTGGCCTTGAGGCCTTAGATTCTCCACCTCTGATCCACTTTATAGATGAGGAGTTGAGGCTTCCAGGTAAAGTGCCTGAGGTCTCATTGCTAGATGCAGATCTGATCTTTTTTCCTTTCTTAGCCACAATTTCTCTTCTGGAAAAATAGGTATAATAAATGGCACCTACTGGATTCCCTGAATTGTTTTAGGAATCAAATGAGCCAATAGATATGCAAAGTACTTTGTAAACGTTAAAGCCCTATATAAATGCTAGCTCTTGTTATCAGCAACACCACGGTTACTTTGTATTAAATTTTTCCCTGCCACACTGAAGAGTTTGAGTGACTTAGCCAAAGTCCAATGGTTGGTTCCTTTGTGTCTAAGAATTTGAACCCACATCTTCTGGCTCCAAAACCAGCCCTTTATCCACTCCACCCATTGCCTCTCTAAAAGTTCCTGGACAGTAAAAGCAACAAATTCTTATTTCAACACTTCTTCTTCCTCCATGATGAATCGGCTTCCAATGACTAATCTAAAGCCTTGTCTAATATCTACATCCTTCAATCTGAGTTAAGATGTGGAATATTTACTCCAATAATTTATTCAGATCATCACATTAAGCAGGTGAGGAAAGGGTGCTAAATATTTGAATTTAAAGACAAAAATGTACTTGATAGAATAAGAATAGTAGTTTGGAAACATTTACTTCTGGGCCGGCTCAAGATAACAAGAAAGAATAATTTTTTTTTGGTGAGGCAATTGGGGTTAAGTGACTTGGCCAGGGTCACACAGCTAGTAAGTTTCATGTGTCTGAGTCTGGATTTGAACTCAGGTCCTCCTGACCCCAAGGCCGGAGTTTTATCCACTGTGCCACCTAGCTGCCTCAGGAATAATTTTGTAAGAAGTTCTTTGCAGGCTCCTGTCTTCCTATTGTATTGAGCCTTCCCAGTTTCTTAAAACTGATTTGACCAAAGTCCCAAATAATTCCAGGCTTTCAAAGGCAGAAAACAGCCTTAAAGTCTTCCTTCTAAGCACTGATTATCTTTCCAAAACTCCCATGTATCCAATGAAAAGTCTTAGTGAGTTATAGGAATCATACTGCTGCTTTTGTGTTTGCACATAGTAAGCACTGAATAAATGTTTATTGATTGATTGGTAGATTGTCCCAGATTACCCCAGTGCAGATGTCTCTATCTCGGTGTGACTCTCCCTCTCCTTTCTCCTTCTTCCTTTCCCTCCCCTCCCCCCAAGTGTCTGTCTCTGTCCCCCCCTTTTCTCTCTTTCTAATACACACACACACACACACACACACACTCTCTCTCTCTCTCTCTCTCTCTCTCCCTCTCTCCCGGGCACACACATCTCTTTGTTTTAACCACAAGTCTTCCTGTTTTTGATGTAGTATCACAGGGACACTTGATTGTTATTTGAAACTTTGTTCCTTTCTTAAAGCAGACACAAAGTAGCACCATATCTGCCTGCCTTTAAAAACACAACATGCATGGTGTTTTATGGAGGGTGTCTGAATCTCACTTAGAAAAGAAGCTGACGGAGGTTAGTCTAAGCAGCCAGGGGCAGTGAAATTCGCGGCGTTGTAGGGAATTTGGTTTCGTAAGACGTCACTGTCAGCTGCTGCTCCCAACAAGGTTAGGAATCACTCCAAGGCTTCCTAGGTAGGAACTGATTCATAATTCATTTTTATGTATCGTATATGTAAAGCAATCTCTAGGTCGTATTCCTGGGAGAAGTGAAAGTGGATAAGAAATAAGGGGAGGGAAGTAGGGGGAGGGAGTTAGGCCCCACTCTCCCCTTCTTATCGGGAAAGACAGGTTAACTTTCTGAAGGTAATGAACGGTTTTTTGCCTTTCTATGTATTTCCAGCCTTTAGCTCTCTGCCTGTCAGCTTGTAAACACTGACTTGCTTGTTGATTGACTAATTGGATTGAATAGCTTGTGAGAGAAACAGCAGGTTTATATAGTATGTATGCTCAGGGATCATTGCCTTTGGTTGCCAAGCAAAGGGCTTTTTGGAGAGGTTTTATAAGATAATGCCAGGGAAGCCCGGGTTGCTGTGTGCTTCCTTCTGCAGATCTATCCTCTTCTCTTGTAAGTGGATTTGCGTTGCCTAGAGAAATGAGTGATCCCAGCGGGGGAGTGCTTAGGGAAGATAAGGAAACACTAAGCTAGTTCCAGGTACAAAAAAATAAGGCTGTAATTATTGTAAAAGGAAATAAAATGAAGTGCCCCTAGGAGATTATTTCTCCTACACGAGGATAGAATTGCCGATCACTACCAACACATTTACTACTGATTATATTTGGTTTCGGTTTTAGACCACGTTATTAAGCATTGTTTACTTAGTAGGTACATTAAGTGATACTCCTGGAGCAAAGTTTACTGTTAGAAACGTAACTTTTCTTCTGTATACAATGAAACTGGTTAAACATGGTTGGAACATATCACTTCCCCTTCCCTAAATTTAGCTTTCTCAAGCCTGAACAATTTTGAGGAAAGCTCTAGATCAGCCATGCTTTACTCACTCTTCCAACCTTTCCACCATGTCAGGTGACTTCTCCCTCTGACCCTGTGCCCCCTTCTCCTATTGGGGAATTCCTCTCAAAAAGTCCATTTTCAGGAAGGGTTCAGACCACTCATCCTTCATCCTCTCCCCAGGCAACCCCCACTTTTCAACTCCATCTAATGAACTACCTTTCCCCATTAGAAAGCAAGTTCCATGAATAAATTTAATCCAACTTTCTCATAAAAAGAGACATAAAAATAGGCCTTTAAATATTATTTACTCTCTCTCCCAACTCCACTTCCTGGCTCTATTGACTTCCTGGCTCTATTGACTTCCTTTCAAGATTCAGCTCAAAAGCTCACCTGCAGAAGACCTTTCCCAGTTTGTTTTCCACCCCCCTCCCCCACTGCTTGTTTCTTCCCTCTCAGATCACCTCCCATTTCAAAATGTATATATCTGGTATGTACCCAACTGTTTACATGGTCTCCACCCTTAGAAGACCTCCACCATGAAGACAGGTTTGTTCTTTGGGGTTTGCCTGTCTTTGTATCCTTGATTGCTTAGTACAGTGTCTGGCACATAGTAGGTGCTTAATCAATGCTTGTTCATTGATAATACATAACACATAGAGCATTTGAATATTTATGTACATTAACACATTTGTTCTTAGATGACATGTGTTAGAGGGAGAAAGTCCTGATTCTGGAGGCAAAGGTTTCAAATCATGCCTCTGATGTTTATATCTGTGACCATGGGCAAAACATTTAACCTCCTTGGGTTTTATTTTTCTCCTTTGTAAAATTAAAGAATTGAACTGGATAGCTAGCCTATGTCTGTATATAAGTCTCATGTGATAAAAATAGCATTCTACCAAGCTATGCTTTTATTTTTTTAAATAAATAACATGAAGAAGGCTAAGAAACTGCTAAACTTAGCTTTAATGAAGCCAATTATTCATATTTTGAAGGGCATATGAATTCAGGACCAAATGAGTCTATTCATTGTTTTTGGCTTAGGCAGTGGGGTTAAGTGAAGCTTGTCCAGGGTCACAAAGCTAGTAACTGTCAAGTGTCTGGGGTCGGATTTGAACTCAGGTCCTCCTGACTCCAGGGCTGGGTAGCTATCCACTGTACCACCTAGCTGCCTCTGATTCCATTCATTTCAACAAACACTCCTAAAGCAAGTCCATAGACAAGCTCCTAGGAAGACAAAGAGCACCCCTTGGTTATAATAACTGACATTTATGTGGGCATCCAAAGTACAACACACGTTGTCTAATGAGATAACGAATGAATCTTATAATAACCCAGGTGGTGTTGTTATCAACATCTTGTCTATAAGATAAGCCCCAGAAGTGAAGTGAGTAGTCACAATACTAGGAAGTGTCAGGCAAGTTTCTCATTCTGGTATACTGCCTTCCAACTCAAACTTCCAGGGTAAAGAGATGGGAAAGAGTGCTAGCCTCTGTGGATCGTTCATGATTTATAAGTGTTTACAACACTTCTACATCACAAACTTGGAAATGGAATTTTTAGAATGAGAAGAAATTTTAAAAGATTATCCAGTCCAAAACAAACACTTATTAAAAGCTTATGTGTGTCAGAAACTGTGATAAGAACTGAGGATGCAAATACAAGCAGAAAGAAAGACAGCCCCTGCCCTCGTGGAACTTGCTTTCTAATGGGAAAAGGTAGTTCATTAAATGGAGCTGAAAAGTGGGGGGTTGCCTGGGGAGAGGATGATGGATGAGTGGTCTGAACCCTTCCTGAAAATGGGCTTTTTGAGAGGAATTCCCCAATGGGAGAAGGGGGCACAGGGTCAGAGGGAGAAGTCAGCTGACATATGGTGGAAAGGTTGGAAGAATGAGTAAAGCATGGCTGATCTAGAGCGTTCCTCAAAATTGTTCAGGCTTGAGAAAGCTAAATTTAGGGAAGGGGAAGGGATATGTTCCACAACCATTTGCTGAAGGGCCCACAGCTATTATTAAGTAACAGCTGGGACTCAAAACTGAGGTCTCTTGATTTTCAGATCCATCAAACCATACCATCTCTGTCCCCCTCCAAAATGTGAGTCGACACACATTTATTATAGCTTACTATGTGCAAGGTAATCTACTAAGCCCTAGGAGTAGAACAGAATGGGGAAAACCCAGTCCCTTACCTTCAAGAACTTGAATTCAAAAGGAGAAGACCACATGCAAATAACTATGTACATACAAGATATTCAATACAAATGAAAGGTAATCCTTACCTCCGATGAGTCATACAAAAACAGGTAAAACACATATCTAGGCACAAAGGTCATGTCTACACAAGCAGTTGATATTGCTGAGTATAATCACAGATTGGTATTTGGTGAACACCTGGGAAATAGAAAAGGTAGTATTTTTATCACCCTTTCACCTTGGCCTATCACTCAGGTTAGTGTTAGTGGTGTTGCCAGATCTGTGTGTGTGTGTGTGTGTGTGTGTACATGAATAGTAAAAGGGAAAGGGGGATGGGGGATGGGGAAGGAACTAGAAAAGACTTCTTGCAGAAGATGGGATTTGAGATGAGTCTATTTGAGATAAAGCTTGAAGGAAAGGGTGATAGAGAATCTGGGAGGTATAGGTGAGGAGGAAGAGAGTGCTCCAGGCATGGGGCCCAGTCAGTGGAGAGTGAGGAGAGGGGAACAGAGATAGACACAGAAGTCACTGCTGGATCTTAAGAGTATGTGGACTGAAAAAGGAACGAGGTAGATTACCATTCATACAACTTTCACTAAAGGTGGGTATCCCTGAATATGAATCCTCTTTCTACTCCCTTACTTGGTGACCTAATCAGTTTCCATTGGTTTAATTATCATCTCTATGCAAATGATATCTAGATCTATATCTTCAGCCCTGGTCCCTCATCACCAGCTGTCTAATGAACATTTTGAACTGGATGGCCTTTAGACATCTCAAATTCAATATGCCCAAACAGAACTCATTAACTCCCCTCACCTCAACACACTCCCCTTTGGAACTTCCCACTGTTGAAGATGTCAACATTTTTCCTTCACTCAGGTTCACAACTTTGATGTCTTCCTTGATTCTTAATTCTCATGCACTGGCAGTGAGTCAGTTACCACATCTTTATCATTTCAATCTACAAAACAGCCATTGCATGGACGATACAGATAGCATTCTAACTGGTATCTCTGACTGGAAGTCTCTGCTCTATCCCATTCTTTATACAGGTTGCCAAAGTGATTTCCCTTAAGCAAAGGTCTGAACATGTCACCACCACTACCACCAGCACCAGCACCACCCCTATTCATTACAACCTGGTTCCTTCCAATCTTCTTTTATTATTCCCCTCCATTTCCCATTAACTCTACATTTCAGCCATACTAGTCATCTTGTGATTGCTCACACATGATGCTCAATTTCCATTTCTATACCTTTGCATTTACTGTTCCCCCCATGACCAGAATGCCCTCTCAGCTTACCTCCTACTCTTGTAATCTCTGGTTTCTTTCAAGATTTAATTCAAGTTCCACCTTCTACAGAATGCCTTTCCTGATCTCCTCCATCATTATTACCTTGTTTATGCTTTGTATGGCAGTGAGGTGATAGAATGGTGGGGTGCTACGTTTGGAGTCAGGAAGACCTGAGTTCAAATCCAGCCTCAGCACTTAACTGGATGTGACCCTGAACAAGTCATTTAACTTCTGTTTGCCTCAGTTTCCTCAACTGTACAAATGGGGATGATAATAACACCCACTTGACAGGGCGATTGAGAGGATCAAATTAAATATTTGTAAAGCACTTAGTACAATGCATGGCACATAGTAGGTACTTAATAAATGCTTGTTCCCTTCCCCTTATATACCTTGTATATAACAATGTATGTATGTCTTGTCTCTAGTTAAAATGTAAGCTCCTTGAGGGCAGGAACTGTTTCACTTTGTGTCCCCAGCTTTTAGCACTGTGCCTGGCATATAACAAGTGCTTAATGAATTATAGGAGTATAGATTTAGAGCTCGAAGGAATCTTCAAGGTCATGTATTCCAATCCCTTCATTTTACAAATGAGGAAAGTCTCAGAGAGGATAAGGACTTTTCCATGGTCACACAGCTACTAAGTGTCAGAAACAGAATTTGAACCTCTTGCTCTAATAGGAAAGGATAAATCATTTTTTAAAAGCTGTAGCTCATTATACAACTTTTATTTCTTATGTGATTTTGTTTTGCATAGAGAATTTGGACACATTTGCCTTTCCTTATCCTTTTTCCTCTTTCTTTTTCTCCTTCCCCTCCTTACTCTCCTTTATCATTTTCCTCCTCTTTGCATCTCCCCATTCCCTCTCCCCCTTTCCCTAGTTTTTCTTTTCTCTCAAACACATTTACAATCACAATAAAAGAGGTTGGGAAGCAAATCTATACTAGAGAAAACTTAATTCTCTGTAAGATTCCAATCAGCCCAGACTTTTTGTTTCATTTTGTTTTGGGTTTTTGGGTTGTTTTTTTTCTTTCTTAAGAGCAAAGTACTCTGTTAAGGATCAATACAATGTGGTGTTTGAGCGTGGACTATGTCCCAGTCTAGTCTGTAGCATGTGCCTGTGTGATGCAATAAGAGCATTTTGTTCCATGTCTAGAGGGTTTGTAATGTATTCTTTATTTCTCCTTATTAGGAATTAACAAGACCACAGATTCCTTACCAGTTCCTAGTCTCTTAGCTAAGAACAATAATAGCAAGCATTTATATAGCTCTTTAAAGTTTACAATGTACTTTATTGTAAATATTATCTCATTTGATCCTCACAACAACTCTGGAAGTAGGTGCTATTACCTCCATTTTACAGATAAGGAAACTGAGGCTGAAAGAGCTAAGTAGCTTATCAAGGGTCACACAGCTAGCTACATGTTTGAGGTCACATTTGAACTCAAGTCTGTCCTGACTCCAGATCCCAGCACTCTCCGTTGCACTTCCTAGCTGCCTTAATCTTGTTTGCTTTAGCAAATCTAAGGTACCCAAATTTATGTTAAAGGGGAAAAAAACCCTAAAAGTTTTTTACTGCTAAAAGTTAGCAGTATTGTGTATTTAAAAAGCCTTTTGGACTTGCAGAAGATCAAGATATGATGGTTGGTTTTGTACTCTACTTGCTATGTGACCTTGGGCAAATCGGTTTCCCCTTACACCTCATTTTTCTCATCTATAAAATGAGTAGGTTGCATTCTTGTGGGTTTTTTCCCCCTGTTCTAACCTTTTGTGGTTTTAATGATAATTAAATCAGTTAAAGTACTTGAGTATCTCTTACTACTCAGTACCTATTCAGCCTTGCTGTATGTAATATTATCAAACGTCTCACTATTTTATTTAACTCACTTACTGGGCACCTTCTTCCATGATTTTGGTTCAAGACTTTCCTTGGTTTCTAGCTTTGATTTGATGCAGCAAACTGTTATTAAGCATATAGACTTATGTGAGACATGGTGTTAGGGATAAAATGAAGAAGGCCTTGTCCTGCTTGCATTCAAGCAAGAGAACCAGAATGTACACAGATAAAAAATAGAAAATGTTATGAGGAAGGAAACAACACAGCTGGGGGCATTAGAGAAGGAGAATGCTTCCTGAGCTGAGCCTGGAGGGAAGATAAGGTTTGAGAGGCAGAGATGAGAAAGGAGTTCATCCCAGACACAGAAGGCACAAACTTGTGGGAGAGGGAATATTAAGTTCAGGGAATAGCTAAACTAATTAGTTGGAATGTGGAATCTGTGAAGGCAGGGAGGTAATATGAAATTAAGTTTTATCTAAGGTAAGAGCCAAATTGTTGTTCTTCTTCAGTTATGTCTGACTCTTTTGTGACCCTGTATGGGGTTTTCTTGGCAAAGATACTGGAGTGGTTTGCTACTTCCTTCTCCAGCTCATTTTACACCTAAAGAAACCGAGGCAAAGAGGCTTAAGTGACTTGCTCAGGATCACAGAGTTGTTAAGTGTCAGAGGCCAGATTTGAACTCAGGGAGATGAGTCTTCCTGACTTTAGGCCTGGTGCTCTCCACTGTGCCACCTAGCTGCAACACCTAACTGCCCATAAGAACCAGATTGTAGAGGATCCAGGCTGAGAAGTTTGTATTTTACCTTAAAGGTCATGGGGAGTCACTTGGAGGAGAGGTAGAATAGAAACAAATTTCTTGAATCCAAACTTTGTAGAACGAATCCCCTGAATAAAAGGATTTGTTCTGTAAAACTTGGACTTAATCGAAAGGCTACACCCCCGGACCTAGAAGGCTGCATGTGACCTTGAGCATATAGGTTTCCCACCCTTGATTCTAGATTCTGGGCCTACCTTGTATCTCTCTGTAGTGTCTTTACCTATATAGTTGGTTGCCTCACATGGCAGAAATTTATGACGTACTACATAGTCCAGCATGAAAGAGAGCTTTGAGGAGGAGGGGAGAGGGCAGAGGAGGAAGGTATGCAGCATGGTATGTTGTAAAGAGCAAAGTACTGGAGAGATGAAAGGAAAGGAATGGCTAAGAAATTAATTGAACAAAATCAGAAACCTTTCACAAGATATAATATCTATTGAATGGAAACATTATGTCATTTAAAAGGTATGTGTACACTACAGAATGGTTATGGAGGCTTGGCATAATCTAATCTGGGTGTGGCTGCACCTAGTATATTCTTTTTCAAAGGGTATGTGGTGTTCCTAAGTAGTGCCAGAGGTATTTCCCATAATGGCCATCCTTTTCGTGGTGCTTATTGTTCCAGGTTTATTATAAAGACAAACTTAGTAGTACCTTTTTACCTTTATGAATTACAAAGTATTACACTGACATATACATAACATTTCAAAGCTTAAAAAGCATTTTTACATATATTTTTGCCTTTGATCACAGTGGTCCTGTGAGAAAGGAAATACCAGCATTATCCTTATTATACAGGTGAAGAAACTGAAATAGAGAATTTAAATGATTCACACAGCTAATGCCATAAGTATTGAAGATAGTATTGGAATCCAGATATCCTGAATGGGGTAGGGGGAAAGGAAGGGAATAAGCATTTATATAGCTCCTACTACTAGGTACCAGGTTCTGTACTAAGTACTTTTTACAATTATTATCTGGTTTGATCCTCACAACAACCATGAGAAGTAGGTGTTACTATTGTCCCCATCTTACAATTAAAGAAATTGAGGCTAAGTGTCTTGCCTTTTTTTTTTTTTGGTCATGTGACCAGAGGCCTCTTTGTGACCCTATTTGGGGTTTTTTTTGGTTAAAAAAAAAAACAGACTGGAGTGGTTTGCCATTTCCTTCCTTCTCCAGCTCATTTTACAGATGAAACTGAGCCAAAGAGGATAAAGTGACTTGCCAGGGTCACACAGCTAGTAAGTGTTCTCCTGACTCTAGGCCCAGCATTTCATCCATTGTACCACCTAGCTACCCAAGTGACTTGCTTAGGGTCACTCAACTAGTAAATATCTGAGGCCAGAGTGAACTCAGGTCTTCCTGACTCTAGGCTCAGTGCTCTATCCATCGTGCCACCATCTTTCTCTGTCTGCAAAAGTCACATGCACTTTCCACTATGCCATGTTGACTTTCATGTCATACATATTAACTTGATAAAATAATATATTTAACTTTCATTGCATTAAAATGTGTTAGAACTAAAGGAACACAAATTATTTTAGGATTGGCAAGCTATGGTGCTAGACATACTCATTTGTTAAGAAGAGGGCCATGACAACCTGTACATGTAGACCTTGAAAAACCTACTATAAATTGTCAGTCCTACTATACAAATTTGTTTTCCAGGAAACAATGCATATTCTACACTAATATTTTCTGTATGTATAATAACTAATGTGTTCTCTGTGCTTCAAGTAGGGCAATAGTTTTCCTTTTTAGAGAGGCTTTAATACAATCAGAATGAGTTACTTATTATTTTGATAAGATAAATGCCAACAAGTTGTATTATCCCTTTATACTCAATGATTAATATTTCCTGAGGGTATAAAAGTTGGTTTTTGTTTGTTTTTTTTTTTTAATTTCCCTCCTAGAATCTCTCTTCCTAGAGGAGGGAAAATGAGATACACTCTCTGCTATTCACATGGGTAACGAAGAAAGGAACTGACTGTATGGGACTTCCTGCATTTCTTTTCATTCTTATTCTCCAGGTCATGGTTAGTTGGCTCTCCCTTTCTTCCAATATCTCTGAATAGAGGCCTTAGATTGCCTTCCCCCAAAGATGAGTCTATGAGCCATTTCTCATCCCAGTCAGCTAACCTGTAGATGGCTACACTAAGAACATGTCCAAGGATGGCCTACCTCTGAAAGCACAGGTAGCCCACTGAGGTCCTTGAAGAAGACCCAGCTATCCAATGACCAATGAAAAGACTACCCTTTTTTTTTTCAAGAGCACATAATTATTCTTTTTTATTAATTGAAGAGAATTGTTTGCCTCAGTGATTTGGGAGTGGTCAATTTAGAAGCTGACTCCCCTGGGAACTGCAGGTAACAAGACATCATATTCATCAAGTCTGCCCCTACAAAAGCAGACTATGCAGTGTTACTATTTTTATTCTAAGGCTTTTGTTTGTTTAATTAGGGGTTCTTAACCTGGTCCATTAACTTACTTGTTTGTTTTAGCATTTTGGTAACTGTAACTTAATATAAATGGTTTGCTTTGTAATACTACATTTTTTTTTTACATTTAAAAAGATTCTTCTGAGAAGGGGGGTCCATAGGCTTCATCAGACTGCAAAGGAGGGAAGGGGACTGTGACAAAAAAAATTTAAGAACTCCTGGTTTAAATAGATCTACAAAGGGCAAATGTGATGGAACAACAAGAGATTTGGATTTTACAACTAAAATTCATTTCCTGGGCAGTTGTTCGAATCCTTTTTTCCTTCATGGCCAAGGAAAAGGAATGGACTTCCAGTTCTTTGGGGTTACTAGAATACTGATGGCTGGGGGGCCATTGCCTTGCAAAACAGGCTTCACCTTTCTGATATCTTCCCTCCCTGCCCAGCGTTTCTGAAATTGCTTTGGAAAGAACACTAGATTTGGAGTCAGTTAAGCTTAGGTCAGAGGCTGCACATCTTTTCCCCAACTCTCTCTTCTCCCTGCCCTTTCCTCTCTAGTCAGTCACACACTTAACTCTGTGACTCTGGGGAAGTTACTTAATCCCACTTTCACATCTATGAAATAGAGGCAAAGATACTAATACTGTATTGTACATCTCACAAAGTTGTTGTATAAAGTGACTGTAAAATGTCAGCTGAATTTTGGCTATTTTTATTCACCCATTTCTTGTTTACATTTTAGTGGGAGACCCAGGCAAGCAGCTCAGAGCAAAGATGATGTTGTACATGGGGAAAGTAAGGGAATGGCATTTTTGGTGGGTTACAGAGCTTGTAGCTATGGCCGTGGATGTCTCCTGATGGGATATCCATCAACCAGGGCAGAAAAGAGTGAGCACATCACTTCATTTGGTTGTTTTCAAAATACTAATTGGCTGTTTTAATAGCAAACATTCCCTCAATATAATACTCAAATGGCAGCAGCAACATTGATAAATCTGAGTTTATTCTTTAAAACTGTCACCAGTTAACTAACTGATTAACTAAGTTAACTAACCAGTAGACGAAGAATCTGCTTCCCCTGCTACACATGAGGGACACATGTTTTCCCAAGCTGTTGCTGTAAAACACAGGTTCTCTTCCTATGCTTCTCTGAATCCCTCATATCTTGTTTGTTACATCTTATTCATATATGCAGTGATGAATGTAGTGGATAGAGAGCTGGTCTTTGAGTGAGAAAGGCTGAATTCTAATCCTGTCTCAGACAATTAGCAACTGAGTGACACTGGACAAGTCATTTTAATTTCTCTTAGCCTCAGTTTCTACATCTTTAAAATGGAATTAATGAAGCACCTACTTCAGAGGGTTATGGTAATGATCAACTGAAGTCATACTTATAAACCTTAAATGTTATATAAATGCTAGCTATTATTATTTGTATACTTTTTCCCCAAAGTATTTCTTTTAAAATTGGTCTTTGCCTCACAATGCTTTACATATAACAAATACTTAATAAATGGTTCTTGAGTGAGTGAATGAATGAACAACAAAAAAAAACAATTCTTGAGTGGCAACTTTAGTAGTATTTGAATTGGGTCCCAAGATACTGTTACTCTGGAGGTTAACTTTATATATTGAAGTACTTTGTCCCTGAATTTAATTATTATGGATCAAAATTATCCAACAGAATTAAATTAAATTTTTTTCTCTACAATTTCTCCAAAAATTTGCAGAAGAGTTTATAATTCATTCATTCAAGTGCATGTGTTCAGTCATTTTTTCAGTTCTTTGTGACCCCATTTGGGATTTTCTTGACAAAGATATTGGAGTGGTTTGTTATTTCCTTCTCCAACTCATTTTACAGATGAGGGACTGAGGCAAACAGGGTTAAGTGACTTGTCCCAGGGTCACCCAGCTAGTGTCTGAGACTAGATTTGTACTCAGAAATATGAGTCTTCCTAACTCCAGGTCTGGCATTCTATGCACTGCACCACCTAGCTGCCCATTTAAGTGCTTACTATGTGCAAAAGACTTCCTGCTCTCCAGGGGATAAGATGATAATTAAGATATACACTCTGACTTGATGGAACTTTTAGTCAGAAGGAATATACTAATACACTAACATGCAATATTATTCAAGATGTATACAATAATCATAATGCAAAATAGAATTGAGTGATAGGAACGTAAACTAGGCACCAAGTGCTGTGCTGTTTCCTGGAAGGGAAAGACCAATTCTTATTGGGGAGATCAGAGTAGTTATTGTCTCATAGTGTAAAAGAAGAAAAAAACCCACTGGTTTTGGATCAGAGATCTTCAGTCATATCTTGGTTCTTCTGTTTGCCACTTCTGAGATCTTCTGGGATTTTAATTTCTCTGGGTCTCTCAAGTTCCTCATCTGTAAAACAAGGGGGTTTAAACTAGAAAACCTCCAAGGTCACCTCTAGCTCCAAATCAGCGATCGATGGTCCAATAAGGAAATGGAGCTTAAGAAAGGCCCTGAAATATAGCTATGATTTCAAAAGGATGGTAGAGGGAAGGGGAGGACATTCCAGGCACAGAGAATAACATGAGTAGGACATGCACAAGGAATGACAAACAGATAATCCAGTTTGGCAGGCACATTTTTTATATAGAGCAGAGTCATGTGAGATCAACTTGGGAAAGCCAGAAGGTAATAATAGTCATTGGCTTTTAAGGTGGGGTCAGTATCTTTGGTTTCCTTTGCAATCTTATGTATTTAGTTTTACACATTTAAGAATGTTTTTCTGAGAAGGGATCCTTAGGTTTCATGAGATTGCCAAGAAGTCCATCATACAAAAAAAGCTTTAGAATCCCTGTATTAAATGATGGCAGCTGGTTCTGAGTCATAATCTCCTAAGATCAAATCGCAAGCAAAAGGTGCAGGAGAAAATAGAATGGCTTATTGCAATCTCTTCCACACAGAGACTTCTGCAAAACCTGCAGAGTGGATAAAAGTCAAGTTAAAAAGTATTTATTAGCACCTACTAAGTGACAGGGACTGTGATAAGCTCTGGGGATACTAAGAAAGGTGGGAATGGTCCCTGCTCTCAAATAGCTCATAGTCTAATGGGGGAGACGGCATGCAAACAACACCCATGGTTGGTGGGCATGGCATGGATGAAGATTCAGGAAAGAAGACTGAGAAGGAGTGACCCAGGAAGAACTAGGAGAGAGTTGTGTTCCAAAAACCTAGAGAGAAGAGAGTATCAAGGAGAAGAGAATGGTTGAAAGTGTCAAAGCCAAGGGGCAGCTAGGTGGCACAGTGGATAGAGCATTGGCCCTGGAGTCAGGAGGAACTGAGTTCAAATCCAGCCTCAGACACTTGACACTAGCTGTGTGACCCTGGGCAAGTCACTTAACCCTGACTGCCTCACCAAAAAAAAAAACAAGTGTCAAAGCCTGCAGAAAGATCAAGAAGGATGAGGGCTGAGAAAAGGCTACTGGATTTCGTGAGCAGGAATGTCCTGACCATGAAACTGTGTAAACTGGTTAAGAGGCTTAAGCCTAATGAATAAATAAAATTTTTTTTAAAAAAAGAGGTTTAAATCTTCATTCCCTAGGCCAGTCATGTCTTAAGACAGCTTCCTTCATTTTTTTAAAGAAAAGAAGCAGCCTAACTTGGAGGTGAAGAAGGGGGAGGAAATCTTGGCTTCAGACATCCATCTTCAAGCAGAGGCTGGTTCATCCCTTGCTAAATAAATCATGGTGAGGATTCCTTTTGGGTATGGTTGAACTAGATTATTACTGAGGTCCCTTCACACTCTCAAATTGTGTGATTTGTGAAATTGTGATACATGAATATAATGCAATATTATTGTGCTGTAAGAAGGACAAATGTAAAGAATTCAAGAAAAAAAGAGTCAAACAGGGTAAGTGACTTGCCCAGGGTAACCCAACTAGTAAGTGTGTGAGGCCAGTTTTGAACTCAAGTTTTCTTGACTCCAGATCCATATCAACTATGCACAATGAACATAACAATGTAAATGGAAAGAACAATAAAGTGAAAATGAAAACTGAAGTTATACTGGCCAACCTTCCTCTTGGAAATGAAGAAGTGTATCTATCTCCTTTCTTTGATGAGGTGTCTCTGGGTATGGAGTGCTGTAAGCACTATTAATGTGTAGGGTACTTCATAGATTTTGTTTAACTTTTTTTCTTTTTACAAATGAAGGCTCATTTATAATAAAAGGTTTTGGAGAAAGTGGAGGAAAAAGAGTTTACCTGGAAATGAGCAAAAGGCATCAGTAGGTAAAGAAGGAAATAAAATAAAGTACTTATGGAATAGTTTTGTTTGTGGAATAGAATTGTCTTGCTTGGCTTTAGAGAATAGAATTGTTTGCTTGGCTGTAGAGGCAAATTGTGGCTTGTCATTTTTCCATCTTCATTAATCATAAAATGTGTATCATCAACACTACAATCTTTACCAGTTATGTTGGGTATTAGGTAACATAACACATGAGCTGCATAATTTGACAGGTTCTTGAGTGACCTTATTTATTTTAGTGTCTTTTTTTTAACAAAAATATTGTCCTACTCCTAGGTCCTCCCACTTGACTGTCTCCTCATTTCAGTCTCCCTATCCCACCCCTGCTCCCCCACTTTGGGACCCCATAGTTGCAGACATTTGCCACAGTAAGCCAAACAGGGTCACTGGGTTCAAGTTGTGAAGTGGCCAGTTTGAGCTTGATATAAAGAAAAACTTCTCTATAAGAACCGTACAAAATTGGAATGGATTGCTTTTTGAGATAGTACGTTCCCCCTTCCTAGAGGTCTTCCAGCAAAGACTAGATGATCACTTGTTGGGGAAAATGTAAAGGGGGAATACATGCTCTAATATGGGTGGGAGAATATGTCCTCTGAGGTCCCTTCTAACTCTGGTCTTCGATTCTGGGATTCCTCTATCTTTTAATGATGGAATAGGACAAAATAAATTTTGGGATTTCACATCAAATCAACAAGCATTTGTTAAGTGCCTACTGTGTGCCATGCATAGTTTAGGCACAGGAGCCACAGGGACAAAAGTAAAGTAATGCTTTAAGGAGTTTGTGTTCAGTAGGAAACAACCTGCATGTCGATAGTTATGTATAAAACATGCAAATACAAGGGAACATTTTGACAGTGGGTAGTGGATTGGATAGGAGGAGGGAAGGTGCTAACATCTGGGGGGAACAGGTATAGCCCCATGCCGAATGTTGTGTTTGAGCCCAATCTTCAAGGAAGCCAGGGATCCCAACATCCCAAGAGGCAGAAGGGAGGATGATTTGGCCAGGTCAGGTTGTCTGCTAGTCTGGACTTGGTATGGAGGTAGCTGACTATATGGAGCACCTTTACTGAGGCAGGGGTCAGCTGGGCTGGGTTGGACTTGTACCAAACATCTTGCCCAGAAAACATATTGTAAGGAAAGAAAGTCATTACTTATTTGATGCTAAGGTATGGAATGAACAAGATGCTTAAACAGAATACAAATGTTTTAAAAACTCATCTAATTTAGATTCTGGATGATAAAAAATTGAAAAGGAATCAAAATCCAAGTTCTTCAAATGAATTAAATTAGAAGTTGGATGAATAGTATATTTTCCCTGAAAAGGGATTGAGTTTTTCTTTTATCCTCAAGGAATTAAAATAATGAAGTTTTGGAGATTTTTGGCCATTTTCATAGTGGGTGTGAACAACGTTCAATAATGTTGTACAATGGTAGGGTAAATCAACAAAAAATTACCAAGGACCACATCTGTCCATCAGGTACTACCTGACACATTTCTGTAATGCCCTCAGAGAAGAGAATAAAGCATTTGCACAGGAAAAGAAATTAACACCATATTTTGAAGAGGATCTTGTAAGAAATATTTGATTAGAAATCACCACTTGGTAGCTCCTCTTTGAAGGAAGAACAAGCCTGGTTTCTTTTGGTTTACTCATTGATCATACACAAGGATTTTTATACCTTTGAGACACTCTTCAGAGCAGTTTACCTGCCTCAAAATGTTTCTTGTGTTCACATGTATAAAAATGCTACAACTGGGCTTAAAAATGCTATGGCATGATTGGTGGGCCACTTTCTTCACTTTCAATATGGAGCCCATCTCCTGTGATGGAATATCCATCCAGACTCCAGGCTGACCTGAACTGCATGAGAAACTTTGTAAACTCTGAATTTCACTGCTCATCAACACTTAAAGGCTGAAAACCTTTCCCCCTGAAAACCACAAGGAAATAATCGAGCATTTGGAAGAACCCTTTGGGGTGCTACCTCCTGTACATACTATTGAAAGGACTTTAGGGGCAACTAGGTGCACAGTGGATAGAGGGGCAGGCCTGAAGTCAGGAAAACTCACCTTCCCAAATTCAAATCTGACCTCAGACACTGTGACCCTGGACAAGTCACTTAAGCCTGTTTGCCTCAGTTTCCTTATCTGTAAAATGAGCTGGAGAAGGAAATGGCAAACCACTCCAGTATCTTTGCCAAGAAAACCCCAAATGGGATCACAAAAAGTCAGATATCAGTGAAACACCAAACAACAATAAAAATATGTCTAAAGTATATATGTGCCTGTGAGCTTCATATATGCAAATGATCAGTGCTTTAAAATCCATACTTCCCGAGTAAGTAGTAATTTACATTGGCTCTGTTTATGTTGCTCTCTCATGAGGGAGTAAGTTGTTTGTTTTCCAAGAGAATTGGGCCATAGATTTATTCCAGTGGTCTAACAACACCTGTGGTCCTGATGAGCACTTCTGAATTTTTTATTTGATTCAGGGTATGTCTGTTTTTATTATGTGTATATATATACACCAGGCTAATTTCTGTCTCTTGGCATAACAAAGCCATTTGAAAAAATGGCTAAGGGAAAACTGGAGTATGGTTTGATAGATCAACCTAAGCCCAATTCTCTGGTCTATGGAAATACTATCAGATCTTAGTAATGTATGTATCCATGAAATATGCAGCTGTGCTGTTTGTAGTAGGAACTCCTAGAACCATGTAATGACAAATATAAATAACTTTTATCTTAAATGAAATAATTCATTTTTAACTTTTTAGCAGTATATTTTAGTTTTAATCACCATTGTTGAGTAGCAACCAAACTCCATTGAAATTTTCATCAGTCGGTTTTAATTCTCTAAGCAATATCATGCCTCTGATGAATCCTATACAGTGAATTGTATAAAATGAAAATCCCAAACTTTGTTGCTTGTGACCTGGACCTGTAATGGGGTTGAAGAACATCGTGCATTAATTCTTAGATCACTTTATTTTTGATCAGAGTGAGAGTATAGGCTTTGGGGATTAGAAAGTTTGACATTGTTTGATGGGTTCCTTTAATCTCCCTACCCTCTCCTTTTTCCTCAAATAAACCCTCGGGCCTCCTGCCCTTTACTCAACTACTTCTTCTCTGGAACAATCAGTTGCAAGTCAGGCTCCCTCTCTTAATAAAGAGACTGTCAGTGTGAACAAAGAGGAGGCATCCTTGATGTTCTCCTGACTAACCAGATTTGTTTAATCATTAAATACAGAGATCCATGTTGTAGCACAAAGGCCACTTTCAGATTTGCTGGTTCAGTTGCAGCTGAGCTCCAGAAAACTCAACTGTATGAGTAGGGAAGGGGGAGGTGTAATAAGGCAACTGATCATATGAAAATGATTGGGAAACTCTATGGCACTGTATTGATAGGAGCCAGCTGTGTGACAGAGCAGTCCAAATCAATCAGCAAGCTTTTATTAAATGCCTACTATGTGCCAAAAACTCTACTAGGCTCACAGAAAGAAAAATCCCTGTTCTCAAGGGCACACGGTAAAACAATCTTGGCTTGTACTAATAGGAAGGAAAGATTGCCTACTGTATACCAAGCACTGTTCTAAGCACTTTACAAATATTAATCACATTTGATTCTCGCAACAACCCTGGTAAGTGGATATTATTGTTATTCCCATTTTACAGAGGAAACGGAGGACTGAGCGAAGTTAAGTGATTTGCCCAGGGTCACACAGCTAATAAATATCTCAACTCAGGTCTGCCCTGACTCCAAGTCCAGCATTTTATGTGCTATTCTGCTTAGGGTTGGATGGGACCTTAGTAGCCATCTTGTCCTCCTCCTTCTATTCATAGAGGTTAGTTGACTTGACCAAGGTCATAGGCCCATTGTACTATGCTGTGTCAGACTCTGCTAGGGCATCTGGGTGGCTCTACAGTAGATAGTATGTGGGGCCTGAAGGCAGGAGACTCCTTTTCCTCAGTTTAGCAGGACCATCTCCAGTTGTCCTGATCTATATCTTGCCACTAGACCCAGATGGCTTCAGAGGAGAAAGTAAGGCTAATGACTTTGTGCAGCCCTCCCTCACTTAAATCCAATTCATTTGCAAATCCTGGTATCACCTTCCTGATGCCATGGTCCTCTTCAAGAATTAAGGACAATCAACAGCACCTTTCTCAATTCAAATGTGGCTGTCAGATACTTACTTTTCTGTGTGCCCCATGGCAAGTCACTTAACCCTGTTTGCCTCAGTTTCCTCATCTGTAAAATGAGCTGGAGAAGGAAATGGCTCTCCGGCATCTTTTGCCAAAAAAAGCTCCAAATTCGGTCACAAAGAGTCAAATATGACCAAAAAATAGCTAAGCAATAGCAGTAGTCATACCACATCTGACGTATTATTTTCAGAACTAAAGGTCACATTAGCGAAAGGATATTGACAAACTAAAACATGTTCAGATAATGATGATGAGTAAAGTGAAGATATTGGTGTGACTAACCAGTCTCCGTGGTCTCTGCTGTCTGGCTAAACTCTTACATTTAATAGGAGGGGTTCTTAGCTTTCTTTGTGTTGTAGTCCCCTTTGGCAGGATGATAAAGCCTATGGACTCCTCAGAATAATGTTTTTAAATGCATAAAATAAAATTAATAATAATAGCTAACATCTATATAGTACTCAGTATATGCCAGGCATTTGATAATTCTTATCTCATTTTGTCCTCACAAAACCTTTGACAGGTAAGTGCTATTATCATCCCATTTTACAGATGGGGAAACTAAGGCAAACAGAGGCTAAGTGATTTTCCCAAGGTCTCTCAGCTAGTAAACATCTGAGACTGGATGTGAACTTGGGTCTTCTTAACTCCAGGCCTGCTGCTCTATCTATTACACCGCCTAGCTGCCTCATAGAGAACCCAAGTATATTGAAATAGTTATTATTTTTAAACATATTTTAAAAATAACAAGCAAGTTCACATTCCTCAGGGTTAGGAACCCCTGTTCTATATATAGTTAAGCACTTGCATGAATATTATTTCACTTTCTCCATCCCTACTCACCCATATTACAAAGATATTATGGAACCTTTGGAGCATTCTAGCCTTCTGACCAGGAGCTCCCAAACCTGCTATTTCTGCTTCTATTTCTAGGTCTCCTCCACCATTGTGTTTTCTTTTATTGTTACTAGGCAAGATTGGGGAAACTGTAGGAGGCTCACGTAGCTAACCTTGATAGGGAGGATGTATACACATGTCCGTCTGAAGAGTCTTAAGTGTGAGAGGGACCCCTTCATGCCAGACCTGTCAAGGACAAAAACCAACGTATTAACAAGGAGGAGCACTGGAGCCAGTTCCCACCTTTGACACTACCTATGCGACTCTGGGCGTGTCCCTCCTTAGACTTAACCTCCTAAGACTCAGTTTTCTCATCTATAAAATGAGGAAATTGGATTAAGTGAACTCTGAGGTTCCTCCCAGCTCTGACTTAAGCTCGTATGATTCTTCTTCTTCGTTTGTTTGTTTTTTTTTTTAATTTTGTTTTTTTTTATTTGTCTTCTTTGTATATATGAGGTCCTAGATTGAATTTAGTCTCAGAACAGAGTCACATTCCCAATTTGAGATCAAGTGCCACAAATTTGCAGCAGTATTTTATGCCTTAGAAGGCCTGTGTGATATTTACATGTGATATTTACTTTGGGGCTCCATTCTTGATAACAGCAAGTCACATCTCTCCATTCTAGCATTTGTGAGAGCCCATCTTTCCTCTCTCCCCCTTCATTCTGTTTTGCAGGTCTTTGTCCTTATATAGTATGGACTTCTCAATTGTTTATCATTGATTTGGATGTAGGCCTGAGTTATTCCAGGCACTTACATTTAAAAAAAAACCAAACCAAAAAAATCAGACTTAAATTCCTTTTATTTTTTAGTGCTAATTGTCTCTTTTTTTGTACTTAACTCCATTTTTATTTATGAATTCAAGGCATTATGAATAAAAACATTATTAAATATTATTATGAATTCAAGAGCACAAGCAACTCTGAGGTTTATTTACCCAGGGTCATACAACTGGCAAATGTCAGAGGCACGATTCAAACCCAGATGATCTGATTCCAGGTCTTTTCCCTATAAGCTATTTCTACTACACACTATTCTATGCCAGAAAATTGATGTGAACTAGTGATTTAAGTGTGTGTGTGTGTGTGTGTGTGTGTGTGTGTGTGTATGCATGTGTTTTATATATATATATATGTATGTATACACACACATATATATGTTATATATGTAGTGCTAATGATCTTTAAAAAATTTAAAAATTTCCAAAGTGTGCAGTGGAAAGATACAGCTTCTTACCTAAAGCTATAGACAGACTGTTTGTCTTCCTCTTCTCACCCCCCACTTCCCATTCTTGATGACATCATGCTGATATGGCCCATACTTCCCTAGTGCACATATTTGTGCATGAGGAACTATCACACACATACACCCCTCTACCGTAGTTTTACAAACAAGTTCTTGGACTTTGGGACTTAGTATCACAAGGACACTTGGACTATTTGAAACTGACTTCCCTTTCTGAAAACAGTCATGAGCAAAATAAAATTTCTTGGCCCCTGAAAATACAGCCTACCAAGAGGCATGCCCCAGGGGTTGTATCCGATTGTCACTTACACTTGGGAAAGGGGCAAGAAGGGCAGCCAGTGGGGCCAGGAGGCACAAAACCTGCTGTTCTGAGAGGAATTTGGTTTCAGAAAAGCTGAGTTGTCAGACCATTGGAGGCCATTCAGGGTCACCCAGAAGACACTTGCTGTTTAGTTCTTCCTTTCCTTTCTGTGACACTGACTTTTTTCTTAAAAACTCTCATTCTGCAGAGCTGTTCCTGAAAGACCAAATTCACTTCTCAAAAAAAACCCCAAAATCAGTTAGACTTGGCATTTAGGTAGGATACGACTGGATGCCAGTGATATAATCCTGGCAGTCAGTCTTAAGGCATATTTGACAAGGAATATTGTTGGCGCTGGCAAACCTTCCTAGGTAATGAGGGTCAGTGCTGGCTCATGGTCTTGTGGAGCCAGGCCAGACTTCAACTGTGAGCCCTTAGAGGTTCTGATCATTTGAGTTCAGATTAAATTTACATTAGAAATAAAACATCTTTTAGTATCACCAGATTTTTTTCCAGCCACCAAAGTTAGAGTGGAGAGATGTGATCCTAACTTCCTCTAGTCTTTTAAAGTTGTGACCTGATGACAGTGCTCAAGAAATATCTCACTCTGAAGGTCTCAAAAAGGATTTTGAGAAGCAAGTAAGAGAAGTCAAGGAAAAACTGGGAAGAGAAGTGAGAGTGTTGCAAGAAAATAATGAAAAACAAGTGAACAGCTTGCTAAAGGAGGCCCAAAAAAATGCTGAAGAAAATAACAACTTAAAAAAATAGCCTAACCCAAATGGCAAAAGAGGTCCAAAAAGCCAATGAGGAGAAGAAGGCCTTAAAAAGCAGAATTGGCCAAATGGAAAAGGAAGTCCAAAAGCTCAGTGAAGAAAATACTTCTTAAAAATTAGGATGGAGCAATTAGAAGCTAGTGACTTTATGAAAAATCAAGACACTGTAAAACAAAACCAAAAGAATGAAAAAATAGAAAACAATGTGAAATATCTCATTGGAAAGACAACTGACTCGGAAAATAGATCCAAGAGAGAGAATTTAAAAATTATTGGACTATCTGAAAGCCATGGCAGCTAGGTGGCACAGTGAATGGAGCACCACCCTGGAGTCAGGAGGACCTGAGTTCAAATCCGATTTCACACCAGAGACTTGACACTTACTAGTTGTGTGACCCTGGGCAAGTCATTTAACCCCAATTGCCTTGACAAAAGAAAAGAAAAGAAATTATCAAAGACAACTGCCCTGATATTCTAGAACCAGAGGGGAAAATAGAAATTAAAAGAATCCACTGATCACCTCCTGAAAGAGATCCCCAAAGGAAAACTTCTAGGAATATAGTGGCCAAATTCTGGAGTTCTCAGGTCAAGGAGAAAATATCGCAAGCAGCCAGAAAGAAACAATTCAAGTATTATGGAAACATAATCAGGATGACACAAAATGTAGCAGCTTCTACATTATGAGACCGGAGGGCTTGGAATATAATATTCCGGAGGTCAAAGGAGATAGGATTACAACCAAGAATCACCTACCCAGCAAAACTGAGTATGATCCTTCAGGGGAGAAAATGGACACTCAGTGAAATAGAGGAATTTCAAGCATTCTTGATGAAAAGACCAGAGCTGAATAGAAAATTTGACTTTCAAATACAAGACTCAAGACAAACATGAAGAGGAAAACAGGAAAGAGAAATCATAAAGGACTTATTAAGGTTGAACTGTTTATATTCCTGCATGGAAAGATGATATTTGTAACTCATGAGACCTTTGTCAGTATTAGGGTAGTTGGAGGGAATAAAATTTATGTATGTATAGATAGATAGATAGATAGATAGATAGATAGATAGATAGATAGATAGATAGATAGATAGATAGATAGA
>NW_020940355.1:15274626-15568530 GCF_900497805.2 Vombatus ursinus | reverse complement strand
AGATAGATAGATAGATAGATAGATAGATAGATAGATAGATAGATAGAGGGCATAGGGTGAGTTGAAGATGAAGGGGTGATATCTAGAGAATAAAATTAAGGGGTGAGAGAAGATTATACTGGGACAAGGAGAAAGGGAGAGGTAGAATGGGGTAAATTATCTCACATAAAACACACAAGAAAAGGCCTTCACATTGAAGGGGAAACTGGGGAAGGTAAGAGGAAATGAGTGAATTTTATTCTCATCGGATTTGGCTTAAAGAAGAAATACCATACACACTAAATTGGGTATGGGAATTATCTTACCCTACAGGAAAATAGGGTGTGGGGGGAAGGGGACAAGAGAGTAGGGAGATGATAGAGGGGAGGGCAGATTGTGGGAGGAGGTAATCAGAAGCAAACACTTCTAGGGAGGGATAAGGTCAAAAGAGAGAATAGAATAAATGGAGGGCAAGATAGGATGAAGGAAAATATACTTAGTTTTTCACAACATAACTACTGTGGAAGTGTTTTGCATAATTACACATGTATAACTTGTATCAAGTTGCTTGCCTTCTCAGTGAGGGTGGGTGAGGACGGAGGAAGGGGGAAAATTTGTAACCCAAAGTTTTAAAAACAAATGTTAAAAATTGTTTTCACATGCAACTGGGAAATAAAATATACAGGCAATGGGGTATAGAAATCTATCCTGCCCTACAGGAAAATTGAAGGGGAAGGGGATGAGAGAAGGGAGGGGGAAGAGATAGAAGGGAGGGCAGATTAGGGGAAGGGGTATTCAGAATGCATGCCATCTTGGGGTGGGGGGGAAGGGATGAGATGAGGAGAAAATTTGGAACTCAAAATCTTGTGGAAGTGAATGTTGAAAACTAAAAATAAATTAATAAAATCTGAAAGAAAGAAAAAAAGAAACATCTCACTCTGAAGGTCTACCTGACTTCTACTATACTTCAGTAACCATTTATTAGGGACCCCTCCTTGGGCTAGATACAAAGATGAAAGCAATTCTACCTTCAAGGAGTTTAGATTCTACTAGTCTCAACCTTGAAAAACACAAAAGTTAATCTGGTTCAGGATCATGGATGTAGAGAGAGAAGGAACCTCTGAGGCCATGAAGCCCAGTCCCCTCATTTTACAGGTAAGGAAACTGAGATAAGCTCTAGGAAGTTGAATGACTTGCCCAAGGGTTACACTCTTGGGAGGATTTGAACTCAGATCTTTGGACTCCAGACATAGTACTTTTCTTACTGCACTGCCCTGTGGTGATTTTGCTACTGAAAATATATAAACAGTAAGCAATCCATACTGCAATCAGTATTACTTATATACATACATATATATATATATATAAAATAACCAATTTTTTTCTAGTTTCTTTTCTTTCTTGGATCTCTAGTACCTATACCGAATTTCCCTGAAATCATGTACAGTTTAATCCTCATCACACACATACATACAATCTGACTCCTCAACATCCAGGGTTCCATGCCTTTGTCTCCATTTTCTCCCACATCCTAGGACCATTTTCTCCCCTAAGTGATTTCCTTTCTTTCCCTGTTTGATAATAATCTTAGAATCATAGATTTAGAGACCAGAGGAATCTTAAAAGCCATCAGTTTTTTGTTTTTTGTTGTTTTTTGGTTTTTTTTTTTTTGCTTATCGAAGGTCCAAGACAATGGAAATTCTACTAAGCTGTGGGTGATCTACCTAAGAAAGAACAGCATTCTCCCTTTGCTTTAGAAGTGGAGTGAGAAAGTCCCAAGCATTTCCTCTAATTGTGGCATAACAGTAAAAAAGAAAGCTTTTGAGGATGAGCTCTGGCAATTCTAGGACTTCAGAAATAGCTGGAGGAGAGGACTTGTCCATCCTGGGATTGAGAAAGAAGAGACAAGGAAAGGTTCAGGGTATATAGTCTAACCCAAGAGGTTCTTAACCTCTGTGTCCTGGACCCCTTGGGCAGCCTGATAAAGCCTATGGACCCCTTCTCAGAATAATGGTTTTAAATGCATAAAATAAAATACATAGGATTTCAAAGAAAACCAGTTATTCAAATACACAAAGAAAAAAGATTCAGGTTCACAAACCAGCTTAAGAACCTTGGTCTAGTATCAATAGGGATCAATGTTGTTAGATAGGATGGCTCCAGGTCCTAGATAAAGCCTGTTTTTAGTGTAGGGAACAAAGAAAAGAAAATGAGCATGGGGACCAGAATCCAAAGAATGATGGATATGCAAGTTTTTAGATGCTGTTATGTGTGTTTTCAAAAAGAATGAACCCGAATTTGAGTCTGGCTATAAATCATTTAAACATTTTGAATGACCCTGTTTGTTACAGTGAAATTTTATCAAGAGAAAAAGGAAGCCCTCATTTTAGACTTATCTGAACTGCTTTTTTGAGGGATCAGGGCCATTCAAACTATCATCAAAATGTCCTTTAAAATTCAAAGACAAAAAATTACTGTTATAATTATCATGTTTATTTTAAATGAAGCAATTGTGTGTATTTATGATAGCACTTTGAGCCTCGTATAATCAATATGAATAAATGTCTGCCAAATTTTTAGGACTTGAAATACAACTACTATTTGAAATTATTGTAGAAGTTTATAGCCATTTTACTTTTATGACATCCTGTAACTTATTTGATGCCAACTAACCAATAATGACGTTGTTCCTCTGAGGGGGGAAAATGTTTTTGTAATCATTTGTGTTACGAGACATTTGATTCAGTTCCACAAAGCTTTAAAAAACAAAAAACAAAAAACAAAAAAAACTCAACCAACTCTATACCAGGCACTTTGCTAGGCCCTATGTTTGTAAAGACAAAAAAGGACAAATTCCACACCTCAAAGAGCTTGCATTTTCCTGGGGTTACTAAAAAACTTTGCAGTGACTGGGTCCATTGTTTTATGGGCAGTGCCTTCCATTAATAAGGTTAAAAAAAATTGCTAGAAAAGGCAAAGGATTTAGGTTAGGGGAAAACTTTGGAGCCCTGAGGTACAGCCAGTTACCTAGATCAACAAAGGGCCTGGACAAAATTTATTGCTGCTTTGGGAACTAGGTAATTTAACTTTTTTCTGCCTTCTCTTCCTCTGACCTCACTGCAGACTGGCAAACTAGCATCACATATTCTAGGGAGTTTCTTGCTCTCTTTAAATCTTGCTATTTGCTGAGATTTTTATAATAGATTTTGTCTCCAGATAAAGATAAGCTGACTTTTATTGCATTGTGAGCAAGTGTCAAAATATTTGGAAAGATAAAGCAGAACTCCTGGACCAAGAGCCTCAGGCTTAACCCCAAGCCTACATTGATTGAAGCTCTCTCTCTTTATTTTTCCAGAGGTTCACATCCCTAGTTGCTTGATCAAATCATTGTTCTTTACTGTCTTATGGTCATAAGGGAGAAAACTCAGTACAGTCTCAGAGTCTAAATGCTGTTCAAAAGTCTCTCACTAAGCCTTCAGAATGTTTGAAGAGAAAGGTAAAATATTAATGGACAAATTGATTACTGTGATGTACACAAGCATTTGTAGGTTATTCATGCATTTTACTTGGCTGCAGGCAAGCATTTCATTTGGCCTGAAGGCTGAAAGCTTTCTCATACTCCTTCAGGACAACATCATCTGACCTACCCATCACCCTTTGAAGTAATGCCAAGCTTCTAGATATAGAACAATGAAATAGTAGGCTTAGAATCCAGAAGATCTGGAATCTTGATCCATATCTTGCATATAGGAAAAAAGTATTTTCCAGACTTGGAAGATACCTTATTATGCAAAGGCATGGATAGGGACAGTAGATAGAATGTTGTAGATAAGTGACAAGAAGTAGGTCAGTTTGTCTGGAATGTAGGATGTGTGAAGCCTAACGAAATTCAGTAATCCTGGGAAGTAGTCTGGAACCCAGTTGTGAAGGGCTTTATATGGTGAATGGAAGAGTTGATATTTTATCAAGCAAAAAGAGAGCTTATTGAGCAAGGTAGTGAGTAACATGGTCAAGACCCGAGCTTTAGGAATTTTAATTTGCCAGCTGTGTGGAGGGTGGATTTGGAGGAGGGACAGACATATGACTCATTAGAAAACTGTTCAAATACTGTAGGCAAGAGGTGATGAAAGTCTGAACTGAAATAGTATTCACATGAATAGAGAAGGGTATGAATGTGGGAGATGTGGAATCAATAAGATGAGGCAGCTGATTGAATATGAGGCTGGGGAAAAGTGCTGAGTAGAAGATGGCTTGGGGGTTGTAAATCTCAGTGACTAGAAGGATGATGAAAGCCCCTGACAGAAGCAGGAGTGTAGGGAAAAGAGTTATGTTATGTTCTTGACACATTGAGTTTGAGATGCCTATAGTGCATCTGATGAGAATGCCCAGTAGTCTGCTGGTGACTTCAGCCCAGAAGGGACACTAAGGTTGGATATAAGGATCCAAGAGTGATCTGCAAAGAAAATGGTCAGTGAACCCATGGGAGCTAATGAAGTCACCAAAAGAGTGTGTCTATATAGAGAAAAGAGGGCCTAAGGGAAAAGCCTGTCTTGGTTACTGATAGACACAATGGTGAAACATTCTGACAAATTGTTTATAGTACTATTGCTTGGGAAATGTTGGTTTCTCTTTGGATCTTCTCTGCTGTTCCTAGCTATGTTTTTCAGAAGCACGGCCTTGCCCACCAGGCATTGATCTATCTTCCTATTTCTTAGCAAGTACCAGATAGTTTTGATGAATCCTGCTTTATAATATAGTTTAAGATCTGGTACTGTTAAAATTCCTTCCTTTACATTTTTTTTTCATTTGTTCCTTTGATGTTCTTGACTTTTTATTCTTCCAAGTGAATGTTATTATTTTTTTCTAATTCAGTAAAAAAATTTTTTTGGTTTAGGTAAAATTGTCATTTTTATTACATCGGCCCTGCTTACCCATGAACAATTAATATTTCTCCAATTATTTGAATCTGATTTTATTTGTATAAAAAGTTTTTTTGGAGTTTAGTTTATATAGTTCCTGAATTTGTTTTGGCAAGTGTACTCTGAAAATAGTATGCTTTTAAAAACAAAGAAGGGGGAAAAAAATCAGGATCAGTTGACCAATACATTGAAAAAGTCTGAAAATAGTACATTGTGCCACATTTGTGCATCTCTCACCTCTGCAAAAGGGTGGGTTTGGGAGTATTAATTTTCCAACATTCAGTTTTGATGTGTGTGCGTGTGGTTCTTTACATTTACATTGTTGTAGTTGTGAATATTGCTTTCTTGGCTTTGTTTATTTCATTCTACCTCAGTTTATATAGAATTTTTTGTGCTTCTGTATTAACCGTATCTGTCATTTCTTACAGAACAGTAGTATTCCATTACATTCATGTACCACAATTTATTGAGTCATTCCCCAATAAGTAAGCACCTACTTTTGTTTTCAATTCTTTGCTATCACAAAAAGTGCCGTTGTAAATATTTTGGGGAATATGGAAACTTTCTTCTTATAAATGGTTTCCTTGGGGTATAAGTAACAGAATCTAGTAACTAGTAACAGAATCTGTGGGTCAAAGGGCCTGCACATTTTAATTCTTTTTCAAATTGGCCTCCAAAGAAGTTGTACTGGTTTGTAGCTCTACCAGCATTGCACTAGCATGCCTATTTTCCTTCCTACAACTCCTCCAACATTGACTATTCCCATCTTTTGTCATCTTCGCCAGTTTGCAGTGTTTGAAGGGAAACTTCAAGGTTGCTTTGATTTGCATTTCTCTTATTATTAGTAATTTGGAACATTCTTTCTCATTGTTATTAATAGCTTGAAGTTCTTTTGAGGATTATTTGTTTACATTTTTTAACCACTTACCTATTGAGGAATGGCTTTTGGTCATATATACATTTAAATTGTTTATGTATCTTGGATACCAAAGCCTTGTCAGAAAAATTTGATACAAAGATTTCTTCCAATTCGACCACTTCCCTTCTTTTCCTGGTTGGAATAATTTTGTTTGTACAGAAGCTTTTCAATTTCATGTAATTAAAGTTTTCTATTTTATCTTCAGCAATTATTTCTATCCTTTTTTTTTTTTTGGTTGAGGATACATCTCCTAGCTATAACTGTAAACAGTATATGATCTGCTTCTCTTCTAATTTTTTTATACTTTGATCTTTAATTATATTGTGGAATATGTTGGTTAAGCCTAATTTCTGCCAGATCACTTTCCAATTTTTCTAGCAGTTTTTATCAATTAGATTATTCCTAAGTAATTTATATTTTCAAGTTTATCAAACACTGGGTTGTTATGTTACATTGTTTCTGATTACTTTTGGGGTGTGTGTGTGTGTGTGTGTGTGTGTAAACCAAAATCAGATGATTTTGTTGATTGCTGCTTTATAATAGAGGTCTACATGTACTACTCTCAAAATTGTTTTAAAATACATTTCCTGCTAAGCTATTACATAATTGTTTAGTAACTTTTTCTTTGATCTCCCTCTCTCTCTCTCTCTCTCACACACACACACACACACACACACACACACATATAACAGCACCATAGAAGCAATGACAAAGTGAATAGAGTTCTAGGCTTTGAGTCTTAGAAGATGTGGGTTCAAATCCTACCTCAAACTTTTACTAGCATCATATTCTACTCATGACATTTAATGTCTGTGCCTCAGAGTTATTACACCCTCTTCAGATTCCTCATAGCAGTATCTGTAACTCTTCCTTTCACTTACCACATTTTGCCTTGTATCATTTTTCTTTTTGTGTATGTATTATATCTTCTAGGTGGTAAATACCTTGAAGACAGGATCTGTATCTTAAAAATAATGAAATTTCACAGTATTTAAGGTTTGAAAAGCATTTTCTTCCTCATATCCCTTTGATTTAATATTCCAAGTATCACCCCCAATTTTACAGACGACAAAAATGAAAGTATAGAACCTTACTTTGTTCTAGTCATCAGTGAAACATTAATATTCTGGTTAATGATGAATGTAAAGAAGCAGGTTTCATTTTTCTGTAGTCTGATGCTAATCTTCAACTATCTCTTTTTCTACATCTCTTATTTCTGATCTTTCTCCTTTATCCACATTACAGGTGTCCCTGGATCCATGCCAAATGCATCCTGGGAAGGAAACCTCAGAGCTATAAAGTGGCGCGACATGGAAAGTGAACATGGAGGCTGTCATGGTAATATCCTTCTTTGTTTCATCTTTACTACATTTTCTCATTAGACATCTCAAACTCAGAATCTTTACAGTAGAATTCATTATCCTCATTATCCTCATTATCCTCAAATCCATCTCTCTACTAAACTTTCTTATTTCTTTTGAGGGCTCCTTCTCTACCACCATCCTTCCAATTATCCAGGTTCTCTATCTCAATCAACCTCACTCTCACATTCCTTACTCTTACCCCACCTATACATTTGATTAAGATCTTACCATTTCTACCTCCTCAACACCTCTTTCATACAACCCTTTCTACTCACAAGGCTACCACCTTAATTCAGGCCCTCATCACCTTTCATCTAGATTACTACAACAGTCTCTTTAATTGTTTCCTGCTTCAAATCTCTCCCCTTCCCATTCCATCCTCCATACAACTAGCTGCCAAAGTGATTTTCATAAGACACAGGTCTGATTCTCCTACTCAGTAAACTACAGTGGCTATTTATTACTTCAGAGATTCAAATATAAGCTTGTCTATTTGGCATTAAAACCTTTCACAACCAGGGACCACAGCTTACTACACATTACTCCATTCACACACCCTATGGTCCAGCAAAATTAATCTTCTTACTGTTCCTCATCTATGACATTACATCTCCTATCTCTCTGCCTCATGCTTAGAACTCAGTCTCTCCTCACCTGCCTCTTAGAGTCTTTAATTTGCTGGAAGACTCATCTCAAACACCATTTTTTTTTTTTGGTGAGGCAATTGGGGGTAAGTGACTTGCCCAGAGTCACACAGCTAGTTAAGTGTTAGGTGTCTGAGTCTGGATTTGAACTCAGGTCCTCCTGACTCCAGGGCTGATGCTCTGTGCACTATGCCATCCAGCTGCCTCTCAAACACCACTTTCTACACAAAACCTCTGATTCTCTCCAATCACCAGTGTCTTATCCTCAAAAGGCCCTTGTATCTATTTAGTATATACCTATCTATGTACATGTTGTCTTCACTAGAGAGTGACTCCTTAAGGGCAGGTATTGTTTCACTTTTGTCTTTGTGACCTTAGAACCTGGTACATTTCCCAATATGCTGGCACTCAATAAATGCATGTTGATTCCTTGATTGATTGATTATAATAGAGTCATAGTATAATTGAATATAATAGGGACATTTCATATGTGAGCAAAGTGCATCTTTTGATATATTTGCACAGATGGGGTTTGCAGCATAAAGCATCAGAGTGTAGGTCTTAGAAGAATTGAGTTACTTGTCAATGTCTTTGGACCAACCCATTCATCACTCTAATTCACAGTTTGAAAAAGACAGTCTCTAAAGGCCTTGAAGTCCTAGTGAGATACCAGGAAAATACTGCTTCAGGTCATTCTTCTCCTTGGATGTGTGTACCTACAAATAACTACAATTAATCAACTGATTGCTTCTTAGATACATGATTCATTTGCTGTTCTTTTCCTTCCTCTTCTTTCCTCTGTAGCAGTTAGGGTTGGGCATGGATGGAGTGCACAATAAGAGATCCAGTTCCTTTCTTTTCCACCACACTTCTTGACCTAGTCAATTGAAAAGCCCTTCCCCATGCTTATTAATGACTTCTCTTTGTTCCCCTAAGTGACAGGAACTCCCCTCCCTTTAGTCACTTCCTCTCTGGACCTTTAGAATAGGATACGTGCTTTGAAAGATGCCTGTGTGAGCCTCTTGGCATGGGATGATATGATGCCTGTGGCACATAGGGTTCCTTGGAACTAGCTTTGTTTATGGCATCGAGAGAGGGGAAGTTTGGGAATTAGGAACAATAAAGAAGGGGCCATTACATAACCAACTAAACAGAGAGGGAGCATCATTGCTGTTCTGTTAAGAATATTAATCTTGGACTTGATCTGTGTGTGTGTTCTCTCTAATATCCTCCATGTTTACGCTTTAATTTCTTCAAGTAAAAAGATGGCCTCTATTTTGCCTCCTAATTTAGTTTCTTTATTCCTGTTATTCATACCTGCTAGTTCCCTCACCCCACCCCACCCTGCCCTATCCTCTCTTTTTCCTTCTTTTTTTTTAGTCAGTACTTTTTTAAATTTAAATTCTGTTCTTTTTTCTTTTTAGTTTTCAACATTTACTTCCCCAAGTTTTTGAGTTCCAAATTTTCACCCCATCTCACCCCTCCCCCCACCCCTAGATGGCATACATTCTGAATACCCCTTCCCCTGGTCTGCTTTCCCTGCTACCTCTCCCCCCTTCCCCTTCTATTTTCCTGTAGGGCAGGATAGATTTTTGTACCCCATTTCCTGTATTATTTCCCAGTTGCATGTGAAAACATTTTTTTTTAAACATGTGTTTTTAAAACTTTGAGTTCCAAATTTTCTCCCTTCTTCCCTCCCCACCCACCCTCATTGAAAAGGCAAGCAACTCAATATAGGCTATACATGTGCAGTTATGCAAAACACTTCCATAATAGACATGCTGTGAAAAACTAACTCTATTTCCCTTAATCCTATCCTGCCCCCCCCATTTATTCTATTCTTTCTTTTGACCCTGTGCCTCCTCAGAAGTATTTGCTTCTGATTACCCCCTTTTCCAATCTGCCCTCTTCTCTATCATCCCCCTACTGTCTTGTCCCCTTCCCCTCCTATTTTCCTGTAGGGTAAGAAAGATTTCCATATCCAACTGAGTGTGTATGTTATACCCTCCTTAAGTCAAATCCTATGAGAATAAGATTCACTCATTTCCTCTCACCTTCCCCCATTTCCCCTCCACTGTAAGAGCCTTTTCTTTTCTGTTTTTTTGTGAGATAATTTACCCCGTTCTACCTTTCCCTTTCTCCTTCTCCTAGTATAATCCTCTCTCACCCCTTAATTTTATTCTCCAGATATGACCCCTTCATCTTCAACTCACCCTATGCCCTCTATCTATCCATCCATCTATCTATCTATCTCTCTCTCTCTCTCTCTCTCTCTCTATATATATATATATATATATATATATATATGCATACATAAAATTTTTTCCCTCCAACTACCCTACTACTGACAAAGGTCTCATGAGTTACAAATATCATCTTTCCATGCAGGAATGTAAACAGTTCAACTTTAATAAGTCCCTTATGATTTCTCCTTCATGTTCTACTTGAGTCTTGTATTGGAAAGTCAAATTTTCTATTCAGCTCTGGTCTTTTCATCAAGAATGCTTGAAAGTCCTCTATTTCACTGAATGACCATTTTTTCCCCCTGAAGAATTATACTCAGTTTTGCTGGATAGGTGATTCTTGGTTGTAATCCTATCTCCTTTGCCCTCCGGAATATTATATTCCATGCCCTGCAGTCCCTTAATGTAGAAGCAGCTAAATCTTGTGTTATCCTGATTGTGTTTCCACAATACTTGAATTGTTTCTTTCTGGCTGCTTGTAATATTTTCTCCTTGACCTAGGAACTCTGGAATTTGGCTACAACATTCCTAGGAGTTTTCCTTTGGGGATCTCTTTCAGGAAGAGATTGGTGGATTTTTTCAATTTCTATTTTGCCCTCTGGTTCTAAAATATCAGGGCAGTTTTCCTTGATCATTTCTTGAAAGATGATGTCTAGGCTCTTTTTTTGATCATGGCTTTCAGATAGTCCAATAATTTTAAAATTCTCTCTCCTGGACCTATTTTCCAGGTCAGTTGTTTTTCCAACGAGATATTTCACATTGTTTTCTAATTTTTCATTCTTTTGGATTTGTTTTACAGTGTCTTGATTTCTCATAAAGTCACTAGCTTCCAATTGCTCTATTCTAATTTTTAAAGAAGTATTTTCTTCAGTAATCTTTTGGACTTCCTTTTCCATTTGTCCAGTTTTGCTCTTTAGGGCATTCTTTTCTTCGTTGGCTTTTTGGACCTCTTTTGCCATTTGGGTTAGGCTATTTTTTAAGGTGTTATTTTCTTCAGTATTTTTTTGGGTCTCCTTAGCAAGCTGTTGACTTGCTTTTCATGATTTTCTTGCATCACTCTCAGTTTTTCCTCTACTTCTCTTACTTGCTTCTCAAAATCCCTTTTGAGCTCTTCCAAGGCCTGGGACTGATTCATATTTTTCTTGGAAGTTTTGGATGTAGGAGCTTTGACTTTGTTGTCTTCTTCTGGTTGTATGTTTTGATCTTCTTTGTCACCAAACTAAGATAATATAGTCTGACTCTTTTTGCGCTGCTTGCTCATGATCCCAACCAATTATTTGAGTTTTAAACTCTTTGTTAAGGTAAGAGTCTGTTTCCAATGTGGAGAATGTACTGTCCCAAGGTTCGGGGGTGTGTACAGCTGTTTTCAGAGATACTTCTAGGGACCTGAAAAGTGTCAGTTCTTCCAAGGTGCTATAATGAGGGGCAAGGTGTTTCCTCTCCACTGCCACAACAAGCTCCACAATGCCAGCACTCCTCCTCACCCCAGGACTGCCCCTCAGAACTGGGACCCAGATCCAAGCATGGGCAAAGCAAGAGATTCCTGCCTCAGCACTGGCAAAGAGAACCCTGCATTGCCCCTCTGATCAGCCACTGGATTCCCCCTCAGTCTGTGGGCCCGAAGCTTAGAAGGCAGCCGCTTCCCTCGGGGCAGCTGAGATCTAGCTTCTTCTTTCACCGCAGTCACAGATTTTTCCCTCTGACCTTCTAAGTTGTCTTTGGCATTCGTGGGTTGAGAAGTCTGGAAACCACCACAGCTGCCCGCAATTCAGTCCTCTGAGGCCTGCTCCAGGGTCACTGTGGCCTGAGTGCCCACGCCGAACTCGCTTCTCTCCCAGCCCAGTGTGATAAACCTTTCCCATCAGCCATCCAGGTTGTCTTGGGCTGGAAATTTGTTTCACTCTGTTTTTTTTGTGGGTTCTGCTGCTTTAGAATTTCTTTAGAGCCATTTTTGTAGGTATTTGGAGGGCTTTGGGGGAGAGCTCTAGCAAGTCACTGCTTTCCCTCTGCCATCTTGGCTCCGCCCCCCTCTTTCTTCTTCTCTCTCCTCTTCAACACACTCTTATTCCAAATCAGCCTTATCTCTACTCAGTCTCACCTACTGGGAAGCCCCTAACTGCCACTTTTATTGAATCCTAAGGAACTCTGCTAGATTGTGGGAAATCGCACCTCGACCTTCAACCTTTTACTCACCTCACAAGAACTGGCTGTCCCCAACAATGCTCATCTTCTCTCCCAACCCTAAGCTCAAAGACAGAACAGAAGTCACTGGACTGCGCCTTGCTCTCTAGCATTGTTTGTTGTTGTTGTTCAGTCATGTGAGTCGCGTCTTAATCTTCATGACCCCATTTGGGGTTTTCTTGGCAGAGATACTAGAATGGTTTGCCATTTCCTTCTCCAGCTCATTTTACAGATGAGGAAGTTGAGGCAAAAAGAGTTAAGTGTCTTGCCCAGGATCACAGAATTAGTAAGCGTCTGAAGCCAGATTTGAATTCACAAAGACGAATCTTCCTGACTCCAGGCCTGGAACTGTATCCACTGTGCCACCTCACTGCCCCTTGCACTGCTACCAGTGCATTAATCTACCACCAACAGTCCATTCTTCTTCACTTAAAAGTCTGTTCCAGTAGTTGACAACACTTCATCCTGGTCTTTGTTGTTACCACCTACCACCTCTTTTTTTTTTCTTTTTTTTTTTTTACTTTTTGGTGAGGCAATCAAGGTTAAGTGACTTGCCCAGGGTCACACAGCTAATCAGTGTCAAGAGGCCAGATTTGAACTGACATTCTCCTGACTCCATGGCCAGAGCTCTATCCATTGTGCCACCTAGCTGCCCCCTACCACCGCTTTTCTATGGAACCTTCTTAGAGACTTTATCATCTTCACTGATGACTCAGTTCACACTCTGCTCTTATGGTTCCTCACCTTGTTCCACTCTACCAACTACTACTCCATTGATCATTCACTACCATGACCAGTCAGGATTGCTGTCTAAAATCTCAAACCCCCTTGTTCACAAACTAAAATCTCCTCATCTCCCATATATCCAGAGCATAGTCTATGCTGTAATCCAATTCTATAATCCAGTTTTTCTAGATTCATGAAATCTGTTAACTCACTTTTGAATCTATTTGACTCTCTACATATTGTAGACCACAGTGGTCAGCCTCTTTGTTGTTTCTCTTATCAACCCCATAGATTACTCTGCCCTCGACTTTTGGTTAAGCCAGCTTCCTGACCACAGCATGTTTCTGGATAAAAATCTACAAACACATTCAGAGCTGGGCCATTACCTTCAAATGATATCTCATCACTGCTCAGCCAGCTCCCTTACATATTTTTTCTTGTTTCTTCAGTGTATTTCTCCAGGCAATCCTTCAACAAGTATTTACTTCTGAAAAATGCTCTGGAAAAGGAAATGGCAAGCCACTCCCATATTTTCGCCAAGAATACCCCTAGTAGGGGTCATGAAGTGTTGGAAACAAGAGAAAAAATGACAGTATTGCTCTTGGTGCTAGGGATATGAGTACAATTAATAAGAATAATCATAGCTGTCACTTATATAGCACTTACTATGTGTCAGGCATCATGCTAAGTACTTTACAAATATTAGCTCATTTGATAATTACAAACACCCTGGGAAGTAGCTTCTATTATTATTTCCATCTTACAGTTGAAGAAACTGAAGCAAATAGAAGTAAGTGACTTGCCCAGGATCACACAGCTAATAAGTGTCTAAGACTGGATTTAAACTCAGGTCTTTCCTGACTCTAGGCCTGGTACTCTATCCACAGTGTCACCATCTGCCTCAATGAATGAAACAATCTCTACTTGAAAGAAACATACATTCTAATGGAGGACCCAACCTGTAAATATATGTAAATGTATGCAGAATAAATATGAAGAGACCAGATGACAAAATAAAAAGTAGTTATTATATACAGGGTGGTTTTGGAGGGAGGGCTCTAGCAGTTGAACAGACCAGGAAAGGCTTCAGTTGGTAGATCATGCTTCGAGCTGTGTCTTCAAGGAAGAAAAGGGGATTATCTGAAGCAAGAGGTTTGAGAAGTCATTGCCTTCAAGACCTGGGAGACAGTTGCTGGTACAAAGGCACAAGGCAAGACACAGAGCATCTTATGTGCAAAACATAGAAAAGGCCAATTTGCCCCAGTTGCTGGAAGTAGTGTGATGTCCAGTGAGGCTAGGTTGGGGCAATGTTGTGATTGGGCTTTAAAATGAAAAACAAGAGAATTTCTATTTGATCCTGTAAGCATAGGGAGCTACTAAGTAGGTGAGTGACTCAGATTGATGTTTCAGAAAAATCACTTTGGCAGGTATGGAGCATGCACTGGTATAGGGAGAGCTTCATCCCTCTCTGGTTTTATAGGTGATATACCCCTCTTCCTTCCTAAGGCTATCAAGTATCCATTGTACCAATCACATCTACCCTTGTCCACTCTAGAATCTTGACCTTTCTCTTTCTAGCTTTAGTTTCTCCCCACTGAAGGGCCCCTTCCCTCTGCCTTCAAATCTACTCAGGTGTCCCTGTCTTTAGCCCCTCTAAAACAACCTAATCATTACTGTACTGCTCTTCAAGCTGCCATCTTTTTCCCCCTTTCCATTTACCACCAAACTCCTAAACCATGTTCTTATTGCTTCCTTTTTTCACAGCTAACTCATTCCTCTCAAATCTAACTTCAGTCCCCATTACTCTAGTGAATTTCTATTTACTTCTCAATTGCCCAAATCCAATATTGTTTTCTCAATATCCATTCTCTCTATTGCATTTGACACCCTTGATCATTCCCTCATTGAGATTCTCTTCTCTCTTGGTTTCTCTCTAGCTGTGCTTCCTCTGTCCCTTTTGCTAGTTCCTCATTTTTCATCCTGATTATGAGTAATCTCCAGAGCAACTTTTGATTTATGTTCTTTTCTCCTTATATTCTCCCTTTGGAGAATTTATGACTTTAGTGTGTATAACTCCCAGATCCACATATCCAACCCTTTCTTTCCTGAACTCTACTTGCCTTATTGAACATTTCTATTTGTATATACCTCTGATATCTCAAATTCAAAAGTCTAAAATTAAACTCCTTATCTTTCCAAAATAAGTTTCCTTCTTGATTTAACCATTCATCTGCTACCATTTTCCTGGGCATCAAGGCACAAAACTTTATGATTATCTGACTTGTAGCACTCCCTTGCCCACAAGATATCATATTAATCACCAAGTCTTATCTTCCATAATTGTCCTTACATCTATCTTTTCCTTTCTAGCCTTGCCGTTATTATTTCCAACCTTGATTATTATAACAAATTCTCAGTCATTCCCAGCTGCACAGCCTTGACAAACTCATCTGAAAACACCACTTTCCCAAAATTCTCTTCCTCAGAACCTTCAATGGCTCCCTATTACCTAAAGAACAAAATCCAGGTTCCTTAAGTCTGGCATTTAAGGTCTTTTACAATCTAAATTCAGCGTGCCTTTCTAAGTACTATTCTACACAACTACAATGCTCCAGAAATTCTGACATGCACTAGTTATGTAACCTTGGATACGTCATTCACTCTGAGCTTAAATTTTTTTTTCAGTAGATTAAAGGTATTAAACCAGATGACTTATAAGAACAGCAGTAGTAGTTGACATTTATATAACATATTAAGTTATACCTTATTTTAAGTTCCTTCCAGATATTAAATCCTAATGTGCCTTTTTAGCCCTATAACTCTATGCACACTATTCCCTCTGGCTTTTGGTCGTGTCATTCCCAATGCTTTTTCCATATAGGTAGACACTACCCATCCTTTAAGAAGATCTCTTCTTCCATTCAATATTGCTGGCCACATTAGTCTATAGTGATTTCTCTCCTCTCTACACTGTTAGGTACTTATAATGAGCACCACTTAAATGCCATTAGACATATTGCTATCCTGGCTTATTGCATTACAGCATTTAATTTTTAATGTGTGAGCCCATGTCTTCTCTAAGATTGCAAGATCCCCATCAACATGGATCATAATGTCATACTTCTCTTGTATTTGCATACTACTTTAACCAGTGCTAGGCACAAAGTGATCAAGGAGCAAAAAAATATGCTTCTACAAATCAAATGCACACCCTCCATCCTTTGAAAACAAGTATTTGGTATTTTTAATTCTTTTTTCTTGCTCTCTCGTCATTTGCAGGTCACTATGTACGTGGAATTTGCATCTTTGGAAACGGTGACTTAAAATGGCTATATGACTCCCCAAATATGTTTGCTAACAAGTTTGAGCTTAAAACATATCCACTTACTTTAGAATGTCTGGAACTGAGGCTTAGAGAAAGAGCCTTAAACCAAAGTGAAATTCCAGTACAGTCAAGCTGGTATCTTTGATCCTCCACGACTCAGGATTCAAGAGAGTCAAGGCAGGAACAGAAGCTTAGTTAATGACTTTCAGTTTGGAAAGGAAGCTCTTTATTTCTTAAAGACTTGGTCTTTATCAAGTCACAGTTTTCAAGAATTAGCTCTAAAATGATGATGAACATTTTGGCCACCCAAGATGAAACACTGGCTAAAGCAGAAGCTGGTTTCCAAGTCATGAGCATGGACTGGTTGGGTACCTGTGACTTTTTTCATTCTACAAATTTCATCTATTGATATATTATAGAAACAATACTTGGGCCTTTATTATATCTACACATCAGATATCCTAAGCATGCTGAAATATAAAGAAAAAAGCCTAGTGCTCTTGTTCCTATGTCTGCAACAAAGCATAATTAGTTTGCCCCCAAGAAGGAATTATTTCTGATTTATAACAGTGCCACAATGAGATACAGACAACTTCCATGTTCTTTCTAGCATATATATATTCTTAATAATAATTAGATATCTGGTTCTCTTTTCCCCAAACCCAGGCTGGCAGAATTGAAGCCAGACATTGGTTCTTCAGTACTGCTATCTTTGATTTTCTGTAGTCTAAAGATTATGTATATTTTCATGTCTCCAGCAAAGGATAGAGCAAGATTTGAAGCACTGAATGATGTCTACTTCATTGAAAAAAAAGTCTGTGAAATTGTCCTTTCTCCATTACAAATTCTGGGTTTTCTGTGTCCTTAGCTCTCTTTTATATTTACCCACTGAGCAAGGAGTTGTGATGCCAGCTTGGATATTTGCTGGAGAGCAGCTGTGAAATGAAGAAAATTTCAACTTTACTGAAGCATGGATTTCTTCTCTGTGTGTATGGGGAAAACAATGCACTTTTATATGTCTGTGGGATTTGAAAAGGAATGAATTCTTAAGTGCTACTTGAACTCTCTGATGTATCAGAGCTAATCACTACACCTTCCCATGATTCCTTCCATGCTGTTCTTAATAACAGCATCCCAGAGAGTAGATTGTACTCTGTCTAGCAGAGCTTTACCTTGAGCCAGTATAAAATAGCTTTGTCAGGTAGTATCAGCTATAGGAATATAAAACAGTACAGATTTTGTTTCCATTCTCCTTTTTAATAAAATAAAGCAAGTAACTCTGGGCATTCAATCACAGAAAGAAGATTCTAAGTTCCTGAAAACAAATCGAGGCAGTTACCTCAGCACGAGGAATTGTAGAGGTTATAGAGAATTGTATAACCTCGTTCTTTTAATGTAACATAATCAGGGTTTAAGATACCTGCACCTGAGTTTTCCAGAATTGCTGTCAGGGCATGGAGGCTTCAGGTTAGGGGACCAAGTTGAAGGGAAAAGAAATTGGCCAACCACCTTGAGAGGAAATGTTACAGGTTCTTTGGTAACTGGTTCCTCCTGTTAAAACATTCCATTTGTTTTTGAAACTGGAACCTACTCAGAAGGAGAGTAGAAGTCACAATTTTTTTTTTTGTAAGAGGAAGAGTCAATCATTTTGTATTACACTGTGGCATCTTAGGCCATTTTACTGTGATCAGGAGAATGTGTTCCAACTATGACAAAAGCCAGCCTCCTCAGTAACATTTGATTGAAGTCTATGTTGGCATCCCATGAATACTTTGGATTGCTCCTTTTTTTCTGATTAAAATTCTTACTAGAGAATCAATAGTATATATTTAGGTAAAAAAATGGTATTTTTTCTTCTGTAATTTGTGCTTGTTCAAAGTTATCCCTGTGTCACATGTAAGGGGACCAACTTTGCCAAAGGGAAAAGTACGATTTTTCCAGTTAAAGAATAAACTGTGACCAATCAGAGGGAAGACCAACCAACTTGTAACCAGTGATGTCAGAAAATAGATTCTGAAGATCTACATAAATAAGCTGGAAGCAAAAGACTGTTTTATACACTGGACTTTGCCAGGAGAAATCTTTCAGGAATAGATGTTTACACGTCAGCTACAGCTGTCCTACATACTTTCCAGGGGGAACGTTTTGGAGGGGAGCCTCAAGCTGATAGATGATCACTGGCCTGTTTGGCATGCCCTTAAACTACTGATTATGTCTTTGTTTTGAATGACTTTTGTGTTATATTTTCATTGAAATAAATTAATATATTGCTGTCTACCTTTATAGGACAATGTGTAGAGGTTGTTGGTGTTGTTAATTGGCCAGCTGATTAAAATCCTTTGAGAAAAGCCATTATACAAAGGCAGTTCTCACATAAAAATTCATTGATTTAAAGAAAGGAGTTGAAAGAAAATGAGGACTTTCTTCAGTTTGCTGTGAATAATTCAGAGCAAAACAGTGGTGTCATACTCATAGAAAGAGATGGAACACCAGACCATATATAAGCATCGCTGAGAGTTGCATATTGATTTAGAAAACCACATATTAACATCCATGTTTTATTGCATTTTTATTTATTTTGTAAAATATTTCCCAACTACTTTTTAATCTAGTTCAGGCTACAAAGGTGCCACTCTTTTTGACATCTCTGGCCTAAAAGATGTCATCAAAGAAATAATTAATTGGAAAAAGAGATGGACCAGTCATATGGCAAGAACAAGGGATAACCATCCCTATATGGTTCATTAGAATTCATGCAATGTCAAGAGAACATGAGGATGGTTCCCAGCACATTGATTGGACCTCATGGCAAATGTAAGGTTGCACATAAAGAATAGGATGGGGAGGAGGACAGGGGAGGAAGGAATGATGGGTTTCGGTCTTCATTATTGGAGGGAATTAACCACATTGATGAACTCTTAGAACTTATGCAGTTAGGTGGCAAAGTGGATAGAGCACAATGGTCCTCAAATCAGGAAGACCTGAGTTCAAATCCAGTCTCTGCCACTTACTAGCTGTGTGACCCTGGGCAAGTCACTTAAACTCAACCTGTTTCCTTATATGTAAAGTGGGGATTATAATAGTACCAAGTGCTTTTCAAACTTTAACCAGTGGTGTACTGGAGCTCACTCCAATCAATTTAAAATTTTCATTGTGATCATTTACATCTCAGAAATCAGCAAATGCTAATAAAACAGAAGATTGATTTGTTGTTTTGTTGATTGTCTAGATTTTTAAAAGTGATGGATAAAATGCTAATAATGCAGATTAAACTCAAAAGTGTGTCCTGTCTACATTTTTTGTTTATATTTTTTTCTTCTGAGCTCTGGTTGTTAAACATTTAACAGAATACTCCCTGTTTAAAGTACTCTATAAATGCTTGCTAGCGATTATTATTACAGATCCCTTGGACTCCCAACCAATTCAAAATTACTTTAAGGATCTTCCAAGCAATCTATGTATCATTAAATATTGGGGTTTTTTGATTGTATTTTTTTTTATCAGTGACTTTAACTGAAAAATTTATCCAGTGACCAACCCAATAGTACTAGCATTCCAAACTTATCTAGACTGGTCCTCAGATTGCAGATACCATATATTACTGGGTCTTTATTTGAAACATTTCTGCCCTGGGAGAACCTTTTACTAAATGGGTTCTGTTTTTCTAGCCTTTGAATAAACAAATTTAAAAGCACTAGGCATTTACAATATGCTAAACACTAGTAATACAAATGCAGAAGTAGAGACAAGCCTTGCCCTCCAGAAGTTTACATTCTAATGAGTGAGATGACACATAGGGGAGCAGTGGTCAGGAATGGGTGTTTTGGTTTCCAAAGGTACAGAGATGGTGAGTAGAGTCATAGGGGGAGAAGGTTGCCACATACTTTTCAGTAGCAGTGATAGTATTGATTTGATTATGGTTCCAGAATTACAAAGTGGGGGGATGACTAAATGAAACCTATTTGGAGCCACTTAGGTATTGTGGGCTACCTATCTCCCCAGGTTGTTGTGACAACAAAATGAGATAATATTTGCAAAGTGCATTTCAAGTTTTAACCAGTGGTGTGCTGGAGTTGGCTCTAACCAATTTTAAATTTTCAGTGTGAGCATTTAAAAATCAATAAATGCTAATCTCAAAAATCAATAAATGCTAATCTCAAAAATCAATAAGTGCTAATAAAAATTGATTTACAGTTTTGATGATTGTCTAGATTTTTGTAAAGTGATGGGTAAAATATTAATAATGCAGATTAGACTTAAAAGTGTGTGCTGTATACATTTTTTTCAGAGATCTGGTTGTTAAATATTTACCAGCATACCCTGAAATACTTATTAAGATGAGGGTGTTGGAGGGCCTAGAGAAGGTATACTAAAAGATGGTGGGGAATAAACTAACCTTTGAGAACATACTTTGGAAGCATTGGAGCATGATTTTAGTAGAGGCTTCAAAATTCAAAAGAAATAAATGACATTTCAGTTGTACCAGACTTTTCATGACCCCACTTGGGGTTTTCTTGGCAAAGATACTGGAGTGGTTTGCCATTTCCTTCTCCAGATCATTTTTACAGATGAGAAACTGAGGCAAAGAGGGTTAAATGACTTACTTGCTCAGGGTCACAGAGCTAATAAGGGTCTGAGGCCAGATTTGAACTCATGGAGATGAGTCTGATTCCAGGCTTGGCACTCTGTCCACTGCACTACCTAGCTTCTGGAGAAGGAATGGCAAACCACTCCATTATCTTTGCCAAGAAAACCCCAAATGCTATTACAAAGAGTCAGACATGACTGAAAAACAACTGAACAACAAATGACCTTTTAAAAACACTTAATCTTTTAATAACATGATATGAATTAGTAATTATGTCTGGGTTAAGATGATTATGCTTGAAAATATTGAAGTATCCATATGGTGCTTTCTAATATTATGCAGAGAAGGTGCTAGCTTGCATTAGTGGAAGAAGTTCCTTATGTTGAATTTCCCCTACCAGTGAGATCATAGGTCCAATCTCTATCACTGTCCCATGTGACACCATACTCAATACTGTAAATAGCACATTAAGTTCAATACCAGTGCCTTTGAATCCCCATGTCTTAACAGATTAAAAAAAAAATAGGACTGGTTAAATATTTCCGCTAAAGCAGGAATTCTTTTTTACTCTTTTTTTTATTCATTTATTTATTTTTAGTTTTCAACATTCACTTCCACAAGATTTTAAGTTCCAAATTTTCTCCCCATCTCATCCCTCCCTCCACCCCAATATGGCATGCATTCTGAATACTCATAATCTGCCCTCCCTTCTATCTCCCCTGCCCCTTCTCTTACCCCCTTCCCCTTCAATTTTCCTGTAGGGCAGGATAGATTTCTATACCCCATTGCCTATATATCTTATTTCCCAGTTGCATGTGAAAACAATTTTTAACATTTGTTTTTAAAAATTTAGGTTCCAAATTTCTCCCTCCCTCCCCACCCACCCTCAATGAGAAGGCAAGCAACTCAATACAGGTTATACATGTGTAGCATGCAAAATACTTCCATAGTAGTCATGTTGTAAAAAACTAAGTATATTTCCCTTCATCCTATCCCGCCCCATTTATTCTATTCTCTCTTTTGACCCTGTCCTTCCTTAGAATTGTTTCCTTCTGATTACCTCCTCCCACAATCTGCCCTCACCTCTATCATACCCCTGCTCTCTTGTCCCCTTCCCCCCTATTTTCCTGTAGGGTAAGATAGATTTCCATACCCAATTGTGTGTGTATGGTATTCCCTCCTTAAGCCAAATCTGATGAGAATAAGATTCACTCATTCCCTCTCACCTTCCCCCATTTCCCCTCCACTGTAAAAGCCTTTTTTTGTCTATTTTATGTAAGATAATTTACCCCATTATACCTCTCCCTTTCTCCTCCCAGTATAATCTCTCACCCCTTAATTTTATTCCCCTGATATCACCCTTTCATCTTCAACTCATCCTGTGCCCTCTATTTATCTATATCTATCTATCTATCTATCTATCTATCTATCTATCTATCTATATATATACATACATATAATCTTTTCCCTCCAACTACCCTAATACTGACAAAGGTCTCATGAATTACAAATATCTTTCCATGCAGGAATGTAAACAGTTCAACCTTAATAAGTACCTTATGATTTCTCTTTCCTGTTTACCTCTTCAAGTTTCTCTTGAGTCTTGTATTTGAAAGTCAAATTTTCTATTCAGCTCTGGTCTTTTCATCAAGAATGCTTGAAAGTCTTCTATTTCACTGAATGACCACTTTTCCCCTGAAGGATTGATTATACTCAGTTTTTCTAGGTAGGTGATTCTAGGTTGTAACCCTATCTCCTTTGACCTCCAGAATATTATATTCCAAGTCCTCTGGTCCCTTAATGTAGAAGGTGCTAAATCCTGTGTTATCCTGATTGTGTTTCTGTAATACTTGAATTGTTTCTTTCTGGCTGCCTGCAATATTTTCTTCTTGACCTGGGAACTCTGGAACTTGGCTACAATATTCCTAGGAGTTTTCCTTTGAGGATCTCTTTCAGGAAGTGATCAATGGATTTTTCCATTTCTATTTTGCCCTCTGGTTCTAAAATATCAGGGCAGTTTTCCTTGATAATTTCTTGAAAGATGATGTCTAGGCTCTTTTTTTGATCATGGCTTTCAAATAGTCCAATAACTTTAAAATTCTCTCTCCTAGACCTATTTTCCGGGTCAGTTGGTTTTCCAATGAGATATTTCACATTGTTTTCTATTTTTTCATTCTTTTGGATTTGTTTTATAGCGTCTTGATTTCTCATAAAGTCATTAGCTTCCAATTGCTCCACTCTTAATTTTTAAAGAAGTATTTTCTTCAGTGAGCTTTCGGACTTCCTTTTCCATTTGGCCAATTCTGCTTTTTAAGGCATTCTTCTCCTCATTGGCTTTTTGGACCTCTTCTGCCATTTGGGTTAGGCTATTTTTTTTTTATTTTTAGGAAATTGGGATTAAGTGACTTGCCCAGGGCCACACAGGTAGTAAGTGTCAAGTGTTTGGTCTGAGGCCGGATTTGAACTCGTGTCTTCCTGATTTTAGGGCCGGTGCTCTATCCACTGCACTACCTAGTTGTCCCTAGGCTATTTTTAAGGTATTATTTTCTTCACTATTTTTGGGGCCTCCTTTAGCAAGTGGTTGACTTGTTTTTCATGATTTTCTTGCATCACTCTCATTTCTCTTCCTAGTTTTTCCTCTACTTCTCTTACTTCCTTCTCAAAATCCTTTTTGAGCTCTTCCATGACCTGGGACCAATTCATATTTTTCTTGGAGGCTTTGGATGTAGGAGCTTTGACTTTGTTATTTCTTCTGGCTGTATGTTTCGATCTTCTTTGTCACCAAAGAAAGAGTCTATGGTCTGACTTTTTTTTTTTTTTTTGCAAAGTTTGCTCATGATCCCAGCCAATTACTTGAGTTATAAACTCTTTGTTGAGGTAGGGGTCTGCTTCCAGTGTGGAGAATGTACTGTCCCAAGCTTCGGTGTTTTCTGCAGCTGTTTTCAGAGATACTTCTAGGGACCTGTAAATTTTCAGTTCTTTCAAGGTGGTATGATAAGGGGCGAGGTGTTTACTCATTTTCTGGCTCTGGTCTATGAGTGACCACAAGCATTCTTTTCTACCTTGGAACTGTGAGGAGGATTTCCTCTCCACCATCACTACAAGCTCCACCATGCCAGCTCTCCTCCTCGCCCCAGGACTGACAGCCAGAACTGTGACCCAGATCTAAGCACAGGCAAAGCAAGAGAATCCTGCACCAGCAAAGAGATCCCTGCAATTCCCCTCTGATCTGCCACTTGATTCGCTCTCAGTCTCTGGGCCAGAAGCTCTGGAAGCAGCCACCATGAGCGAGGGCTGGGGCTGGGACCAAGCTTCTCTCTCACTGCAGTCACAGACTTTTTCTACTGACCTTCCAAGTTGTCTTTGGCAGTTGTGGGTTGAAAAGTCTGGAAACTGCCACAGCTGCCCGTGATTCAGTCCTCTGAGACCTGCTCCAGGTTTGCTGAAGCCTGTTTTGCCCACATGCCCATGCAGAACTGTGTTCTTCTCCCTGCCTGGTGCGATACACCTTTCTGATCAACCATCTAGGTTGTCGTGGGCTGGAAATTTGTTCCACTCTGTCTTTTTGTGGGTTCTGCTGCTCTAGAATTTGTTTAGAGCTATTTTTTACAGGTATTTGGAGGGGTTTGGGGGAGAGCTCAAGCAAGTCACTGCTTTTACTCTGCCATCTTGGCTCCCACCTCTAAAACAGGGATTCTTAACATGAAACCATGAACTTTTAAAAAAAATTTTTTTGTTGATTATCAATATTTTATTTGTAATCCTGTGTATTTTACTTTATACTTTAAAAAAATATTCTGAGTATGGATCCTCAGAATTTTACCAGACTTCCAAAGGAGTCCCAACACAAAAAGGTTAAGAAACCCTGAGTTAAAGCAATATTTAGATCCTTTTGGTAGATTCATTTCCCACACTCCTTTATGCCATTCTTTCACTCAAATTTTCCATGGTTTCTTATCTCCTATCCTATGAAAAACTCAGATCATCTGATTAACTTTCAAGATGGCCATGTATGACTTTCAAATTCATTTTTGCCATTCTCATCACCTCTCCATTCTTTTCATTAGTATCTTCACCATACTATACTTAGGCTTTATCTCCATGCCATCATTCAGGTAGATCTTCCATAGAATCACTTCCCATCCTTCCTCTTTATCTAATCAAACTACCTGTTCTTTAAGTCTCAGAGCAAATCCTCTATCTTCCAAGCTATTATAGCCCACATTTATCTCATTTCTATTTCTTATTTAGCATCTGCAGTACCTCATGCCTGGGGGATCATGCATCACATAATTTACCACTTAATTACATCCTATCTTATTTTACTGTTATTTCATGTATATTAGACTTGTCACCCAATAGATTCCAAATTCTTAAGGTCAGGGAACTTGCCTCATATTTCTTTCTTCCCTAAAACAACTTGCCCAATATTTGTTGTTATTTTTCAGTTGTTTCCAAACTCTTAATGACCCTATTTGGAGTTTTCTTGGCAAAGATACTGGAGCGGTTTGTTGTTTTATTCTCCATCTCATTTTACAGATGAGGAGACTGAGGCAAACAGGGTTAAGGGACTTGCCCGGGTCACACAATTGGTAAACTGTCTGAGGCGAATTTGAACTGAGAGGTCTTTCTTTCTCCAGGCCTGGCACTCTTTCTACTGTGCCACCTAGCTGCCTTTGCCCAATGTCAGAGATCAATTATTTGGGTGTTAGCTCTAAATTTGGAATCACAGTCAGCTTCAGATCCCCATTCTGCCATTCATCTCTTGTCAGAATTTGGACAAGTTAATTCACTTCTCTATGCCTTAGTTTCCTCATCTATAAAAAGGACTACTTTCCTATCACAGTGGGTTGTTTGTGAAGATCTAATGAGATGAGATATGTAAACAATTCTGTGAATTTTAGTGGTGTATAAATGTCTTGCGTTCCTCTGGCCAAGCCATTTAATCTATCAAGGTTCTAGGCAGCTCTCAGACTTTAAATTGCAGACAAGGTACCAACCTGCATTAGTTATAAATGTCAATTGGGTGAAATAAAAAAGGAAACCACAGGTCCCCTTGCATCTTTCCTCCCGTCGATGTCAGAGCTGAAATGAATCCCAGACTTTTTGGTTTAATCCTGACTTCAATCAAATAAATTGTATTTTTAATGAGGTTTTACAAAAGAAATATCTCTTAGAAAGATAATATGTCTTGATTTTTGCTCTGGAAAAATAGGATCACTAACATAGAAGCAGAAAATGAATTGAGCAGGCTACCTTTTGACTGGGGCCCAGCCGTAGGTGAGGCACCTCATAAGACCTCAGAGACTGACTAGAACCCTCACCCACCCCTATACACTCTCTGCCCACCCTGCAACAAGCAAGAGATGCTGGTTCTGCTTAGCCATAAGAAAGGAGAATAGAGGAAGGAAGCAAGAAAGGGAGACAGCACAAAGTCTAAAGGCTAAAGTACAAAGCCTTGACCCAGTTTGGGTCAAGACTGTCCCACTAGTACTCAGGGTAAGGACCAAGGTCAACCTACCCTATATTCCCCCAACATGAGTATGCTGAGATAGCTTTGCATACCAACCTTAAAAGTCTACCCACCAGCAAAGGGGAAAGAGCCAGAAATTGAGGAGAAGTAAAACAAAACAAAAACCAAAACTGAAACATCAATGATTCCAAAATAAAACACCCAAATAAAAGCTTGATGGCAAAAGTTGATAAATTAGCAAAGAGAATCCTAAAACCAGAAAGAAGAATGAAGCAGCAAATGAAACTTCTAAGAGAATATAAAGCTCTTGACAAACATTAATACAAAAGGAAGTTAACAAATGCCTGATGAAATACAAAATCCTAGGGACTCCCAAAATAGCATGAACAACAATAAGAAACTACAAAATGATTCAAAAGAGAAATGAAATTCATAAAAGAAGAAATGAGGAATGAATTTGGATCAGAACTTAGAGCACTCAATGCAGAATTTTAAAATTCTATCAGGAGATTAGGAAAAAAAAAATGAATCCATGATGGAGAATTTCTTTTAAAAAGTGAAAGAGAGATTAATAGATTATAAAGCAAAAATATTGACACGGAAGAAGAGAAACAAAGAACAATTTTTTTTAAATGCATGAATTCTATATAAACCAAAGTGTCTGACCTTGAAAAAGGATGCACAGATATAACTTCAGCATCCTAGATTTCCCAAAAGACCACAAACTTCAAAAAACAAAAAACAAAACCTGAATACTTGAATACAGACAAATATCAGTGGAAACAATCCACAAGAATACCACTAGAAAGACAAAAAAAAAAAAAAACATTTCAAACTCCAAGGCACATAATTGCCAAACAACAATTTCAGTGGAAAAATTTGCAAGCAACCAGTAAGAAGACCTTCAAATATGAAGGAAAAGAAATTTGAATGACACAAGATTATTCCATAAACTATGTGAAATTGCAGAAAGGAATGGAATGGTATATTACTAAAGCAATGGTAATCTGAGAGCAGCTAGGTGGCACCGTGGATAGAGTGCCAGGCTTGGAATCAGGAAGATTCATCTTCATCAGTTCAAATCCGGCCTCAGACACTTACTAGCTGTGTGACCTAGGGCAAGTCACAACTCTGTTTGCCTCAATTCCTTGTCTAGACAATGATTTGCAGATGAAAATAGCAAACCACTCCAGTATCTTTGCCAGGAAAATCCCAAATGGGGTTATGAAGAGTCAGACACAACTGCCCAGCAACAGTCTTTGGTTCTTATGTCACAGTTTCGTTTTTTTGTTTTTTTCCAGAAATGTACCCCACCTAACCCAGTAAGTCTTCCCTTTTAACAAAGAAAAACTTAAACAAAAACAACTTTACATAGCAACTAAATCCAACAGTCATTGCCATATTCTGCAGCCATAATTCCCCCCATACATACACACCTCCAAGGAAAGAAAGAGGGTATATTTCTTCATCTTTCCTCTAGGAACAAGACTGGTCATTGTAATTATGTCATATTCTGCTATATTTTATTGTTCTATTCTTGTTATATAAATAAACTGTTGTTCACAAAAACAAACCCCAAAATCTGAAAAAGTTTTAGAAAAAAAAGTATTAGGTCATTTGGTAGAGTAGAGTGAACAGGAAAGGAGGTGTGGCTCTATCTAGAAAGTTTACACTATAACCAGTTTTGATACCCATATGAGTCATGCATATGTAACCTTCAGCAGCCTTGCCAGAGGGGGCAACTTGTGAACTAGGTAGATTGAGATGGATATCAATAAATGTAAACATTCAAAGGGAGTTGATTAAAATAATCTGAATCAACGGCATCTTCCTCACTACCTGTTCTCATCTAGAGCTTGATAGAATTCCTTTAAGCATTTTCCACAAAGCCAGCACCCACAGGGGAATATCAGCCCTTACAGACTGAACACCAGTTGGGAGTGGAAGAAATTCATGATAATCAAAGTAAGCATGAGACACAGCTTGTTTGTTTGTTTGTTTTGATGGACTAATGTCATAGTTATAGCAGTTTGTGAATTCTGTTACTGACTCAAAGTCTCTGCCAAACCTGGCTGAGCACAGAGGAAAGCCTGGGGCACTAAGGAAAGTTAGGCGTGAAGGAGCTTTAAAAACAAACAAACAAACTTTAGTTTGTATTCATTTCCTTATTATAATAATTTCCTTATATGCCTTTCCTGCCCTACCTCCCCTTACTATCCTCCTTACTACCTTATAATAAAGAAAAACAATTAAGGATAATAAACTTTGCTAAGATAATATATCCTGTGCCCATTTATCTACTGAAGAATGACTCTCGGTCTCATATTTGTATCAATTCACTACAGATCTTGGAAATCATACTTTTAATAGATATAGATGAGGCAAAGATTTTTTTCTCCCACTCTGCAACTCATAAGAGGGCACTTGCAGAGACAATGTGACTCTTTGATGACTCAGTTCTTCCAGAGGGAGCTCCGGGAGAATATCTGTTGATGATAATGATAACTCACATTTATATGTATAGCACTTTAAGATTTGTAAAGCACTGTTCTTTGCCTGAGGAACAGGAAAGGAAATAAATGATAGATTCCTCCAGAGGAATGAAGCCTAACACACCCCTACCCTGAGGAGACAACCAGACAATGATATCAGGGAAGTGCTGCCATGAAATGTAAGTGAATTGGATTTAAGTGAGGGAGGGTTGTACAAAGTCACCAGCCTTACTTTCTCCTAAGGAGCTGTCTGGGTCCAACAGCCAGATATAGATCTGGACAACTGGAGATGGTCAAGGATGCAGTGGTGGATCTTGGCCTTTTCAAGTAAAGGTCTTTAACAGGTCTCAGTTTGACTGAGGCAATGCCCATTCAGTGATTAAGGCTTAATAAGAAATGAGGCAGAGAATGGCCTCTTTACCTAGCCCAAAAATAAATAAATAAATAAAATCTGGGAGAGGAAGACCTTCAAGGTTTATGGCCAAAACAGAAACAATTGCTATGTTCATTCATTCTGAACCAAGCAGAGCCAAACAATGACCAAGTAGGGTCTGGCATGGGACCTATTGTTGGCCAATCAATGAGAGCCTGAGTAATTTGGGATTTAAAAAAAAAAAAATCAGATTAGATATGGCAAAACAGAGTGGAGTACTGAGTTAAGAAGGCCCTGGAAATCTCTCAAATTGGAAAGACACAGAAAGAAGAGCAAGGAATTCCTCCTACTAGAAATACAAGACTGACTTTTATACCATGTAAGTGTGGGGCACCTCATTTGCAAGAGAGTGAGGGAGCTGTGTCCCTCAGTCAAACCCCGCCAAGACTGAGCTTACTTAGGTAGCCAGGAGTCAAATGGGTAGTGGAAAGAATCTAAAAGAGGAGGTGAAGGATGAGTCCTTTGAGAAAGGAATTGTCCTTAGCAACAACCTGGAGACTGGATATGCCCTGATCACAAGGCTTTACATTTTGCCAACAGCCAGGAGCATTCTGGATACCATGTCCCATCACAGGAGACATTTTCCAAAGTGTTGAACTGCCTCCAAGAGGAAGAAGTCTGACTTCCTACTGATTTGTGAGTTCTCTTTTGAAGATGGTAGTGATGGGGCAGGAATTTGGGCCCCAGAAAGGAAAAACCCTGGACTTTCCCACATGGCCAAATCTCTGGCTGTTCCCCTGAGGCTATATTCCCATCAACTGGCCTTTCATTGTGGCTACACCCAATCTCCCCTCCATTGTTTTACCTCCCTATGGCCCCTGGCCATTTCCCACCCTTAATCCTAGCTAGGCTCTATTCTCCCTTGGCCAAGAGGTCCAGGTCCCAGGAGTTCTGTTCACCCCAGCTTACTAGCCAATCCCATCCAGATCTCCTTAGGCCCTTCCTCCCGTCACCCCAAACTACTTGGCCATTCCTAGATCCTTCCCATAGTCTTTCTGTATATAAGTTCCATCTTGTCTCCATTAAGATGCTCTATTCTTAGAATCTAGTCAATAGCCCATAGATGCTCAGATTCCTTAAGAATCTAGCTAATATGACGAATCTTCAATAAACCTTGTTTTTGGCTGCACGAAGGCTTGGGTCAAATTCTTTCGGGCAGTACCCGGGTGTCACGATTTTGGGATTCTAGGACCCCTAACCTCTAGACCGCATCAGTAGGAGGCTGGTTGAAGTTGGAAAAACTGCATGTTATGGTCACTGTTAAATCCATATGTGTGTGTTTGTGTTTGTATGTGGTTAGATAAATGTGTTATATATCTTGTTTAATTATGTGCATATTGGTGTGTCTAAATGTGAAACCTTTGAGAAACTCTCATGAAGAAGCAGTATGGTATATAATGGAGGGAGTGCTGGGGTTTGGAGTTGGGAGTACAAATACCTCCTCAAATCACTTAAAAGCTATGTGACCATGGGAAAGTCTCTCAACTTCCCTCAGCCTTACAGTTTTTTCATCTGTAAATCATGATAATAATACTATCCTGGTTAAACTTTTACTCTCCCCGAACCTGACCTGAGTTTTATTTTTAGCCATCCGTGAAGGTAGTGAGATGAAATTTTAAAAACGCTGAGCTTTGGAATCAGGGAATTCAGGTCCATTCCTGGCTCTGGAATTAATTAGCTCTCAGACCACAGGCAAATAAGTCAGGTGAATTAGCATTTGTTAGATACTTTCTATGTGCCTGGTGATGGGGTTGGGATCTGGGCCTCAGAAAGGAAAAACCCTGGACTTTCCCACATGGCCAAATATCTGGCATTCACCTGAGGCTATAATCCCATCAACTGGCCTTTCATTGTGGACCTCCCTATGGCTCCAGGTCATTTCTCCATTCTCCCTTGGCCACGTGGTCCAGGTCCCCGGAATTCTATTACCTCATAGACTACTTGACCACTCCTAGATCCCTCCCATAGTCTTTCTGTATATAAGGTCCATCTTGTCTCTATTAAGATGCTTAGATTCCTAAAATCTAGCCACGGCTGAGATTCTTATAATCGAGCCATTGCTTAGATTCTTGAAGTCTAGCCACTGCTTACTCATGTTCAGGCTCTTCAAGAGTCTGCCTAATATGATGGATGTTCTAATAAACCTTTTCTTTGGCTGAAAGAAGGCTTGGGTCGAATTCTTTCGGGCAGGACCCATGCGTTGTGATTTTGGGGTCCCAGGACCCCTGAACCCCTAAACCACATCACCTGGGACTATGCTAAGGGCTGGGGATACAAAGAAAGGCAAAAAAAAAATCTTTGTTGTCAAGGAACTTACAGTCTAATTGGGGAGACAATATGCAAACAACTATGTATGAACAAGCTATATACAGAAAATAATTAAGTGGAAAGGCACAAAGGGCATAGAATTTCAGCGGTGGAAAGGATCTCAGAGGCCAGCTAGGCCAGCCTGTACCTGAACAAAAATTCTCACATGCCTCCCAAACAAGCATTATCTAGCCTGGGGTGGGGAACCTGTGGCCTAAAGGGCACATGTAGCCTCAAGGCCGCAGGTTCTCCACCCCTGATCTAGCCTGAACACCTCTAAGGAGAAAGAGTCCCTCACCTGTGAAGGCAGCCCATTCCACTTCTGTATAGCTCAAATTGTTAGCAAATTTTTCCTGCTGGCAAACCTAAATTTTCATTTTTGTAACATCTACTCATTGCTTTTAGTCCTGCTCTTTTGGGCCAAGCAGAACAAGTCTATTCTCTCTTCAGCATGAGAGCCCTTTAAATATTTGATGACAGCTGCCCTGCTCCCCTTCCTCTTTGATGGCCCTATAGCCTTCCTATCATGCCTGGGGATCCACTTGTAACAGCTTCTGACACGTAATCTGCTTCTGACCCTTTATGTGAGGAAATAAGTAAACACTCAATTGGGGAATGGCTGAACAAGTTGTGGTATATGATTGTGATGGAATACTACTGTGCTATAAGAAATAATGAGCTCATTGATTTTAGGAAAAATGTGGAAAGACTTGCACAAACTAATGAAGAGCAAAATGAGCAGAACCAAGAGATCAAAAGAACATTGAATATAGTAACAGCAATATTGTTTTAAGGATGACTTTGAGCGAATAAGTTATTTTATCTATTAAGAAAACCCAAATTAACTATAAAGGACATATGAAGAAAGATGCTATCTGCATCCAGAGGAAAAAAACCCTGAAAAATAGATGTATGCATAAAATTATTTTACATACATACATCTTGGGGAGGAGAGAGGAGAAGAAAGAAGGGAGAAAAAAATGGAATCCAAAATCTTATAAAAAATAAATATTGAAAACTATCTTTACATGTAATTGGAAGATATAAAATACTATTTACATAAAAAAAAAAAGGTTAAGTATGTTCAGACTAGAGAGGTGCCAAAGAGCACAGTAAAAATAAGCTAGGTAAGGGGTGAGCAAGAATGGAATCAGTCAGGAGAGGAATGGGTTAATCTCAGAAGAGCTGAGAGTGATCTCATTCTATCACGTCTACCCCAGCAGATAGTTGCTTCTACTATCCTCAATCTCCCATTAATCTGCAATCACTCCCTGTCTACTGACATCTTCCCTACTACCTACAAACCTCACCTTGATTTCTCACTATCTCTCACCTCCCATATCCAATCAGTTGTCAAGTTCTATCATTTCTAATTTGGTAACATCGCTCATATAATCTCTTTCCTTTCCTCTGATACTGCAACCACCCTAGTGCAGGCCCTCATCTCCTCAAACCTAGACTACTACAATAGCCTGCAGGTTGGTCTGCCTGCCCTAAGTCTTTCCTCACACTAGTCCTTCCCCTGTTCAGCCACTAAAGTGATTTACCCAAAATGGAGGTCCAATCATGATGCCACATGTTCCCCCCCCCCAATAAACTCTGGTGGCTTCCTATTACTTCCAGGATATAATATAAAACCCTCACTTTCAGTACATGATAAGTCAAAGAGAAACACAAGTAAGAAAGAAGCTACAGAATTGCCAGTAGGTGGTGCAGTGGATAGACAACTAGACTTGGGGTCAGAAGACCTGACTTCAAATTCAGCCTCAGATACTTACTAGCTGTGGGGCAAGTCACTTGACTTGTCTCAGACCTGTTTCATGTGTAAAATGGGGACAATAATAGCACCTATGTTCTAAGATCATTGTAACAACAAAATGAGACACTATTTGTAAAGTGCTTTGCAAACCTTAAATCACTATATAAATGCTAGCTATCATCATCATCATCATTATCATTAATTCAACAGAAGCCTAGAAAAATTAGACTTAAAAAGACATAAGATGAATATTGAAAGGATTTACAAGAACAGTTTTGTTTTTATTTAAATGTGAATGGAATATTTATAAAATTTATTCTCATTCTATGGTATAAAGAACTTATAAATGAAGAAAACCAAATTTTAAAATATTACTTTTACAGATCATCAAATGGTTAGAATAATTATCAACAAGGGAAAAGTTTTTACTTTTCTGCTCATTTTGCCCTAAAAAAAATCTAAAAAATGACATGCTTCATATGACTGAGTCTAAGATGAAATTCCAGAAATAGTAAAAAAAAAAATTGTCAAGGAAAATGATGATAATACAAAATATCAACATTTAAAGGATATAATGAAAGCAGTTCTTAGAGACAAATGTATTTCCCTGCTTGCTATGTAGCAATGGGGAAAAACATTCTCCTGGCAGAGTCCCTAGCACGTACCTGACTGGGAGCTCTAGGGAGATAGAGAAATGAACTGAAGTTTAAAGGCTCAGAGCTGTTTCCCCTTGCCTGGAGGAGAAACTGTCCCAGAGGTACTATCCAGAACATGTAGATGAAAAAAAGGCTCTGGATGTGCAATTTAAGAAAAAGAAAAAATGGTCCAAGTCTGAATGCATATGGAAGGTGAGTAGTTTCAACAGATATAATCAGATATTGGTTATTAATTCTACTAGAAACAATGGATTGTGCCAGGCCTGGATTCAGGAAGACCTGAGTTCAAATCCAGCCTCAGACACCCTCTAACTGTGTGACCCTGGGCAAGTCACTTATACCTATTTGCCTCAGTTTTCTCATCTGTAAAATGAGTTGGAGAAGGAAATGGCAAACCACCCTAGTATCTCTGCCAAGAAAACCTCAAAGGAGATCACACAGAGTCGGAAACAACTGAACAACAACAAATACATGTGTGTGTAGGCATTTACAATAGATATGAAAGAGATGCAAGGTATTTCTTAAGGGAAAGGCACTAACAGCTAAGGGAATCAGAAAGTTTCATGTGGCATATTTGCCAAGAAAATCCCATATTGGGTCACAAAGATTTGGATATAACTGAAAAACAGCAGCAACAACATTAATTCTATTTTGCTTTACCTCCACCCACTGTGGCCTTTGGGGAAGTTGAAATTCACATTAAGAGTCTGTAGGAGACTCTTAGCTCTGCATGTGCTGAGGCTGCACAACTGGTGTGGGCCCACTGCTGCGGATGTGTGTACTGCAGCCCTCCTCTACGTTCAGTGGCCAGATGGGACAGTCTGAGGCAGAAGGTGATGATGTCAAAGCCACTGGTCATTGCAATACCAAATGGTTAAGTGCTCACTCGTCTTCCCCTCTTGTTGCAGAGAGAACATATCTTAAATCCAAAGTTTTCCTGTGTTTTAAGGTTGTTTCTATTTCTGTTTTATTAGCAATGATGGCTTAGATAAAAAGTTGATTGATTATAGCTGCTCTGATTTGTATGGAACCCTCTTTTCCATACATTCGCCTGAACTCTTGTATCAAGTTCTACTTAACTCTGTGCTAACTCTTCTAACTTTAGACTCCATTCGTGCTTCCCATCTCCCCTTGTTGAATTCCATATAACCGAGGAACTTTGGTATGTTCTGGCTTTGCCTTGAGTTTCCTCACCTTGAGTTTACCTTCTCTTGGATCTTAGTCTATGGTCATTTTTCTTCCCTGAGGGCTCTTCTCTCAGGCCCTGGTAATTGCCCCTAATCTTTGCAATGTCTGTCCGGTTCCCCCCAGCAATGAGGATATGAATCTTATTCTTCTTGAGTCATTTTTCTTGACTGTTTATTATCCCTTTTGGGGTTTTCTTGGCAAAGACGCAGAAGCAGTTTGCAAATCCCTTCTCCAGCCCAATTTACAGATGAGGAAACTGAGACAAACGGGTGAAGTGACTTGCCGAGGGTCACACAGCTAGAAAGTGTCTGAGACCAGATTTGAACTCAGAAGATGAGTCTTCCTGACTCCAGGCCTTGCACTGTATTCACTGTGCGACCTAGCTGCCCAGTCTGAGTCTACTTCAATCTGTTTACAGATAAAGGTAGTTCTCAGATTGTTCTGTCGAGATAAGACTATTTGATCATTAACATTGCCTTACCAAGGGCTCTACTCACACAAGAATGCCCCCTGAGGAGATTTCATGCAAACTAGCAGAATCCTACAATAGAAACCTGATCTACAGGAGACACTACTATAGCAAGCCATTGACCAAAGGCTTAGTAGCAAAGGCCTTGGCTTGGAGCCCAAAAATTTACAATGCTGAAGTGTCATTCACAGCTACAGGTATAGTTATGGGGAAAGGGATCTGAATGTTTGTTTTTTTTTTTCAAATAAATATTATTGATGCCTTTCATTTCGGGAAATATTTCCCTTCACCCTCAAATCTGAAACCCTTCTTATAGCAGAGAAAAGGAGTTAAGCAAAAATATCCGATACAGTGACCACTAAACGATGGAGCAACATCCTGCCCTCATGGTCCTCCACCACCATGCTGAAAGGTGGGAAGGATGTTTCATCATCTGGTCTCCAGAGACTGAATATTCTTGCCAGAAAATGACACGGCAAATATGGTTCAGATTCAGTGACTGCATACCGAATAATTAAGTTCAGCAATCCAACATTCATTTGTTTAGCACTTAGAGTGTGAAGAGAACTAAGTTAGGCATAGGAAAAGATAACAAGCATAGAAAAGAATCAGTCCCTGCTCTGAGAAAACTTACAGATCGTCATGATGAACAAATAACTAGAAATAATACAAAATAATACAAAGCACGCAAAAAAGAAGCAAAATAGTGTGGGGTTTTTTTTGGGGGGGGAGGGAATTACTGCTATTTGGAAAGTAAGAAAAAGCTTTCTGAAGGTAGCATTTGTGTTAGGATTTTAAAAATGGTCAAGATTTCAACAACTAAAAAGATAAAGGTGGAGGAAGACCTTCCAGGGATAGGGAAGAATATATTTAAAGTTATGGATGCAGAAGAGTAAGGGACACGTGAGGGAGATGGCAAATAGACGGATTTGATTTGAGCATTAAGCTTATAGAAAGAGAAAATTCTGTAAAGGTAAGGTGGTTCTAGATTCTAGGCAGCCTTAAATGTCAAATTTAGGAGTCAACCTTATTTGGTTTAATTGGAGGTTTTTGAACAAAGGAGTGCTATAACCAGACCTATGTAAGAGTTAGAGAAGTCTTACAGTCCTCAAAGAAGCTGGTTGAGAGCAGATAGAGGCCAGAAAACAGGGAAGACTCATCAGGAGACTTCTATAATAATGCAAGCAGGTGGTATTGAGCCCTGTACTATGGTGGAGAAGGCATGGGAATGGATATATTTTCTAGTGCTGATGACTAGCACAGTGCATTGCATATAATAATACATAATCCTTATATATTCCAAGTGTCCTTATCCTGACTCTCACACTCTGTTGCAATATGTTGCCCTGGTTAAAGCACATAAGGAAAATCTAGCCTCACATAGATATGTATTTGGATAAGGGAGGAGTATTTTAATAGCCTTTTTAGATAACTGTGGATGTTCTGCTTTGATTTACACCAAAACTTGATAGATGGTAGTTTTTAAATTGTTAGTTGCAATGCTGAATCTGAAACTATATCAATGAACTTTTTGTACTGTTAAATTAAAATCCATTGGTCTCTATCTTGTACTTTGAATAGATCTTTGACCTATGCGTGATTTTGTAATGTCATGCATTTAGTCATTTGGAAAATAATTTGGTTCATTGAGTTAGGCAATTCTTCCAAATGTTAACACATTACATTATACAATGTAAAAAAAAAATCACATTCATTAATATCACTACCGATCTCATCAGAAAAGTCGTTAAATATTGGGAAGCTGTCAAGCTCACAGGGATGGATAACAAGTTTTCCAAAATTCTAATTTCTGCTTGAAAGCTCAGATTTTAGCCTTGAAATGACAGGCTCATTTTATTCATTTTCAGGAAAAGTTCTGCCAAATACTCAAGTCTGAATAATTCTAGTTTATCTATCAGTGTTTCTTTCAGGTGAAAATTAGATTACATGAAAAAAGTAGCTTAGCTCATAGCTCAAACAAGCAAGTACTTTTCTTTAACACATTGTACTTTGACATGCAGATTGTACTTGGTATGCAGAAATGCTTTATGTGCACTTCTTTTGCTGTACAGATAAAGAGATATATATGCAAAGCTCAAGCTTTTTAAAAATTAACAACTTTTATGGCTACATCAAGGACATTCTTCAGTGAAACTTGCTTTTTTCTTTTACCAAAAGTACATGGCAGTGAGGAGTAACCTAAGGAGAAGCCCATCCACCTTGTGACCACCTAGTTAGTGGAGATATTTCCTGCTTTGCCCAGCCTGTATCCCTGCTGATATATTGTCTTGCTTATTTTAGCCTATGCATCATATGTCAATCAATGGAATTATTCTGTATTTGGTATAGCTGTTCTTGAATGTTTAGATATCTAACCCTATAAAAATAGGGCCCTGGAAGGAGGGGGGCATCTCAGATCATGAGGAAGATCTGGGTTCCACTTTTTTAGAGGGGTCCATGGACCCTTTAATAAAATGCCATTGACTCAGAGCTTTGCCTCAGACTCTTTTACCATAGGTTGGACAATTTTTATCCCCACATATTGGACCATACCTAAGTTTGTGGGCAGTTGAGCTCAATGAAAAGCAAAGTCCCTAGCAACCTATTTGACTACTAGTCAATTACTACTAGTACAATTTGGCGCCTTGGTGTCTTGATTCGTGCTAAAGTGCCAGCAATTTTACACATCATTGCTTTTGCATCAGCAGTGCAAATGTCAACACAGTTGCTCCAGGATAAGCCATGAGATTAAAAAGTATTATCCAACATTTTGGATATTTGAACATCACTTGTGTGTGTTGCCAAGCGTTCACATAAAAGATCTTTTTCAATGATGAGCTGGTACTGAAACCAGACAAATATAAGCAAAAAGCAGTCCAGCCGTGTCTATAGATTCATCTATTTGTAAAATGTAAAGTAAAATCCTGCAGATGAGATATTGATTCAGTTGTCATGCTTTTGGCTAAATCTTTCATTCTTAGGTCATGTAGCTTCTAAAAAACCACTGTACACTCGTGAGAGAATGATACTGGAAAGGCAAGTAACGTCTTTGTATTCTTATAAAAATCATTCTGATCTCTTACATCACCCTTTGAAAACTGCTGCTCTGCCCTAGACCACCTCAGTCCCCAGGAGGGTAGGTGCAAGCTTAAAGTAGTTGCTACAGAGCATTCACCAACCAAGTTCACTTTTCAGTGAATGAATAAGTAGCTCCCTCTTGGCTGCCTTCAAGCTACTGCTGCTTTGGGTCAAATAGGTTGCTGGGGACTTTGCTTTTCATTGAGCTCAACTGCCCACAAACTTAGGTATAGTCCAATATGTGGGGATAAAAATTGTCCAATCTATGGTAAAAGAGTCTGAGGCAAAGCTCTGAGTCAATGGCATTTTATTAAAGGGTCCATGGACCCCTCTAAAAAAGTGGAACCCAGATCTTCCTCATGATCTGAGATGCCCCCCTCCTTCCAGGACCCTATTTTTATAGGGTTAGATATCTAAACATTCAAGAACAGCTATACCAAATACAGAATAATTCCATTGATTGACATATGATGCATAGGCTAAAATAAGCAAGACAATATATCAGCAGGGATACAGGTTGGGCAAAGCAGGAAATATCTCCACTAACTAGGTGGTCACAAGGTGGATGGGCTTCTCCTTAGGTTAGGCAGGAGCTATACATATGCTCCAAGATCATATTGGGAAACTTTCCATACCATGCCACCACTCATACTTGGTTTGGTCATGGAATTTGAGCAAAACAGGATGGAGTTATCTTTGTCAGTATTCTTATGGTTGTGCAAGTGAGCTCCACAGCTGGTAAACAAGTAATGAATATTACATTAAAGTTTGAGTTCTATTATAGGGCCTGTATATTAGAAACTATATTTCTATGTTACTTACATAATATTCTTATTCATATTCTTTCCCAAATATGCAAAAGAGGCATGAAAAAATACAGAATTTCATTGGTTGATATTTTGCTCTTGAGGGCAAAAAATGACATATTAGCAGAGGGGATTGAGTGAAGCATTAGGCATCTCCACTGACTAAGTGGTCACAAGATGGTCACCTGCTCGTAATGGGCAAGAGAGAATGGTCTGGAGGCATAAAAATAAATTGGGGGATTTTCCATGCTGTTGAGTCATCTCTACCACACTGGGCTTGATCACCATGACAAGGGAAAACAAGGATGGAGGGCCTCTAATTAACTTCCTATGATTAAGCAAATGAACTTTCAATCTGCAGCTCACAGCTCTAGGGCCAAACATACAGAACTTATAATCACCTATAGAATCATATCAAACTGATTGATACTGATTGGAATAGGCGTCCTTAATGAATCAACCTTCTCAAATCCCTGGACCTCCGATGCTCTCTTCACCTTTCAAAGTTCACAAGGTCAAAGCCTCATTTATGCCATCTCTAACACACCTTCACATGCGGCAGGGGAAAATAGATACAACAGGGACAGAAAGAACCAGGAGAAGTGTTCATGGCTTCATGTCCATCCAAGTGGGGAGAGGAAGTCACTGGCACTGGCTCTCTCTCCCATGTTGGAAGCTTATGGCTTTCCCTGCTTCCTCCCATGAACACACCAGGCAGGAAAGAGAACAAGGCCTGGTTGTTGGGGCCTTTTGCATACATGTTATACTCTGACTCAGAAGCCAATCAAAAGGCTTTTTCTTCATCATATGGCTCTCAGACTAAAAACAGTCAAAGTAAAGTCAACAAGCATTTATTAAGTACCTTCTATGTGCCAGGTGATGGGCTTAGCACTAAGGATGCACAGAAAGGAGACAACAGTCCTTCAAAAAGTTCACATTCTAATGGGGGTGGGGTGACACCAGAGGAAAAAAACTATGTACCTACATTTATGTGCATATATGTACATATATGTGTATATACATAATATATACATCGATACACATATCATCCATCTATTTACTTATTGAAGGCACTCTCAGAAGGAAGGTACTAGCATACCTGAGTATGCTTTGAAGTAGATACCAGTGTATGTGCATGCACACACACACACACACACACACACACACACACACACACACACTCACATACACAATCATTGCCCACCAATTCCAGGTCATCAGGCTTCCAGAAATAGGCTCACCAAATTGGCAAAACTGAGCCTTCATTGGCCAGTCTTCAAATTACAAATAACTGATGTCTGTACATATAATGTTTTCCATACCTTATTTCATTTGAACCTTACAAACATTCTGTGAGCCAGGGACTATAGGTATTATGACTCCCGTTTTACAGATGAGAAACCTGAGAATCGGAATTTAAGTGGCAATTACCACACAATTAATAAGGATCAGAGACTGGAATCAAGTCTAAAGGTCCATCCATTTGTTCCTCCGCCTCTCAGATTAGAGATCTAGGAGTTACGGATTGAATTTGAATGTGTAATACCATTTCACTGGGCTCTAATAGTGGAGCCTGCAGGTGAAGTTTCTACCTTATTTCTCTAACTCCTGTGCTTTTTGCCTACCAAGCCTGAGGATATCCCCATTTTCCTACCTACCTTCCTCCACTCTCTTTGTTTGGAAGACTAGTAAAATCCTAGACCTACAGACAAAAACAGGTTTATAGTTCAATCTGAGGGAGTCAAACCCTTTGGCAGTAATGGGACAGATAAGATGTTCCTATTGTCTTGAGTTGTTTTCTAAACAAATAAAGACCTGGGAGAGGAGGTTTGGTCAAGCAAATTGTAATTATAGTTATGGTGCAAAGAGAAAGTACCTGGGGCTGTGAGCTCCAGGGATTGTCTCCATTTATCAAAGCTTTTTACCAACTAGTATGCAGCATCTAAGGGACCTCAGGGTACAGGACAATGTCCACCTGGAATGAATTCATGCACTCAAACCATCTCCCAGTCAAGTGGCAAAGTTTATTGTAATGCCAACAGAAGCAGGCAGGGTTCCCAGAGAACCTGCAACTTAATTGGAGTGAGACTGATGCTTATATACAAAGGGGACAATGAAAGGATCTGGATGGGGTAAAAGAATGGTTAAGGGTTAAGGTAAGTAGTCTGGGTGGGTCAGGTGCAACAGTGAAAGGAATATCAAGTAGGCTAATTAAATGATCTAGGTGGGATTAAGGAATGGTCTATATGCAAGTAGTCTGGGGTGGCACCAAGTTCAACAGCTAAAGCAACGTCAAGTAAACTAATTAGATAATCTAGGTAGGCTTGGATGAACCAAGTACCTTGGGCAGAGAGGCCAGTGATCCAGGCTGCTGAAATGTATGGGAAAATTCAGGGACTGATTCTTGTAAACTTGAGGGGTGATACCTACTTTTCCCAAGTTTACAAGAAAAGGGAAGACAGCAGTCCTACAAACTTGGTGGAAGTCACAGAGGGATCACAGATTTAGACCTAGAAGAGAATTTAAAGGTCATTTAGCCCAACCTCCTCACTCACTTTAAAGATGAAGGAGGGCAAAAGAAACACAAGACATGGAGGAGGGGAGAAGTTCAGGCTTTGAATGGGAGACACCCTGGCTAGTACCACATTTCCTTGATTCCTGAAGCCTACATCCCTAGAGAATGCTAAGAGTGGAATCATTTAGTGAGATGATCCTTCCCCCAATTGTGCTGAATTTTCATCTTACTCAGCTTCTTACCTTTCCAGTGTTATTCTTTACTTCCTTTAACAAATGATATATTGGCCTACCCACTATTCCTTGAATATAATGCTCCATCTTCTGTCTCTAAGACTTTGTAGTCACTGGCTGTCCTCCATGCTTACAATGCTTTCTCTCCTTATCTCTGCCTCTTCAATTCCCTGGCTTCCTTCAAGATTCAGCTCAAATTCCATCTTCTGCAAGAGGTCTTTCCTGGTTCCTCATCTAGCTGCTAGAATAGTCCTCTCTTAAGTTCCCATACAGCTAACTTTTGGTATCTTGCTTGTTACTATTTATTAACTCTTTGTCTCCCTTATTAGAATGTAAATTACTTGAAGGAAGGACCATTTTTTGTTCTTTTTTTATATCTCATGACTTAGCACAATACTGAGCACATAGTAGGCCCTTAATAAATTCTTGTTGGTTGATTGGAAATGTTTAGCATAGTGTTTTATCACCAGCCATGCTTCTAGATTCTATCCTTGACTCCCTTTGCCCATTTGTTTCATACTCCATCTCCAAGTTGCCATATACCTTCCCTGGTCTTAAGTATGTATCACAATCCCATGACACTGTGGAGCCATGCCTGAATCTATCAGTTATCTGGCTGACAATCATTCCCAGAACACCAGAAACATCAGAGATCACACTGTGGTTAGCTACCAAGCTATCTTTGAATCTCAGAGACCTGGCTGCCTCTCTCCCCTTAACTGTAATACTTTTGTGGGTGGCAAGGCTTCGGCATAGCTCAATCCCCATCTTGTCTAAACTTGTCCCCCCATCCTGCCCCTGAAACATTTCAGTTGAGATAATCCACACATGTATTAATGTATATAGCTCTTTAATAGTAATATTAAAAGTAAATTTTGAGAAATGCATTAATGCACCTAGGCTGTTCAGTCCTCCCTAAGACCAGACTGAAACTCACTTTTGGCAACTAAAGGACCTCAGTCCCTCCCAGAGGCACTGTACAAGGAGCTAGTAAGGTTTACAACCCTGAGGTTTTCCCATTCACAGTAAAACATCTGGAAATGTTATTATCCACCCAATACAGGTGACTTAGGAACTAAGGGCTCTTCTGTTCTCTTTCTTGTTAATTGGGTTGGGCTCAGGCTAGGCTCTAACAATCTGGATAAAGCATTGTCCAGATGACCTGACTTTGCTTCTCAATCACATAGTTGTTCTTACATTCTCAACCTCACTTAAGTATACATCTGTTCTCTCACATGCCAAGAGGCAGGGAAGAATGTACAAGTTCACTGTAGCTAAGCACCATTCCACCAATTCTTTCACATCCATTTTGGCCCCTCTTTTAACTCATTACCCCCTTCAGTTTTTTCCTTCCTTACCTGGCTCCAAAGTTTGTGGTTGGGGCCTTCAGGTTAACTTTCTGCCCAAGGACATGTGCTGCTGAAAAATGGATGTAGGACAACTGGATCCACTGTACATTTGTGTTGTTCAATTTCCAATGAACCCTTGATGCTGCATGACAATTGTTTTATTCTTTCCTGAGTGACTCTCTACCATACTCTTCACAGCAGCTAACCCTCTCTTGTACTCTGATAATATTTCTTTCCCCACTTCCCTCAGGAGAAAATCACCATGTCGAGGATGTTACACACACTATAAAAATACAGGTGTGTGGCAACTCTGGGAGGGAGAGTGGAAAGGTCTGACTGGTGAATGGAACAAGTGGGCCAGGGATTCAAGGGTAGAGGACAGAGCATAGTTGACTATAAGGTCAGTACTATGAAAGGAAGAAGGTGAGGCCAGATAAAGGGTAACAGGCTGGGAAAAGTTTTTTTATTCACCTCTCATGATTAAAGAGCTATATATAAAGAACCCTGAAGACATCTATCATGAACTCATCATTTTGTACTATTCTACTCTTCAAGACAGACACTAGCTGTATGACCTGAATAAGTCATTTAACCCTGTTTGCCTCAGTTTCTCATCTGGAAAACGAGTTGCAGATGGAAATGGCAAACCACTACAATATTTTTGCCAAGAGAACCCCTACGGGATCATGAGAGTCAAACACAACTGAACAACCTTTAAGATAAGTCCCCTATTTTCAAGTCCTTTGCCATGGCCTCATAGGAAGAAGTGTCCTTTCTCTTTGCCAAGACTAACCCTTCTGTTTGTGCCCTTCACTTGCTTCTTTGTCATCCTCTTTGAAAACTTGGTCTTTCAATTTATTTTCTGTTTCTTTTCTCCAATTTCTCCTTATCTACTGGCTTATTCCCTTTTGCCTACAAACATATTTAGGTTTCCCTACATCTTAAAAACAAAGAAACAAAAATACCTCATTACTTGGCCCTAGCATTCTAAGGGAATTAACGTTAATTGAGATTAAGGATCTATCAGTCTATACCTCATCTTCTTTTCGCAGCCAATCTCCTATGAAAAACTAATTTACACTTGGTGTTTCTATTTCCTCACTTAGCGCTCATTTACCAGTCCTTGGAATCTGGCTTCAAAGTCTACTACTCAGCTGAAACTGCTCTCTCCAATCCCCTACCTACTAGATTTGATAGTCTTTTCTCACTGTTAATCCTACTGGACCTCTCTGCAGTTTTGATTCTCTTGACCACCTCTTTTTCCTGTACACTCTCTTTCTGTCAGCTACAATAATAATGCTTTCTCTTTGTCTTCTTCCTACCTATCTGAATACTCCTTTAAGGAAAAACTAGCCCAGCCTTCATGAAACAAATGTTGCTCCTACTACAGAAGTCTACACTTGGATGATCCGTGGGTATCTCAATTCTTCCCCTGAAACTGACCTTTCCTCTAAACTGTCCTGCTTCTGAAGATGGCACCAAATCCTTTTAATCTTCCAGGTTCACAGCTTCAGAGTTATTTTTGACTTTTCCCTCACATTTTGTGGAAGGACCCAGACTGGCCTGCCTTCATTCTCTTCCTAGCCCTGTTCCTGACTTTCTGGACTTCCAAAACCACGCCTTCTTTACTGCTGACTCATCTTAGAATGTCCCTCAGTGCCTGGGGCCTCCTTTCCCTAGAAGAATCTATCATCCCTATGGTCTGATCTTCTCCCATTGATTAATTCTTCCTAGAGCCCTCCATTTTAGGGAAGGCCAGCCTGCCTTCATTCTCCTCTGGGTCCTGTTCCTGACTCTTTGGACTGCAAAACCTCTCACCCACCCTCTACCTTTTCAGCTCTTTTCTCTGTGTTATCGTTTCATTATAACCATGGGTGTCCCTCCAGGTTATGTCTTGGAGCCCTTTTCTCATCTACACTACTTCACTTGGTGATGTCCTCAGCTCCCACGGATTTAATTATTTTCTCTATGCTGATGATTCACAAACTTACCTATCCTGCCTCCACTTCCCTGATGATCTCCAATTTCACATCTCCAAAACTCACTATATCCAAAATTGAACTCATTATCTTTCCCCCTAAACCATTCCCCGTCCTACCTTCCCTATACCGGCACAGATTCTGAAAGTGGGTAATACTGCTCCCTGGGGGGCGCTAGAATTATCATGGGGGTGTGTGGTGGCATAGCCTTGGGCTCAATTAGGAGTGCTGAATAAAAACAAGGTGGCCTGTGGAAGCATAAAGAAAGAAGAGAAGAAAATAACATTTTGGAAAACCATTCATACATGTTTCATCTGTTGTGTAACAGAGTTAAAGCAGTGATTACATTATTTTCCAAATAAACACAAAAATGCAAATTATAACCATCGGTGGTCAAGTTCACCAACAGGTCTTAACAAGCAAGTGTTGGCAGGCAAGCATGTCACTCGCTGTTGGGAAGTCCAGCATGCATCGGCAAGAATATGTGCATGGAATGACTTGTTTATAATAAGTATACTATACGGTTACATGATGCAATACTATATCATAAAAATTTCAATTCAGGAAGAAAACCACAAATTTACAATATATTATTAAATTTAAAATGCATCATTTTAAAAATATATATTTTATATTTTTTTGAAATGACAAAAATTTCAAAAAAGACATTAAAGGGTTAAAGAAAGTAGATTTCCAGGAGGGCACTGAGTAATTTTTTTTTTAAAAGGGGGCAGTAAGCCAAATAAGTTTGAGAACCTTTGTGTAGAGGGCAACACCATCTTCCCAGTCCCTTAGGCTCCCAACCTCAGTGCCATTTTCTACACAATATCTCTTACCCCCATATCCAATCCACTGAGGAAGCCTATCAACTTCACCTTTGCAAATCACTGGAATATGCCTCTTAATGCACATATCTGACCTTGTTAGCCTTACTCAAAACTTTCACTAGTTCCTGATGACTTCAAAAATAAAATACAAGCACCTTAAGGAGTCTCCTTCACCTCCTTGACCTTGGCCCTGCTTCCCTTACCCCTCCAACCTATCTCTTTAGCCTTATTGTACATTTTTCCATTTCACAAACTTTTGTGTTCTCATCACCCTGGTCTATTAATTGCCCCTTGAAGAAAACATTCCATTCATCATCTCTGAACCTTTGTAGAGGCTTTCTGCTCTCCATGTCTAGAATGCAGTCCTTCATCAAATCTGCCTCTTAAAATACTGAGGTCCTTTGAAGGTACAGATAAAGTACCTTCTCCTAATCAAAGCTTGTATTGACCCCTTCAGTTTGTGCCCTTTCCATCCTCAAATTATCTTGTATTTAGCTGATCTGTATATGCTGTATCCCTCCAAAAAAGAGCAAGTTCTTTCAAGGCAGGAAATATTCATACCCAGAGCCTAGCACCAAACTTTGCACAGAGTAAATGTTTCCAAGTAATAAATGTTTATGGAATTGAATTGAATCCAAAAAGGACCTTTGAGTTCTTTAAGAAGTCTGTATGATCAGTCTGTTCTGGTATTGCCCATGTAATAGCGAGTAATAGCCTTCCCCTGTAAGACACCCTGGGTCAAGCTTGCTCATCATTTGGCTAAAAGAACCTAAGGCCTGCCTGTTGTAAATAGATTGAGACTTCCAACAGATACTTTTCCTCTTAAAAGTACATAAAAAGTTATTGAAATAGAAGGCAAAATTTATTTGTTTGTCTCAGTTAATGGACTTTTGAAATTTTATGTGGCTTGCTTAAAATCTAAATTCCTGTTTTGGGAAATATTTACATTTGGTATATATAGAACTGCTATTTTTTTAGGGAAAAATAATACCTACAAAAAAAGATTACTAAATAAAGAGTGATTTCTGGATCTTGAGTAACTCCTGCTTCTTTTCCCCTGAAAGCAACCTTGTAAGAGAGGTTCTCTTGGGAACAAATGAGAAAAACAGCAGCCTTTGGAAAAAGTCAATATATTGGAAGGGCCTTTCTATTATAAGTGTACCTAGTTCCTTAAAATGTAAGCTTAGCACCTTGCAGGTTGCCAACCCCAATGCCCCTGCTCTAGAAACTCCAGTAAATGCCCTAGGGAAAGGATTCAGGGATCTAGGACTCTTCTGTACAGACAAGGAAACAAAAACCCAGAGGTATTAAGTGTCTTTTCCAAGGTCATATAGATTATAAATGTCAGAGACAGTATGTGAACCTAGTTTCTATGACTCCCTAACCAGCTCTCTTTCCATTGCATTTTTATGGAGGGAAGAGTGACTTCATACCTGAAGTTGCCAAGAGTTCTGAATTTTGAACTACCCCTAGAGAAGTGATGATCACATTATAATGAAGGATTGAATGAATGAGTACTTACTAAGAACTTGCTGTGTTCTAGGCAGACACTCTTTCAAGTACAAAACATCAGTCAGTTTTTCCCTCTAAGGAGCTTCCATTCTGAAAAGGGAAATAGTACATATAAGAAAATGATGACTAGGAAAGAATATTTTCATCTGGGAAATCACAGAGTGAACGGAACCATTGGTCAGTTGGATGGACATGCATTTTCCAGAAACAATAGAACTGTTGGTTTGAATGCTGTTCCCAGTATAAGAGGCAGAGATGAAGGGTGGTGATGGAAGGGGTGACTTTCAGTGGGGCAGGAAGATGGCCTGGGAGAAGTATCATCTTGGGCCCAGGACCAGATATGATGAGTTTTCATAAATTCGGACAGCACTGCTACAGGGTAGAAATTCCAAAGCAAGTGAGTTAGCTTCCCCAGGGCATGGCTTTTAGAGGATATAGCAGCAACATGGTGACATGGCAGCACTGTGGTTCTTATACTGGGGGGAACGGTGACAAAGGAACTGAAGGGAAGTAAGTCTAACAAAGCAAAATGGTGTCAGTACATCCAAAGATAAGCCAAAAAGAAATAGTATGAGATCTGATCTCAGAATAAGGGGGCCCTTCACCTTTCCAAGGCCAGCTCCTCTACTTGTGACATTGGTCCCATACCCTCCCATTTCTTCTGTGAACTTACCCCAGGATTATGCTCTCCCCCCTCTCATCTTTAATCTTTCCCTAAGTATGGGCTCTTTCCTTGATGCCCGAAAACATACTCAAGATTCCCCTATCCTGAAAAAGTCTTTGTTTGACCTTGCAATCCCTTCAAGTGATTATCCTGTCTCCCTCTTTCCTTTCCCTGCTAAACTCTTAAAAAATTAAACTAAGCCTTTTCCTTGTGTAAACTCTTTGAGTCTTCTACATTCATTGCTTCCTCTTCCTTATTACCCTTTCACTTCTTAACCTCTTGAAATCTGGTTTCCAACCCCACCATCTAATTGAAACTGTTTTAAAGGTTACCAGTAATAACTTAAATCTGATGGACTTTTCTCAATTCTTAGCTGCCCTGACCTTTCAGTAGTTTTTTATATTGTCAGGCAGCTCTTCCTCTTGGAAATTTTCTCTTCTCTTGGCTTTATGACAGCACTCTCTTCTCATGGCCTTTCTATCTATTTGACCACACTTTTTTAGTCACCTTTGCTGTTCATGATCCATTTCTGGCCCCTGAAGTGTGGGTGTCCCCTGTGAGGTCTAAAATTGTCCAATCTACAATAAAAAAAAAACTGAGGCAGAGCTACAAGCCAACAGCACTTTATTAAAGGGTCCATGGTCCCCTCTAATGAAGTTGACCTCAGATCTTCCTCACAATCTGAGATGCCCTCTTCCTACAGGTCCTTACTTTTATAGTTCTTGATATCCAGATGATATAGAGGAGGCATAGTAAAATACAGAGTCTTATTGGTTGAAAGATCTTGGCCATAATCCTCCAGAAGGGTCTACACAAAATATAGAATCCCACTGGTTGAAAAATGAGCTGATGAGCAGACTTTGACAGACCTATCTTAGCCTTTTAGGAGGTCCTACGAAGCCCACCAGACCCTTGGGCTGGGCTGATGAACAGATGTCAAAACGTCTCCATGGGCCTTTGGGCTGGTAGAAAGGCAGGCCACAGGCCAGCAAATAGGGTGACTTATTGGCCAAATGCTTATGGCTATCTCCCTGTACTGGGCAATAGAGGGATGATGAGGGACAGAGGGGCAACAAAAATATCTAGGGGACTTTCAATGTCATTGAGTTACCTCCACTACACTGGGCTTGGTCACTCTAACAAGGAAAAACAAGGATGGAGGTCCTTTCATTAGCTTCCTATGATTTAGCAAGTGAATTTACAATTTGCAGTTTACAGCTCTGGGGCCTAATAAATAGAACTTATAATCACCATGCCTATGGGATCATATCAAATTGAATGATACTGATTGGAATAAAATAGGGGCCCAATTAATCATCTATCACACTCCCAAGGTTGTGTCCTGGGCCCTCTTCTCTTTTCTGCAGTCTCTGTGTTCTCATTATCTCCCATTGGTTCAGACGTCATCTCTACTCAGATGACCAAATCTTTATATACAGACCAAATATCATCCCAGAACTCCATCCTCACATCTTTAGCTGTTTGCTAGACATGTTGGATGTCCCATTGCCACCTGAAATTCAACGTGTCCCAAACTGAACTCATCGTTACTTTTAAACCTACCTCTCCTCCAGATTTCTCTGTGTTTATTGAAAGCTCCTCCATCTTCCCAGTCCCAGCCTCTGTCCAACATACCCCTTAGGACTTATTTCATGTTATTCACTTTTGTATATTCTGTGTTTCAGTCAAACTGATCTGCCAGCAGTTCCCCCAAAGCAACGTGCTATCTTCTGTTTCCACGCATAGACATGAGCCATCTCCCATAGCTGGAAGGGACTCCCCCCTCACCTTCACTTTTCAGAATCTTTTACCTTCCTACAATGCTCAACTCAGGTAACACCCAAAGTATTTGTTGAACTGAACTTTGAAACACGATTGTTCCTTCCAGTAATTCATTCTTTACTAGCTCATAGTTGGTGGAGAAAATAGTACTCAACAAAAGCCAGCACTGAAAGTTTTGTTCCTGCTATTGTTGTTGTTCAGTCATGTCTGACTCTTCTGGCCCCATTTGGGGTTTTCTTGGAAAAGATACTGAAGTGGTTTGCCATTTCTTTCTCCAGCTCATTTAACAAATGAGTAAACTGAGACAAACAGAGTTAAGTGACTTGCCCAGGATCACACAGCTAGAAAGTGTCTGAGGACAGATTTGAGTTCACAAAGTCTAGAGCCTTCCACTGTACCATCTCAATGCCCTGTCTTGCTATAGTACCCTAGTTAAATAGCTACACTTTATTTTTTAATTCTTTTTTTTTCATTTTTTTCCTTCATTTCCTTCATATCCCAAATGAAGAGTAGGCTGAGCTTTATCAAAGAGTTGATCATGTTTGTTCATCTGGATAACACACTTACTATTAATACTTACTAGTAATACACACTAACAGATATTCAAATAACTCAACATGATAATGTTTTGTTTATTTTTTCTTTGTTAGAGCAAAACAAAAACACCTAAGATAGAAGTGTCCATTGTCAGTAGAAAGGCAGGCAGCCCACTCTATGTAGGAATGATCCTGCTATGCCATTTTGAGTTCTTTTCCCCAGATGAAAGAATGGTTTATATTTTCTGTATGTGTTCCCAAAGTAAGTATTGTAGTTCCTTTGAGTCTCCTAAGCTCTTAAGAGGCAGTATGGTAGAGTCGAAAAATTATTAGATTTGGAGACAGAGGCCATGGATTCAAAACCTGTCCTTGCAGGTCACAGGGCAAGTCACAATCTCTGTAGACCTTATTTGGACTAAATGGCCTCTCCCAATTCTAAGACTATAATCTTGACCCTAACTAGATCTTAAGGCTTTCTGATTAGTTGGCAAATTTTGTTGTTATTTTTTCTACACATGGTATAGTACATTTATTTACAGGATATAAAAATATTTAGCTTTGGTAGGACATTTATGTTTGATTGGTCCTAGGTGAGATGAGAAGGATGGAGTAGGAGAATGGTATTTCCCTCTGTCTGTCTTTCTGTCTGTGTCTCTCTCCCTCCCCCACTTCTCCTCTTTTACCCTTGATCCAAAACTTCTCCAAACTTCTCCACTATTAAAATGGTAAATAATGCCACATACCCACCTAACTTACTTGCTCATAAGCTGGCCCAAAGCTATACAATCAAAGTCAGATAACATAGTAGGTAGCAAAAATGTTGTCCCTTTTCTGATTTAGCAATAGAAGACCAAATTGGCAGAGTAGAATCATAGGATTTGTTATCTGACCTTTGTAGGATGTGTTACCTGATCTTTCCACAATAAATTTTAAGGTGTTGGGTTCTTTGAGGTCTGACAATCTCAGCTTTTCCCCTAGCACCTTTATGGCCTAAAAGAACCCCATTTCCTTTTTCCATGGCCAGGTCAAATGCTCGGTTAGTGGGAGGCTTTCATCCTTGAAAATGATCATTTCTTTGTAATTTGATATAGCACAAGTTGTTTGAGTTTCAGATGTAGGTACAGGTAACTCTTGGCTATTGAGTTATCCATCACTAGAGCAGTCATTCAATAGGATAGAATGTTTATCTTTAGGCCAAAAGCATTAAGTTCATGTTTCACATAGTTGGCAGATGCATTAAAGCTTCTGTATCGTCAATGATAGGAAGTTCATTCATTCCCTTCTGCCAGGCTTTAAGCAAATTTATTTAAGGTTTCATGAAAGAGTATTTTTCAATTGTGGGACAACTAAGTAGGTAGAATGCTAGGCCTAGTAGGTAAGACTCATCTTCCAGAGTTCAAATCTGGCCTCAGACACTTACTGGCTGTGTGACCCTCAACAAGTCACTTAACCCTGTTTGCCTCAGTTCCTCATCTATAAAATGAGGTGAAGAAGGAAGTGGCAAACCTCTCCCATATCTTTGCCAAGAAAACCCCAAATGAGGTCACAGAGAGTCAGACATAACTTAAAAATGACTTAAAAACAAAAAATTTTCAATCATTTCCTGCGAACTTTAATTGAAGTCTTATGTATGTCACTCTATATATGAGTCATTTGGCCTGGTAAGTTAGAGAAATTCCAGTATAGGTTTTTTTAAACAATTGTTCAAACTAGTATCCAGGTTCATTAAGTAAAATAGTAAGGCAGAGGATTTGATTCAATCTGGAATCTCTTGTACATAGCACAGGGCAAGGCACCACTATCCTTAAATAGAAGCTTTGCTTTGTTTCTTCAACAGGTTAAAAGAATCATAGGATTATAGAACAGTAGAACTGGAATGGGCCTTAGAGACCATCTAATGTGGCCCAACCCTGTCATTTTATAAATGAGGAAACTGAGGCCCCAAGAGGTAAAATTACTCGCAAAAAGTCACACAGGCAATAAAGTGCAGAGCCAGGTAAATCCTTTCAAACTCTTTGTCTTAGGATACACTTTTAGGACCCAAGTTTTCTAGAAAGTAACTAACAATTAATCACTTTTATCAGCCCAGCAACATGGCAGGTCTCTACTGGTACCTAATTTAATCTTTTGACTAATAGCTTTTCCTGTTGATCCATTCTTAGTAGATTCCTCAACTTGCAACCAAAGTTCCCTCTTTCCTTTTGAGATCAGGTCTGGTATAGAAAAAGGAGTTAGGTTTGGACCATGAGTGAAGCGCAGTGGTGCCTCATAGAACAGTGGTTAGTAGAAGGCAGGGATATATGCAGATGGAGGGTCATGGAGTTTATCAGCTGGGTTACTAAGGAGAGCCCTAAAATGGGGTTCTTTTAGATTCTAAGAGTTTTAATCTGAGTAGAGATTATAGGTGGAGAACTATACAGGGTCCTCTACCTATACATGCTTCCAGAAGATATAGTGTCAACCAGCAACTTGTTTTTATAAATCTTAGCTTTTTGTAGGATGACCTAGAAATCAGTCTGCGTAATTTCCTGTTTCCTGAGATATTCATCTATAACCAGAACCAGAGCCTAACGGACTAGAGGGGAGAAATATAACTTCAAGTAAAACTATTATTCAGGTATGTAAAAAGGAGTTCTGATTGGAGCAGTCAGTAATATTATAGGAAATTCAGTGGTGGATAATAAAATGACCTAATTTTCAGTGACAAAAGGTACAATAATGAAAGTATAGCTCAAGGTTTGGACAGTGAATCCAGTCTGCCTATCTGATGATGAGCAATGAAGAAGTCAACCCTGATCTATGGAATAGTAAAAAGTGTATTCTAAGAATATGAGACAAACTAGGGTCCTGGCTTGTATGGTAGTAGAACAGTATATTAATAAATGCAGGATGGTTATAGAAGAATTGAGGACAAGACACGTAGTTAGAATCCCTCCGTAAGAATTAAGTGTATAGCTTTGGCAGCAGTAGGGAATCTGAAGCAGAACAGGAAGAACAACACCTTCATGAGGCTGTCCACAACGAGCAGGATGCTATGGTGTCTTTGGGAAAAGACAAGTCCATAACAAAATCAATCACTCAACAAAGATTTATTAAGTGCCTGCTGCATGCCAGGCACTGTGCTAAGTACTAGGGGTGCAAATACAGACGAATGAAATAATCTCTATTCTAGAAGAACTTACAGTCTAGGGAAACTGTTGTCAATAGTCACCAGAGTATCAGTAGAAGTAGAGGTTCCCAAACTTATTTGGCCTACTGCCCCCTTTTAAAAAAAAATTACTCAGTGCTCTCCCGGAAATCTATTTTCGTTAACCCTTTAACATTTTTTTAAAATTTACATCATTTCAAAAAATACATCATTTTTAAAAAGTGATGCATCTTAAATTTAATAATTTATTGCAAATTTGTGGGGTTTTTCCGGCATTGAAGTTTTGTTGATGCAATATTGTGTCATGTAACCGCATAGTATTGTGTTGTAAACAAGTCATTACACACATATATTCCTGCCCATGTATGCTAGACTTGACCACTGATTGGTTAAAACTTGCATTTTGTGTGTTTATTTGGAAAATAATGTAATCACTATGACTTTAACTGTCACACAACAGATGAAACATGTACTAATGGTTTTTCAAAATTTTCTTATTTTCTCTTCTTCCTTATGCTTCCACCCTTATTTTTATTCATGCCTTCCAATTGCACCTGAGACTACTACCCCTTTCCCCTCACCCTCCCCGAATTGTTCCAGCGGCCCTCAGGGGACAGTATCACTCACTTTGGGAACCTCTGAGTAGAGGTAACAACAGGCCCACAGGTTTTCCACAATAACTGCTGGCACAGTGAATAGGGCACTGGGACTGGAGTCAGGAAGATCTGAGTTCAAATCTAGTTAAGTGACATTTATGAGTTATGTGAGCAGGGGCAAGTCACTTAAACTCTTTCAGCCTCAGTTTCCACAAGTATAAAATGGGAATGATAATAGCACCTACTTTGTGAGGATAAGATGAAATAATTTTTTGCAAAGTACCTAGCAAATAGTAGGTACTATATAAATGCTTTTTCCTTCTTTCTTCTCACATGGCATCCTTGGACTGAATGCAGACCTCACACATACTCATATAATGGTCAACCATGAGACTATCACTGAAGTCTTGGGTGACATTGTGCAAGATTTAAAGAAGCCTGTATGGTCAAGGGATCACAAAATTATAATATCAGAGATGTAGGGCCGGAAACAGCCTCGGAGGCTGTTTAATCCAACCCTCTCATTTTACAGATAAGGAAACTGAGGTCCAGGGAGGTTAAGTGATTTGTTCAATGTCACACAGGTAGTAAATATGAGGTGGGATTCGAACCTAGGACTTTTGACTCCAGAGCTAATGTACTTTCCACTATAACACTCTAGTCTATCAATAGGATGCCATGGCACGAGGGAATTATATGTAAAGAGCCAAAGAGTATGAGAAAAGAAGCCTAACCCTTTCAGTAAAGGCCAGTCTCCCCTAAGAAAGAACTTAACCATCATGTAGGTGGGTACAGAGCACCTTAGGAGAGGAGAGATCAAGCATTATGAGCCTCTCATCGCCCCTATCCCCATCAGCAGGTCTAATAATTAGGTTCTTCATTTATACTTCCACTGATCTCACTTAAAGCCCTAGGGAAAATTTGTTAAAGCTTAGGTTTAGTTCAGATCTAGAATTTCCCCAAGGTGGGGAGTAGAAAGGTACTTAATATACAATATGAAATGGTATAGGACAGCTATTTATTTCCTTCACGCAAAAGAAATGCTAAACATAAAAGACTCTTACAAGAGTTCATTGAGAGACTAAAAGCAGAATATGGTAACTTACAACTACTGTTATACTTTCCCAAGCAGTTGGGACTTAAAATGATCAGAACAAAGCTGATGGATTGCTAGTTTTTTTTTTTGCTAGACATTTTACATCTCACTTCAGTTCTGCACTGACTAAACATTTCTTTCCAGGTTCATGACTTCTAAAAAGCCAAAGGTAGAGTTCAGCTCCTTCCTCTAGAAATGGCTGTCAATTTAGATGAAGAAACTCCCCTTGCCACCAGTAGGTCCAGCCAAGGTTCCCAGGATTTCTGGACCTCTCAAACTCACAAGGTTGCCTTCAAAGCTGAAAGAGTCCCTCAGAATCTCCATTTGGTTATCTTTACTCCAGAAAAGAAGCACAAAGCAGAACACTGAAATACCTCAGGGCTCAGACTTTCAGCTAGTCTGGCTGAGTGCTTGCCCTAGCTGCCACCAGCAATCACCAAGCTGGCAGGTAACCTATTAGATGGTAAACTATCAAGTGCAGGGACCCATTTTTTGCTTTTTTTTTTCATAATCTCAGAAATTAGCATAGTGCCTGGCATATATTGGGTACTGGATAAATGTTTATTGACTGAATGACTGACTACCCAGGGACAGTGTACTTCTCTCTGACACATGTTCCGGAGTTAGAAGGGAAGAGATAAAGCTAGAAGCTATCTTTCTTTTTAAACTGATGCTTCTCCTTTCTTGCCACTGTCACAATTTTAAGGCTCCAATAAAAGGATTGTTTTATCATTCAAAAGTTCCTTAGTATTTCAGGGAGGAGCCAGCACAAATAGCCAGTCAGAAGCAGTCATGGCAATTCTGCTCCATAGGGTACAATCCTTTTTATAAATATAAATTGAAAACTCACTAAAAGGAAGTTGAAATTTGAGTAATGGAAACAAGCAATGAGTCTTGGAAAAAATAATAAAATATGCTTCCTCCCTTATATGAGAGAGAAGTGGGTAAGTAATAATGCAGAATGTTGGACACATTATCAGATGTTTTTGCATGATGTAAACCAGCTTGCCCCACCCCCCAACCAGCTTGAGCCCCCTTCACCTGAGAAAGGCCTAAAACCCAGATTGGCCAATCAGGAGAAAGACATTTTTTGGCCCACTCTGAGCTTAACCTACTATAATGCTTTTCATGCTCTTTGAGTGAACCCAAAATGTCCCTTTCTGTGTCATCAACTACGAGGCCAAATGACGCAGACTAGGAGCATTCTTCTGTTTATGACTGATAAAAATTGGGTGCCTTGAACTGGACACTATCTTGGATGATGGCACTTCTCTTATCTTGTTATTTTATGCACACCATTATATGCTGTTATGACATTCATGTTTTATGCCCATGTTTATGGCTGATATATATGGAGACTATAATTTTGACTGACACAGGCATCCTGAATCAGGAGGGTGAGGGGGAATTGCTCTGAAGATAAAAGGTCCTCTTCAACTATCCTTTCTTTGAGCTCATTTTCCCAATGAATTCCTGTGCATATCTCTATATGCACGTTTGAAGGCTTTGAGAGAAATAAACATGCACATGCAGCCTAATTTTGTGTCTTTCTTAGAGGGAACTCTATAAGGTTGACAGTGACTATTCTTTATTATTACAAAGGAAGGTTCAACCTGGAAGAAAAAAGGTGTTTTTGTTTTTTATAGAAATGACTGTGGTGCATGTACAAAAATATTTCTAGCAGTTCTTTTTGTGGTGACCAAGAATTGGAAATTGAGGGGATGCCCATCAATTGGGGAATGGCTGAAGAAGTTGTGGTATATGAATGTAATGGGATACTATTGTGCTATAAGAAATGATGAACAGGCTGACTCCAGAAAAACCTGGAAAGACTTGTATGGTCTGATGCTGAGTGAAGTGAGCAGAACCAGGAGAATGTTGTATACAGTAACAGCCATGTTGTGCGATGACTAACTTTGATAGACTTAGCTCTTCTCAGCAATGCAAGGATCTAAGACATCTCCAAAAGTCTCATGATGGAAAAACCTATCCACACCCAGAGAAAGAACCATGGAATCTGAATGCAGATGGAAGCACACTATCTGCCCTGATTTTCTTTTGTTGTTTTGTTTTGATTCTTCTTTCTCATAGTTCCTTCCATTGGTCCTAATTCTTTTTTATATCATGATGAATGTGAAAATATGCTTAATATAATGTATAAGTAGAGCCTATATCAGATTGCACGCCATTTTGGGGAGGGGGGAGGAGAAGGAAGGGGAGAAAATTTGAAACTCAAAATCTTATGGAAGTGAATGTTGAAAACTAAAAATTAATAAATAGTTTAATAAAAAATAAGAAATGACTGGTGCAAAGACCAAAAACATCAATGAAACATAGTTTTTAAAATATTTACAATAGAGTTAAAGGTCAGTAGCTGTGGCCAAAGTCAAGGCTATATAAGAAATTAACGTAAGAAGGTTGTATAGACTGAAGCTATCAATGGGAAATTAAGTGGAATTTATAGGGAAACACTGACTCTGAGGGAATAAGTAAAAATGGAAATCAGATACGAACCAAATTGTGCAGAAAGGGCAACCTACTACTCAGAGTTCCACAGGGGCAGTTACAAGAAATTCAGATTTCCACTTTTATTTTAATGCGGGGGGGGGGGGGGGGGGGGGGGGGGAGGCAGTGTTACAGACACAGAATGGTGCACACAGTTTCAGATAAGGTCACTATATTATAGTTTTATTTAACTGTTTTACTTTGTTATAAGAGATCTCTCACAAAATGGGAAAATATATAAATGTCTGTAATATAGAAACAAAGCACAATAACACTCTTTTTTAAAGACAAGATATAGAGGCAGCTAGGAGACACAGTGCATAGAGCACCAGCCCTAGAATCAGGAGGACCTAAGTTCAAATTTGACCTCAGACACTTGATATTTACTAGCTGTGTGACCCTGGGCAAGTCACTTAACCCCCATTGCCTGGGGTGGGGGGGAAGACAAGTCTTAGAGATATCAGTTGCTTTAGAAGTGGAGATTGTAAGTGGAGTGTAATTGGAGAAATGTGGAAGTGTATATCCTCTGAGGGTAAGTTCTTCCTGCCTTATTTGTACCCTGTAACAAAGCCCCATTTGCCCTGTGTTGGTTTCAGCTCCGACTGAGGGAAACAGACCAAACCAAAGATGAAAGACGAAAAAGGAAAGCTGGAACTGTACAGCCAGGGGTCTTCGTGAAGAAGTCAGAATTTCCAAGAAGCTAGGTCATTGTGGAAAAAAAGTCATAGAGTGGTAATTGTTCAATAGTGTCCTTCAAATACAGTGCTGGAATATGAAACAATACTTAACCTAGGCTCTTTTTTTTTTTGAACCTAGGCTCTTGAAGAAATAATCGTTGCTGCTGATTGCTTCTAAAATGGCAAAATTTAAATTCTAATATATAAAAATAGGGGCTCTCTAACATGTTTGCTTATCATATGACTTAGTCCAGTGGTCTCAAATTTTAAAAGCATATTAAAAAAATTATCACTAATCTATTTGCACTACTAGCACCATCCCTATTTACCTTGCAAGGCTGTAAGGGAAAGTGCTTTGTAAACTGTAAAACATAATTTAAATATGTTACTATTATTAATAGCAAAGCAACATGGTGTAATGGAAAGAATAATGAATTTCAAGGCAGAGAGTCCCTGTTCTGATGCTAGCTATGTGACTGGGGGCAAATCACTCAATCTCTCTGAACTGAAATTTCCTAGTCTATAAAATGGGGGATAATAGTTTTTTTTTCACTCCAAGTCTCACTGAATTGTTACAAGGAACTCTGTAAATGTAAGCTACTTTTAGAGCTAGTAAGCACTTAATAGCTATCTCGTCTCTCTCTCTCTCTGTATCTTTCTATCCCTCTAACTATCATCTATTTAATATCTGTTCCTTTTCAGAAAGACCAGTTAACTTGGTTGCCTATTCATATGAATAAAGAGACAAAAGGCTGCATAACATGGCTTCTTGTCTGAAGCCAGATTTGAACTTGGGAAGGTGAGTCTTCCTGACTCCAGGCCCAGTATTCTATTCACTGCATCATCTATCTGCCCATAATACATCTTGAAATATTGAAAACCACTCTGAGTGGCCCACAGATTTGAAACTCAGGATCTAGGCCACATTTTCCCAGTATGTTGATGAGTTGAGTGGGATGTGAATATGTGATGGATGAAAAGGCTGCTTGCTCTCAAAGATGCAAATTTAAAACCTGAGTGTGTAAAAACCCCATCTGCCTGAGCAAATGAGCCACGGAAATAGAATGATTAACATTCATGGGTTGGCTTTTACAGACAACCCAGCACAAATCAAGACCCTCCAGTTTCGCTATGCACTGGAGATGATCCCCAGGATAGAGGTAGTGATTTAAACAGCAGCCAAGAAAACAGTATGTGGATCTGGAGAGGATCACAATTGCAAAAGGGAAAGGAGCTAGCTTGCTAGCCTTGGCCAGATATCAGCTTACAAGAGAGTGAGTGACATAATGTGCGGAGCGAAAGGAAAATATTTGAAAACACAGGGAAGCAACAAAAAGACTAAGCACGGTGCAGTGGGGAAAACACCGAATTAAGAGTCTGAGGGGGCTGTTGTTTTTTAGTCATTTTTATGGCAAGTTAGGTGGTGCCATAGTGCATAGAGTGCCAGACCTGAAATCAGGAAGACTCATCTTCCCAATTCAACTCTGCCCTCAGACACTTACTAGCTGTGTGACCCCAGGCAAGTCACTTAACCCTGTTTGCCTCAGTTTCCTCATTGGTAAAATGAACTGGAGAAGGAAATGACAAACTGTTCCAGTATCTTTGCCATGAAAACCCCTAATGAGGTCACAGAGTGGAACATGTTTAAAAACATTTATTGTTGTGGTTCAGTCAAAAGTCCTACTTTTTGTGATGCCATTTTGGAGTTTTCTTGGCAAAGATACTGGAGTGGTTTGTCATTTCCTTCTTCACCTCATTTTATAGATAAGGAAGCTGAGGCAAACAGAGTTAAGTGACTTGCCTGAGGTCAACACAGCTAGTAAGTGTCTGAGGCCAGATTTGAACTTAGATCTGACTCCAGGTCCAGCACTCTAGTTGCCCAGTAATTCTAGGGCCTGGGTTCAAATCACAATTCTGTCATTTACTATGTGTCTTTAGGTAAGTCATTTAACCTCTCCATAAAATTAGGATACTGTACTGGATGTCCTCTAAAGTCCCTTCCAGCTCTAATTTTTTTAAATTTTTTTTTGGCAGTTGGGGTTAAGTGACTTGCCCAGGGTCACACAGCTAGTAAGTGTCAAATGTTTGGTCTGAGGCCGGATTTGAACTCAGGCCCTCCTGACTCCAGGGCCAGTGCTCTATCCACTTTGCCACCAACAGGCTCCTCCCCGCCCCTTCCAGCTCTAAATCCATGCTCCTGTGGCAGTATTTACTGTAATGAGACAGCTTCCTGCTCATGGGTGGTACTAAAGAGTCTTTTAGAAAGATGAATAAAGAATGATAGCATAGGCCATTTGGGGAACTGTTTGCAAACATCTTTTAAAATGCTAAGAATATGTTGCTGTATGTATGCGGGTCATGAAAAGATGTTTTTAAAGGGACTTTCTATTAAATGTTAAAGAACTTTGGAAAGCATAAAATACTATATAAAAGTGAGATATTAATGATTGCTACCTATTTCACATATATACAAAATCACCTTCATTCTTACAGTTCAATTGGCCCCTTGTTCAGTTATTCATTCATTCAACAAAACTTTAAGTGCCTACTATGTGCTGGATGCAGGGGGTGGCTATAAAGATAAATATAATAATAATGAGCAATTATGAAGCACTTTAAGGTTTGCAAAGCACCTTAAATATGTCTTCATTTGATCCTCACAACAGTCTTGGGAGGTAGGTACTATTTTTATCCCTAATTTACATATGGGGAAACTGAGGTTGACAGAGGTTAAGTGACTTGTTCAGGATCACATAGCTAGCAAGCATTTGAGGTAGGAACTGAACCCAAGTCTCTTGACTCCAGGTCTAGCTCTCTATATATTACACTCTGAGGTACCTCTAAATAAAGGATAAATCATATGCCCACAAGGAATTTACTACAATAACTATAATCATTACTCATATCTACACAGGGTGTTCCAAAAGTTTAAATAACTTAAAACTTCACCAGGATTTTTGGAACACCTTATATAGCATTTTAGAGTTTACAAAACACTTTCCTGGCAACAACCTTTTGAGGTAGGTATATGAGTATTGAATATTAGTATTTATATTTTATATGAAGAAAATGGAAATCTGCTATCTAATATAAAAGATAAGACACTGAAACAAAATGTATGTATAACTCAAAGGAGAAGGAGAAAATGCATCAAAGAAATATAAAAAAAAAATTGTTATTAGGGAAGAAGAAATCCCTGGAAAGAATAGGAGAAGCCTCCTAAAGGAGGGGCCATTGTATTAAACTATAAGCTCCTTGAGGGCAGGGACTGTCTTTTGCCTTTGTACTCCCAGCAGCAACTAGGTGGCACAGTGGATAGAGCGCTGGACCTGGAGTCAGGAAGACACAGGCACCTCCTAGCTGTGTGACACTGGAAAGTCACTTAACCCTGTTTGCCTCAGTATCCTCATCTGTAAAATAAGTTGGAGAAGGAAATGGTGAACCATTCCAGTATCTTCATTAAGAAAACCCCAAATGAGGTCACGAAGGATTGAAAATGACTGAACAACAAAGTATCCCCAGTATAGAGCACAGTGCTGGACACACTGTAAGCACTTAATAAATGCTTATTGACCGATTGACATTGAAACTGGGCCTTGAATGATGGGTGTAGTTTCAACAAACTAAGATGGCAGGGGGAGAGCATTCTAAGCTTGTTTGACATGTTTGGAAAACACAAAACAGAACAGCATGAGATGAAATGGAGAGATAGTTTGCAGAGGGCCGTGAATTTCAGGGTAAGATGTTTGGTCTTCACATGGCAGCCAAATATAGCTTCTAGAGCAGGGGGACTAACATGGTCAGAATTGTTCATCAGGAAGATTAATCTCCTATCTACAGGAGGGGTAGGCTGGAAGAGCAGGGGGACCAGGACTACAATCTTGTTATTTGTCAAGTTTTTAACCAGATTATTGGAAGGATGATGTTAAAAGAAAGGCCAGGGTGTCCCAGTGTTTTAGCTTGATGGACAAGCCAATCAGTGTGCAGGTCCACAAGTAAATGACTATATAAGAGACTCATAGTTATAAAATGAGGTGAAGTTTATTCTAAGGCTATATAGGAATAGGTGTCACATAGCAGTCCTTTGCGCTGGTGAGGCAGCTACAATAGGGCCTGATTCAGCAGCCCAGTCATCCTTGCAATACTCCAGGCCCGAGATTCCCAATTACTGCTAGCAAGGAAGATAGGTGATGATGATGATGATAATGGTGGTGGTGGTGGTAGTGCTGGTAGTGGTGGTGATGATGATGGTGATGGTGATGGCAGTCAAGCCAAGTCGACAAGCATTTATCAAACATCTTCTATGTGCCAGGCACAATGCTAAGTGTTAGGAATACAAAGAAGGAACTCTCTCAAGGAACTTACAGTTTAATGGGGGAGACAACATGTAAAAAACCTCGTACAGATATGATATCTAAAGGATAAATCAGAGGTAATCTCAGAGGGACGGCACCAAGGCTAGGGAGGACTGGGGAAGGCTCCTTGTGGAAGGTGGGACTTTAGCTGAGACTGGAAGGAAGCCAGGGAAGTCAGGAGACAGACAGGAGGAGAGAGGACATTCTAGGCTTGGGTGGGTAGTCAATGAAAACACAGAGTTGGGGAGATGGAAGAACAGTGAGGAGTGCAGAACCACTGGATCATGTGTAGAGGGGAGTAAGATATAAGAAGTCTGGGAAGATAGGAACAGGTCAGCTAATGAAGGATTCATTTATATATCACTTTAAGGTTTGCAAACTGCTTTACATTTATTATCCAATTTGACCCTCATAATAGCCCTCTGAGGTAGATGCAAGTATCCCCATTTTTACAGTTGAGGAAACTGAGGCTGAGAGAAGTTAAGTTGACTATCCTAGGATCACAAAGCTAGAAAGTGTGTGAGGTAGGATTTGAATTCAGGTCTTCCTAGCTCCAGGTCCAACATTCTATCATGTGTATGTGTGTGTGTGTGTGTGTGTGTCTGTGTGTGTGTGTGTGTGTGTGTGTCTGTGTGTATGTATGTAACAAACAGAGAGACAGAGAGAGAAAGAGATAGAAAAAGAAAGAGACAGGAAAGAGACAGAGAGAAAGAAAGAAGTGGGAAAAGAGAAAGAGACCAGGAGAGACAGAGAGAGGAGTATGGCATCTTATCTCTGACAGTGGGTTGTAGGAAAAAAGAGAAGCTAATTCCTAGGAAACAGTAACTTGAGAAGAAAAGCAACAACTCAGAGCATGAATTGGTGCCAATCAAAAGGTAGTTAATGGAGCTAGCTCAATAATACAATCTTCCACACACCCAGCAGTCAAAGGCAAAATCAGTTCCTGGCATGCATGTGGCATGCTCTCTGTTAAGGGCTCTTCAAAGAGCAAGAATCTTTTATTTCTTCTACTATAACATGAGAAGACATTCTTATGTGAGTTTTGCTGGTAGTTATTGAAAAAGTTATCCAAGATAGACACCAATTGTTTGTGGATATAATATTGACTTTTAAAAACTTACATTTGCATTTCATGAAGGAATATTTTTAAAAGTGTGCCAAACAAACTGTTTGCAAAGAAGCATTTGCTCTTTTTCCTGAAAAGAAAGTTTTGTGTGCGACTGTGGGTGCTAGCTGAAGGTGTAGTTGGTATGTTTCCCAGTTGACACAGAAATGCATTTCACTCAGCAGGGTAACAAGCGGGAAAGGGGAGAAGAGAAAGAAGTGAATAAGAAGGAGGGTAGTTTAGGGAGGGAAGTAAAACAAACTCTAACCAAAGATGTATAAAAACATTCACAGATCTTCTTGTAGCGGTATATAACTGGAAACATCAGTACCTACCATCAGTAAGGGAATGGCCAAAGAAGTCATGGTACATGAATGTGATGGAATATTAATGTGCTGTAAGAAATGATGAAGGGGATAGTTTCAGAAAAACTTGGGAAGATTTGCATGAACTGATGCAGAGTAAAGTGAATAGAATCAAAAGAATAATTTAAACAACAACATCATAAAAACAAACACAAAAAAAAACTTTGAAAGACTTAGGAACTGAGATCAAAGCAATGACTCCTGGGGTCAGGAAAACCTGAATTTAAATCCAGCCTCAGATACTTATTAGTTTTGAAACCCTGGGCAATTGCCTAAATTTCCTTAACTGTAAATTGGGGATAATGATAGAACCCAACTGCCAGGGTTGTAGTAAGGATCAAACAAGATATTTGCAAAGTGCTCAGTACAGTGCCTGACACATGGTAGGTTCAACAATTATTAGCTCTTATTTTGTTTCGTTTTGCTTAACTTTACATGTTTGTAACAGGGGTTTTGTTTTTCTTTCTTTCTCAATGCTGGAGGTGGGAGGAGGAGGAGGAAGGAAAGGGTTGGGGGACAGAGAGAGAGAAAGAAAGAGAGAGACAGAGAGAGAGAGGAAGAGAGAGAGAAAAGATAGATTTTCATCAATTAAAATATTTTCATTAAAAATCCTAAAAATAGGGGCAGCCAGGTGGCGCAGTGGATAGAGCACCGGCCCTGGATTCAGGAGGACCTGAGTTCAAATCTGACCTCAGTCACATAACACTTACTAGCTATGTGACCCTGGGCAAATTACTTAACCCCGTTGCCTAGCCAAAAAAAAAAAAAAAAACCAAACCAAAAAAAAAACCTAAAAATAAAAAAAAATACTGTTAATATGTACATATGAAGAAACATGACTTTCTACAAATTTCTTTGTGAAAAATGTAGAATGATGCTTTAATTGTGTGCAAACAGTTTAGTATTATGAAGACAAAGAAAGATATCTTTTTTAATCTAGAGAAATATGAATATAAAGAAACATCATAGTCAACAAAGAGATGGATAACCACGTTGAAAACTTCAGATAAACAAAGCATTATGGTATGTCATCTAATTTGCATAAGTATGTTCCATGATTAAAAAGTATATACAGAAAAAAAGAGAAATCATATAAACATTTGGAGATTGAGGTATGATTCTTAAAAGGACTATAAATTTGATAGGGGAAATTTGGGGAGTTGTTACTTTAAGTAAAATGTTAGTCACTGAGACTCAGAATTGAAAACACATGGGGGGATGGGAATTGAAAAAGCTATTCTGTGGCAGTAGAAAGCAGACAGCTGATAGAAGGAATCAGTCGAGTGATGCCTAATAGGTCAAAAAGAGAGAATTTATTTCGTTGTGGAAGAGCTCCTTACAGGTATTTCATTTCAGTGTCATCTGAGCTCCACTCTGATTGGACAACACAGCATCCAGGTGAATGAATGGTCTGGTTTCACAGAAATAGTCAGTTTGACGAGCACTGGAAGCTGAGAAACAACTTTTCTCTACTCACTCCCACCCGTTACAACTGAGAGGGCATTTGGTGAGACTACAGGGCAGCTGGAGAGGGCTTTGCCTCATCCCTACCTTTTCCTTTTAAAGGGGAACTAGCTCAAAGCTGGTATCTCCATTAACCTTGTGAGTGGTTTCCCCCTCACCCCCTTTGATCCCTTCTTCCCACAGAAAAAGGTAGAGCTTAGGGAAAGAAGCTGATGCTATTTCCCATCCAAGGCAGATCAGGAAGGAGTTTCCTTATAGATGAATTGTTTCTCAGTTGCTTACCATTATTATTTTTAAAAATTATTTTCATGGCTATCTTTCGGTTTTTTATATCACCAAAATTTCTCCCAATATCCCGCCTCCTCCTTGTTCCTAGAGAACCAGCTAATACAGCAAATAATTTTTAAAAGATTTTAAAGACAAAAAAGTTAGCAAACAGCAATACATCAAAAATCTGAAAGTATATGCAATGTACCACACTTGGAGACCTCCCACCTCTGCAAAGAATAGGAGGACAGTGTTTTATCCTATTTCTTCCTTGTTTTGGAGCCATACTTATTCATTCTAAGTTTGCAACATACCATCTTGCTTGTTTTGGGGTTGTTCTTTCCATTTACATTGTTGTAATCACTGTATATATTGTTTTTCCTAACTATTTCACTTTCTATCAGTTCGTGTAGATCTTTCCATGCTTCTTTGTTTATATTTGTCATTTCTAACAGCACTGTGATGTTCTATTCTATTCCTATACTACAATTTCTTTAGCCATTCAATCAATGGACATCAACTTTGTTTCTAAATCTTTGCTTTCAGAAAAAGTCCTGCTATAACTATTTTGGTTTATATGGGGCTTACCCTTATTGTTATAACTTATGAGTTGGTGGCCCCTTCTAATAGAAAAAAAATCAGACAGCTGCTAAATCCCTGTCTGGGGTGATTAACTATAGGCCAGGTGAAGACAAGACACTGTGCACTTCTTGATCGTCACTAAGACTCTTAGCTTGTTTTTCCACCAGTATCCTTCAGTGAACCATCTTCTTTCAAGGATCATACAATCTTCTCAACCTTGCTGCTATCTTCCATTGACTTCCTTAAGTCTTTTGTCTTTCTCAATGATTTTTGTATCTGCTTCACAATCTTCCTCTCCATGTCATAATTAGGGACCTCAGCATTCATGTTGACAACCTCTCTGATAATTTGACTTCTCATCACCTCAACTTCTATTCCATTCACCTTCTTCATTCCACCTAACCACATACCAGCAGAGTAATGAGATAACTCTTGGAATTGCATACTTACTAAGATATATAGGTTTGATTTTGTACTCTCTGACCAGGAACTTCTACCTTTCCTACTGTCATTCATTCTAAACCTCTTCTTCACCTTTACTCTGACCTTCACCTTTATCATCACTTCCAGTCCCTTTGACCTATACTTACTGTAAGATGTATGCTTTCCATGTAGGTTATATGTCTACCCATGTAGGTCTGTCCAAATGTGGCTTGCAGGGAGGAATATCTATATCTATGGAATCTCATCTACCCCTCTCCAAAAAGGATTTTAATTTCAGCCAGAAGAATACAAAGTTGAAATAGCAAGTCTGACTTGTATTACTTTTCTCGTAGAAGCGATACCAGACTAGAATGTTATCTATCTGGTCCCCTAAATATTGTTAGTCATGGTGAAACAATTTTTAAGTTGAAGCCACTTTTCCTGGTTGTTCTCTCTTAACCAGGAAGGAGTACCCGAAGCTCTATCCAAGCGTTTGACTATCTTTTCACCAAATGTTAGTTACACAAAGACCATCACAAATATATAGCAATTAAATTCTTTATCTGAGCAAATAGCAAACAGAAATTAGAGATGAGAATATACCAGAAAATACAGAGTGAATAAACTCTCCCACTGGGAGTGAGAAAGCTCAGCTTCTTCCTAGAGTCTTTCTCTCCCTATAGAATCTCTTCCTGAATAGAAACTGAAACTGTATGTGTCCCTTCTTAAAAGTTAGAAACCAGAAGCAACAAAACTCCCATGATCTCACCAAATCTACTTTTCATGTAAGTGCAGGGCATTGAGTAATCCTTCTCTCACTCTTGAAAAAAGTCCTATGCAAGTGCTTAGGTTTGAGCCCCAGGTTATACTTCTCCAAGTCCTCTTCCTCTCACTCTGGCTTTCCTTGCCTTCATCTCGATTTCTTACCTCCATGTTCTGCCTCTTATCCTAGAAGCCTCCTCCAGATGACCTTCTACTCTTCCAACCATCCTAACTAACCCTCATCTCCAAATAACTATCAGCAACTACTTTTCCTAAGTCTAATTGCATTTTCTTACTAGAAGAATAACAAAATCGTGTTGATTTCACCCACAACAAATGTACATATTGTCAGCTGGTTTCTCATCAATGCTTCGCAATTGTTCTACTCTACACTCTCTATCTATATAATTGCTTCCAGGAACTGTTGTGTTCCTATTACCCTCAACTAAAACCCCAGATCCACAATTGTAGCAACTGATATAAATTCCTAATTACATTATCCCCAGTGTTTTTTAAAGCTCATTTCTAAAGATTTTCCTGAGGAATTATTTTCTTGATGAATTCTTTAAAGTAAACAGTTGCTGGGGGCAGCCAGGTGGCGCAGTGGATAGAGCACTGGCCCTGAAGTCAGAAGGGCCTGAGTTCAAATCTGGTCTCTGACCAAACGCTTGACACTTACGAGCTGTGTGACCCTGGGTAAGTCACTTAATCCCAATTGCCTAAAAACAACAACAACAACAAAAAAAAAAAGTTGCTAATATCATCTTTCATTCTAGAAATAGAATGCTTGGATTTATTAAAACAACTACAACTGACTCTGGGATTGATTCGCCCCACCTCAGCCAAGGATCTGATCTCAAAATTCATTAAAAATTTAAGGCCATCTCCTGAGAGCTTCCTCTTTGCCCTCTCCCTCATCTCACATCACTTAAACATTGTCCCCCATTATCGCCTTCACCATTGTCCCCTCACTTGAAGAAGTAGCTTTTTTCCTTGCCAAGGCAAAAAACTGTATAGGTCCCTTTGATCTCATCCTCCTCACCTCCAACAGATGGTCCCCACTGTCATCCTCACTCACTTTCTAATCTTCAATCCCTCCCTAGCTATTGACTCAAAAACTTGTCCCTTTATACAATTATCCCCATTGGTCACCTTCCTATATTTCTCTTCTCATTCTCAGCTAAACTCCTCAAGAAAGCTGTCTTCATTCAGTGCCTCCGTTTCTTCTACTTGATTCTCTTCTAAACCCTCTTCCGTTTGGCTTCCAACCTCATCACATGACTGAAACTAGCCTATCCAAAGTTACTAGTAATGTATGAATTGCCAAATCTAATGGTCTTTTCTCATTCCTTATCCCTCTTAATCCCTCTACAGCTTTTGACAGTTTATCACTTCACCCTCCTGAATTATCTCTCCTTTCTGAGTTTTTTTTTTTGTGAGTGTGAGTGTGTGTGTGTGAGAGAGAGAGAGAGAGAGGGAGAGAAAGAGAGAGAGGGAGAGAAAGAGAGAGAGAGAGAGAGAGAGAGAGAGAGAGAGAGAGAGAGAGACTGTTTTCTTAGTTCTCTTCTTATATGTCTGACCACTCTCTTAGTCTCCTTTGCTGGATCTTTATCCAGGTTATGCCTCACTAACTGTGGGTGTCCTGGACCCTGTCTCTTCTCACTCTATACTAACTTAACACCAGTCTACACTTATTTAACTATCTCTATGTAGATGAGTCCCAAATTCATATATCTAGCCCTAGGCTATCTCCTGAGCTCTAGTCTTCCAACATCAATTGTTTTTTGGGCATCTCAAACCAGATGTCTCCCAAGTATCTCAAATGCAACATGCCTAAAATAGAACTCATTATTTTTACCCCAAATCCTCCCCTCTTCCCAACTTTATTACTGTAATGGTACCACTATCTTCTCAGTCATTCAGGCTTGCAACCTTAGTGTCTTCCTTGACTCTTTATTCATATTTCTTCCACACATCCAATCTGTTTTCAAATTTTATCATTTCTACTTTCACATTTCCCATCTACATTTCCTTTTCTCCACTCCAATATCCACCACCTTGGTGTAGGACCTTGTCATCTCTCATGTAGTCTAATGCAATAAATAGCCTTCTACCTTGCTTCCTAATTCATCTTTCACTAAGATGTCAAATTGGTTTTCCTAAAGTGTAGGTCTGACCATGTCACCTCACTATTCAATAAACTCCAGTATCTCACTCTTATTTCCAGGATCAAATATAGAATCCTCTGTTGGGCATTTAAAGCCCTTAACAATCTGGCCCTTTCCTACTTTTCTAATCTTCATTACTCCCCTCCATGTACTCTACAGTCTAGCTACCTTGGCATGCTTACTGTTTCCTGAGCGCCCCACTAGATCTCCTGACTCTTGTGCTTTAGCACTGGTGGCTCACTGCCTCAAATGCTCTGATCCAGCTTCCTTCAAGCATCATCTCAAATCCTACCTTCTGAAGCATAATATTTCTTCAGGAGGCCTTTCCTGGTTCCATCACTGTTTTGTTGCCTTTCCTCTGAGATTATCTTCAATTTACACTGTATATACCTTGCATTTACATAGTTACTTCTATCCTCTCTCCCCCATTAGAACTTCTTGATCATAGGGATAGTGTTTATGTCTTTCTTTTTATCCCCAGAATTTGCTATGATAGCTTGCAAATAGTAAGCACTTAATAAATGCTTGTTAAATGACTGACTATTGAGCTGGTCCCAGGCCCATATATTTATTTTTTTTTAATTTTATATAAGCCTTATTGTACCTTTGGTCATTTCTATGTTTTTATAGAAAATTTTCTGATACTTTTTGACGAGTACAATCTTGGTGACTTGAAAGATTGTTTCTTTGACATTGTAGCTTTGAAGTTTGATAATGTTGCTTTAGTGTTTGGATGAGTTAAATTTTGAGTTTTCCCTCTTTCGGGTACTGTGAATTCCTTCTATTTGCAGTGTCACTCTTTTTTTTTTTTTTGGCTTATTCTGAGAAATTTAAAGTAGCTTCCCCAAAATATAGAGATCAACTTGGTTTCTTCACCTGTATTTTCCTCAGGCTCAATAATTTTAAATTCTTTTTCTTCTGCCTTTCATATCTGTGATATTCATTTGCATTGTTTTTCAATCTTGTTCAATTTGAGTTATTTCCTGAGCTTCCTTTCTCATTTCAACAATGCCATTTGCTATTTTGCCTTCTATTATATTCAGTTCATTTTTAATTGCTTCTTCTGACATTTTTACATGTTTTTCTACTATTTTCCAATCTGAATTGAATTATTTCCAGGAATGGAAATTCTTAGATTAATGCTATCTTTTTTAAGAATAGAAATTCTTGGGGCAGCTAGGTGGCACAGTGGATACAGCACTGGCCCCGGATTCAGGAGGACGTGAGTTCAAATCTGGCCTCAGACACATAACACTTACTAGCTGTGTGACCCTGGGCAAGTCACTTAATCCCATTGCCTAGACAAAAAAAAAAATGGAAATTCTTGGATTCATTTCATCATTGGATCATTGGGTTCCAAGAACTGAAAGTGAACGAGGAAAGCATTCTGGGTATAGGCAAATTCTGGGCATAGGTAAATCCTGTGCAAAGACACAGAGGTAAAGAAGAAAAGGCATATGTGAGGAACAGCACTAGATATACAAATATGAAAAAGAAAAATAGTCACTGCCTTCAAGGAACTTTCTATGGGGGAGGACAATGCAAAAAGAAAGCTCAGAAAGGAGAAAAAAAGTACTCAAGTTGGAGAAGGGAGATGGTGATGGAGAAGTGCAAAGGAGTACAGCTGAGTGGGAAATGAAGAGATGGCCTGAGTACCCTCCCAAAATTGAAGTTTTGGGAAGAGCTCTTCAATCTACCCTCTAATTAGAGGGTCCCGATGAGGTTGTTGTTGTTTGTCTTTCATTCTGAAGAGGAACATGACACAAGGAAAGTAATGCCATGACTTGCAAGTGAATTGGATTTAAGTGAGGCAGAGCTGTGCAAAGTCACCAGCCTCACTTTCTTATCCAGAGCTATCTGGGTCTAATGGCAAGATATAGATCAGGATGACTGGAGATGGCCCCAGATGCAGTGGGAGATTTTGGCCTTTTTAAACTAAGGTCTTTTCAAGTTCTCACTTTGACTGAGGCAATGCTGATTTAGTGATTAAGGCTAGGTTAGAAATGAGTCAAGGAATGGCCCTTTTACCTAATTTTAAAAAAAAATCAATCTGGCAGAGAAAGACTCTCAGGGTTTCTGGCCAAAACAGAAACAATTACTGTTTACATTCATTCTGACCCATCAGGACCCAAACTATGACCACTAAGTGGGGCTTGGGCTGGGACCTATTGTTGGCCAATAGATGTGAGCCAGAGTGAATTGGGTTTAAGGCATGGTCTTTAAGAAAGAAATCTAGAGTGTAAACCCCAAGATATCTTGTTAGGTTTCAGCCATCAAAATTTGCATTCTTTTGGACAGAGCATCTGCAGGTAGGTATGATACCCTACATGGATGGAGAGAGAGGAAAGAAAGAAGGAAAGAAGAAGCTGCATTGCCCAACTGAAAATGGCCAGTTAGGTCCCCAGTGGGGCAGTTAGGACTACTACAACTAGGTTGTTGTTTGTCCTTCATTCTCAAAGAGGACCATGACATCAGGAAGGTGATGCCATGACTTGCAAGTGAATTGGATTTAAGTGAGGGAGGGCCGTGCAAGGTCACCAGCCTCACTTTATTCTGTGGAGCCATCTGAGTCCAGGGACAGGATACAGATCTTCCTATAAAATTATTCCAATACTATATAAACTATTTGGAAAATAGGCAAAGAAGGAATACTTAAAAATTCCTTTTAAAACCAAAATATTCCTGATTCCTGAAGCATGAAAACAGAGAAAGCAAACTACAGACTAATTTCCCTAATGAATATCGATGCAAAAATTTTAAATTAAAATACTAGCAAGGAGATTACAGCAATATATCACAAGGATCATATACTCTGACCAGGTGGGATTTATATTAGGAATGCATGGCTGGTTCAATATTAGAAGAACTATCAGCATAAGTGATCATATCAATAACAAAAACAGCAAAAATCATATGATTGTATCATATGACATTTGACAAAATTTGACACCCATTCCTATTAAGAATGGTAGAGAACATAGGACTAAATAGAGCTTTTCTTAAAATAAGTAGCATCTATCTAAAACCATCAACAAACATTATCTATAATAAGGATAAGCTAGAAGCCTTCCCAATAAGATCAGGAGTGAAACAAGGATATCCATTTTCACCAAAATTATTTCAATATTGCACTAGAAATGCTAGCTAGGAATTAGAATAGGCAACAAGGAAACAAAACTATCACTCTTTGAAGATGATATGATGATATACTAGAGAATCCTAGAGAATCAAATAAAAAACCATTGAAATAATTAAGTTTTTAGCAAAGTTGCAGGATATAAAATAAACCCACATAAATCATCAGCATTTCAATATACTACCAATAAAACCCAGCAGCAAGAGATAGAAAGAGAAATTCCATTTAAAGTAACATCTCACACCATATACCAAAATAAGGTCAAAATGGATACATATTTCACTTGTCGGATCTATGAAAAAAGGAAGAATTTATGACCAAACAAGAGACAGAGAGCATTATGAAATGCAGAATGGATAATTTTTATTATATTAAATTAAAAAGGTTTTGCACAAACAAAACCAACGTAGCCAAGATTAGAAGAAAAGTAGAAAACTGGTGAGAGTTTTTTTTTTAACCTCAAATGTCTCTGATAAAGGCCTCATCTCTCAAATTTATAGAGAATTGACTCAAATTTATAAGAATACAAGTCATTTCCCAGTTGATAAATGTTCCAAGGATACGAATAGGCAGTTTTCTGATGAAGAAACCAAAGCTATCTATAATCATATGAAAAAATGCTTTGAATCACTATTGATTAGAAAAATGCCAATTAAAAAAAACTCTGAGGTACTACCTCACACCTATCAGATTGACTAATATGACAGAAAAGGAAAATGATAAATGTTATAGGGGATGTGGGAAAATGGGATACTAATGTATTGTTGGTAAAGTTGTGAACTGATCCAATCATTCTGGAGAGAAATCTGGAACTATGTCCAAAGAACTATAAAACTGTGCATACCTTTTGACCCAGAAATACCACTACTGGTTCTGTATCCCAAAGAGATTAAAAAAAAAAGGAAAAGGACCTATTTGTACAAAAATATTTATAGCAGCTCTCTTTGTGGTGGCAAAGAATTGGAAATTGAGGGGATGCCCATCAATTGGAGAATGGCTGAACAAGTTGTGGTATATGCTTGTAATGGTATACTATTGTCCTATAAGAAATGACTAGCAGCATAGTTTCAGAAAAACCTGGAAAGACTTACATGAGCTGATAAAAAGTGAAGTGAGCAGAACCAGGAGAACACTGTACACAGTAACAGCAATATTGTACAATGATCAACTGTTAATAACTTAGGTATTATCAGCAATACGATGATTCAACAGAATTCCAAAGGACTCATGATAAAAAATGCTATCCATGGAATCTGAATGCAGATCGAAGCATGCTATTTTTCATTTTATTTTTTTTGTGGGTTTTTTTTTTGGTCTGTGTTTTCTTTCACAACATGACTAATATGGAAATACATTTTGCATGACTGAAATGTATAACCTATGTTAAATTGCTTACAGTCTCAGGAAAGAAGGAGGGGAGAAAAGAAGAGACAATTGGGAACTCAAAACTTAAAAAAAGAATGTTCAAAATTGTTTTTACATGCAAGTGGGAAAAAATAAAATTTTATTTTAAAAAACTCCACATAAATCAACACTTTGGTTCAATGGCTGAGTTTTGATGATTATGTATTCTTGGGCTTTGGCTTCATTTCACCTTCTGTTCTATTGAGTGACCAGCTTTTCTAAATTTGTGAAGGATCAGGAGAAATCAGGATCTTATAGAAAAATGTCCACGTGATGTCTGTTTTCAAAAATGTTTTCCATTACTTGTCCAGAAGGATGTGAAAACACAATTAAATTACTAATTCATGTGACCAGAACAGAACAGTTCAGAGCAAGGGCAATAGGGTAGTTGGATGTTTAAAGTTAAAAACATCCTATTATTTGCTGGAAGGAAATGCCCAGTGAACCTTGGTTGCCATGGATACAAGATAAACAAATCCACTTGGCAGGTTCATTCACTGGCTAATAAGGCTTTCTATCATAATACAACCAATCAGCTAAAATTATCCTTAAGTAGATTTTCTGAATCATTATTATAAGAAGGTCCAGCAAAATATCCTACAAGGTACTGACCTAAGGGACTTGAAAGCTGTGGAGTATAAAATAGGGGGAGGGGATATGGAATTAAAGGGAAAACAGAATAAGTAGGTTGAAAGGTGAGAGTGCAAGTACTGGAACAGGAGAAATCAAGGCTTGTGGCAAAGATCTTCACACCCTTTCATAATGAAATTGGCTAATTTCAACTACCTATTTTTTTCCACAGACTTTTCACTTTCCACAGATTTACACATGTGGAGCTGAATATATAGCATCTCTACCAGGAGAGAGAAGCATCCTTAGCAAATACTGAAGTAGGAAATGAACCAAAAGTGTGCCAACATGGCTTAAAACATGCCACCTTTGGAATCTGGAAAACTCATTACAGTTGAAAAAGTCAAATCCAACAGTTCCCAGAGGTGGGATTTGGAAGCCAGGAAGTAAATTCTATCCCTTTAGGAACCTACGATTTCTCAATCACTGAAAAGAAGTTTTTCTTTTTTTTGGAGGCATTATCTCCTTGCCATTCCTGATTGTGGTTATTTGGTTGTTGTGTTACAGTAACCAATTACAATTTTCCAAAAGTTATAGGAGGCCTCCATTAGCCAAAGATTCCCATACCCTGAAAGATATTTGTAATGAAGCCACAGAAAGGAAGGTCTCATTTCATAAAGAAGTGTTAACATTGTCATTTGGTAAACTCCCTTGCAAGGAATGTGTGATCCAGAATCATTATATTATATCCCCTTTATTCAAAGAAGAAAATTAATATCCTCTTGTACTGGCCGTGCCGACCTTTTGCCGCTGCACGCCGTACCCTCTCCTCCTATAAAGAGCAGGCTACCAGAGTCATACTCACTTCCGAGTCTTTGGTCCTCAGCCGGATAAACACACAGAGATGAGCCATCGGGAGGCGCCAACACCAGAGCGTTATTCAGAGGCCATCACAGCAAGCCATCATAGCAAGCCCAAGCAGCAAGGCCAGAGCAACAGAGCAGGAGCCAGGAGAGAGAGCACGTGATCTGATCACGCTTGTTCCTAAATACCTACCTAGCCCCTCCTCCCCAGCCCGCTTACTAGCCAATGATTGTAGGGTCAGATACCGGAAGGGGCTGTCTGAGTTTAGCACACCAAGGGGTAGGGAGTGACATAGGAGGCTAGGACCAGATACAGGGAGGAGGCATCTGGGATTAATGCATAGACAGAGTACGTGACCTAGGAAGTCAGACTCAGATACTGGGAGGAGGAGTCTGGGGTCAGTGTTACACAAAGGGACCCAGGAAGTCAGGAAGGTCACAAGATGGAGGCGTCTGGGGATGACGTAGCATATAGGGAGGGGACTAAGCAAAGGGAACTCAGTCCTCTGCCATCCCACTCCCACGTGGCACCGCCCCTTGCCTCAGGAGCACAAGCTCCGGCTACTTCCTTGCACCCAGCTTATCTCACATAGCACTGCCCACTGCCTCAGGGCTTCTCCGTATCCAGCCCATCCCAGTTCACCACGACTCTGCCTACCACAGCCCCTGCCTCGACTTCCAAAATACCCAGATCTTACCCTACTCTTGCCACAGCGCCCAACCTGGTAGCTGCCAACATCAGACAGTCCCTCACATCCTTTGGCATACATAATGGTCATACACAAAGATTTTAATACCTTTGAAAGGCTCTTCAGGGCAATGTACATGCTCCAAAATGTTTACTGTTTTCATGTGGATGAAAAAGCCCCAACTAAATTTAAAGATGCTGTGAGGAGACTGGTGAGCTGCTTTCCTAATGCTTTCCTTGCCTCCAAGATGGAGCCAGTTGTCTATGGTGGAATATCCAGGCTCCAGGCTAACCTGAACTGCATGAAAGACCTTGTACCCCTGAAGCGTCAGTGGAAGTATATAATCAGCACAGTCAACACCTGTGGGCAGGATTTCCCACTGAAAACCAACAAAGAAATAGTTAACTATCTGAAACAATTCAAAGGGAAATATACTACCCCAAGTTTCCCAAGGCCTTGGGATCATATTGAGAGATTAAAGTATGTCCACAAGGAATATAAAAGTGAACAAGGCTCTTATGTAAAGAGGACCCACGTTTTAAAGTCTTTTCCTTCCCAAAAGCTAGCAATCTACTTTGGTTCTGCCTATGTTGCCCTCACAAGGAAGTTTGTTGATTTTGTTCTTGGGAGTGATCTAGCCACAGGTTTGCCCCAGTGGTCTAAGGATGCTTACAATCCAGATGAATATTTCTGGATGACACTAAATAAGATTCCACGTGTGTGACTTTTCTCATTTCTATCTATAGATCAAGTTGATGTTGGTAGTGTCCTCTCTGAATATCTGATAAAGAAACAAATTTGACTCCACTCCCCTTATTTTAGAGCTTAAAGGGACCTTCAATTTTAAAAGTATAATTGATTATAAGCTGAATTTGTTGTTCAGTTGTTTGTCATGTCTGACTCTTTGAACCATTTGGGGTTATGGTGATACCATTATGACAGCAGAGATAATCCATTTGGAGTTTTCTTGGCAGAGATACTGGAGTGGTTTGCCATTTCCTTGTCCAGTTTATTTTACAGATGAGGAAACTGAGGCAAACAGGGTTGAGTGACTTGCCTGGGGTCACACAGCTAGTAAATGTCTGAGGCCAGATTTGAACTCAGGAAGATGAATCTTTCTGACTTCAGTCCCTGCATTCTATCCACACCGCCACCCAGCTGCCCATAAACTGAATAACCAATTACAAATATAAATATATTCACATATTCAAACAAGAATTTTAAAAGATCTCAATGAAACTGTGACCTTTTGTTATATATAATTTACTCTTAAATAAGCATATTAACTTTATTTTTAAATGTTTTATTGATGTATTCTTATTACGCCAAAGATCAAGGCACAGTACCCTCACATTAACAAAATGATAACCAAATTGGCTTGTTTGTTTCCATGTCCATTTCTGAATTTTGTCTTCTATACATTTTTCTAGATTTTGTTTATATAATTGTAATCAGTATGATTATTAATATTGTGATTTCCCTGTATTTCTTTGTATTCTTCATATTTGTCCATCTTTTATAGTATAATAACATATGCAGATACCAGAGGTTGTTTAACCAGTCTCTAATCACTGGATACATAGGTTTTGTTTATTTTTTTTTTTGTTATTATGAATAATGCTTGTAAGAGCATTTTTGTACAAGTAGATTAAAAAAAAAACACTTTTCAGGGCAGCTATGTGGCTCAGCGGATAGAGAACCGGTCCTGAAGTCAGCAGGACTTGAGTCCAAATCCAGTCTCAGACCAAACACTTGACACTTATTAGCTGCATGACCCTGGGCAAGTCACTTAACCCCAATTGCCTAAAAAGAAAAAAAATGTTAAGAAAAAACACTTTTCAATAATATTCTTGGGATATGGTCTTATTAATGGAATCACTGGGTCACAGGGTATGAACAAGTTTGTAGTTCTCTATATATAATGTCTTAATGCTTTTCAAAAAGATTGCATCAATTCACAATCCCATCACCAATATAATCCAGGGTCAAAGGATCCACATTGTGGATCATTGAATTTTATTGTTTTTACCTACCTTTTCCAAATTAGTATGTACCTAAGTTGTTGTACCTAATTATTAGTACCAAATTAGTAGTACCTAAGAGTTGTTTTAATTTATATTTCTCTAATTATCAGAGAATTCAAACAATTTTGCAAGTGTTTATTGATAATTTGTGTTTCTTTTCAAAACTGTCAACTTCCATGCTTTGACCACCTACCGAGAATTATCTACTGAGAAATTACAACTTAGAAAATTGTGTCAATTCTTTATAGATTTTTTGATGTTAAAACTTTTATTAGAAATGCTCACAGCAAAGGTTTCCCCCCCCCCCAATCTGTTTCTTTCCCTTTTATTCTGGATACATTGCTTTGTTTGTACACAAGATCATTATTTTGCTATAACCAAATTCATCTATTTGGTGTCTAATAATTTCTTCTGTACTCTACTCTGATGCCTCATAATAGTAGGAAGATGATCTTGGACTCTCAAAAATTATTACAGCAGAGATAAAGTTCTGATTCCTCATCCTGGAAAGTCTTCAGGTACAGAGTGTATTTACTGTAAGAAGTAATGGCTTGGTTAATTATGAACAGGCTCACCCCCAATAGTAGGCTGGTGATTAATTTGCTGCTCATGGCAATCCATGAAACAATGAAAAATACAAAATAGTCCTTAGGTCATTGCGAGTCTCTCCTGCAGTGAAGTGGTAGAGAAGTAGAAAAGGGGGCTGGGGAGGGGGGTGATAAGAATCAGAATTTTTAGATTGCCTTTAAACATTAAATTAATGTTTAAATAATAGTTAAATTAACTATTGGTTGTCTAAATGTGAGATCCCTCTCTAATCACCCAAGAATTGACTTATTGCTGGAGGAACTATATTATTCCAAGAGTGCCATTCTTGCTTTAAATTAATCCAGAAGCAAAAAGGAAGTTGCAGTTAAATAGAACAATGGTTTATAGTTGCTCATTGGACTATTAGAGAAGTTGGTTTTATAAGGCATCCAAAGGTTACAAAGGGACGTCATCTCCCAAGAAACTTGACCATGATAAAGATAAACAAAAAAGCCACCTTTTGATTCAGATGAATTCAACAAACATTCATTAAATATTTATGTCATGTATTATGTGTAAAAGGCAGCTAGGTGATACAGTGGATAGAGTACTGGGCCTGGAGTCAGGAAGATCTGAGTTCAAATTAACCTCAGACACTTACTAGCTATGTGACCCTGGGCAAGTCACTTAACCTCTATTTGCCTCAGTTTCTCATTTGGAAAACTGGGATGCACAGGGGCAGCTAGGTGGCGCAGTAGATAGAGCATGAGCCCTGAAGTCAGGAGGACCTGAGTTCAAATCCAGCCTCAGACCAAACACTTGACACTAGCTGTGTGACCCCAGTCAAGTCACTTAATCCCAATTGCCTAAAAAAAAAATAGGGACACACTGAAAAAGGAAATGGCAAACCACTTCAGTAAAATTTGCCAAGAAAACCCCATGGACTTTGTCCATAGGGTCACATAAAGTTGGATACAACCAAATAACAATAATTATATGTAAGATATTGTGCTGGGGGTTGCCAAAACAAAGATAAAAAATTAAATATTTTTAGTTAAAATTAAGAAATTTATTTGTTTATAAATTAATATGTAATATATCATAATTACTTTATAAAATTAATAAATTTACCAAAAATTAAAATTATCCTCAAGATGCTTGCATTTTACTGAGGGAATATATTTAAATAAGAAATACAAAGAATTTTAAGAGAGAGTTTGCTAACAAATGTGGGGGACAGGATGTAGCATTTGAGCTCTCCTTTAAGAGAATCTAGAGATTCCAAAGGGTCAAATTGAACATGTAGTGCACTCTAGATATAGGTGATGACCTGTGCAAAACCACAGAGGCTAAAGATGGGATTTGAGTATCGGTAGGTCAGTATGACTTAATGGAGAATGTGTAAAAGGGAGTAATTTGAAATAAGACTTGAAAGTTAGGTGGGAGCCAGATTCTGGGTTATGCCAGGCTGATGAGTTTATATCTCTATTTTAGACAGAATAGAGTCGTTAAAGATTGTTGAATGTGTGTGGAGAGTGGGTAACATGGTCAGATCTGTGTTTTGGGAATATCTGCTTGGCAGCTCAGTGGAAGATTTTGGAGAGCTGGAAATTGGAAGGAGGAAAAGCACTTTGGAACCTATTATAATAGTATGGGCAAAGGATAATAAGGACCAGAACTACTGTAAAAACTGCATGTTTGGAGAGGTGATGGATTGGAAAGATGTGGAGTTAGGATCAATAAGACTTGGCAACTATTTGTGTGTAGTGGTTGATGGACAGGAAAAATCAAAGAGAACTGTAGGGCTGCAAAACTGGGTGACTGGAAGGATGATGATGCTAATTAACATAGATAGGGAAATTTAGAGGACAGATGGGGTTTGGGGAAAATTTAAGAAGCTCCATTTTGGACATGTGGAATTTGTTATGCCCTCAGAACACACAGTGGAGATGCCTAGGTATTGTGGAGCTAAAGTTCAGGAGAGATTGGGGTTGGTTAGTTAGTTGTTGTCCTTTGTTTTCAGAGAGGACCAAAATGACATCATTATTCTAGAGTTAAGTTTCAGTGTGTCTGACTGTGGCCGATCAGACCAATACGAGCTCAGAATGCTCTGCCACAGGTCAGGCACAAATAGTCTGTATGAACCTTTGGGGTGGATCCTCTAAGTTTGTGTATCTTGCATTTCTCATGGGCTATTTCAATTCTGCTTTGCTCATAGAGCACAGTACCCTCTCTGATGTGGGCACACCATGCTGAGTGGTCCTATGCCAGTGTCTCCCATGTCACACAATCAATTCCAAAGTTCTTGAGAGAGACCTTGAGAGTGTCCTTGTATCACTTCTTCTGACCACCATGTGAACGCTTGCCCTGTATGAGTTCTCCATAAAATAGTCTTTTTGGCAAACATACATTTTGCATTCAAACAACGTGGCCAGCCCATTGAAGTTGTGCTCTCTGAAGCAGTCTGAATGCTTGACAGTTTAGTTCAAGAAAGGACCTCAGTGTACGGTATCTTATCTTGCCAGGTGATCGTCAGAATCTTCCTAAGACAATTCAAATGGAAATGATCCAATTTTCTGGCATGGCGCTAGTTTATTGTTCAGGTTTCACAGGCATAGAACAATGAGGTCAGCACAACAGTTCTGTAGACCTTCAGCTTGGTAGTCAGTCTAATACTTCTTCTCTCCCATATTTTCCTTTGGAGTCTCCCAAACACTGAGCTAGTTCTGGCAATGCATGTGTCAACCTATTATCAATGTGTATATCCCTAGAAAGTACACTACCAAAGTAAGTGAACTTATCCACACCATTCAAAACTTCTCCATTTGCTGTAACTGATGGTTCTACATATGGATGGTGTAGTGGTGACTGATGGAGCATCAGTGTTTTCTTGGTGTTAATTGCTAGGCCAAAATTAGCACAAGCAGCAGAGAATCAATCCATACTTTGTTGCATCTCAGTTTTAATTGGTATATACACTTAAAAGTTATCTTGTTTCTATCAAGATGATTGCTTTAATCAATGATCGTTGATCATTGTACCCATAGAAGCCAATGAGATCCCAAAGGAAGAGAGTGTAGAGAGGGAAAAGGCCAAGGAGAGCACTACGAGACACCCAAACTTAGTGGGAGATAGGAGAATGATGACCTAGCAAAGGAGAATGAATAAAAGGGCCAGAAAGATAGTAAAAACAACAACCAAAAAAAAAGAAGCAGAATGGCAGAAGCTATAGAAGGAAAGGGTAGACAAGAAGAGAGAGCAATCAGCAGCATCAAATACTTCAGAAAAGTCCAAGAGAATGAGAACTCGGAAAATCCCAACGGATTTAATAGTATGGAGATTATTGTCTAGCTAGGACACAACCATTTCAGATGAGTGGTGGGGTCAAAAGTCAAATTGCAAGAGATTTGAGAAGTAGGAATTGAGGAGATGGAGGAAATAGTAAGTATAAATAACCTTAGTAGTTTGAAAGGGAGAAGGTAGTGTAGTATCTTGGACACTCTCTTCTCAGACATGAGGCCTCTAGAATAAGCTATTCCAGATTCAAAGTATTCTTTGGGTCCACATCCACTCAAAATCAATAGTTCAAGAGTTTTCACTGGTGTGTTTATTTTGTATTTATTCAAGGAACACAATTAGTTCAAAGCAAAGGCATTTAATAAAATACCATAATGAGAAAAATCACAGTAGAATGTCCTTCCTTATTAATCTGGGGCACACTCTTCTACAAATATACTATCATTTGAGGGAGAGACGCATGTATGGGGATTGTGCATGAACAGCATACATATAGAGAATGCATGTAGCCAGGGCATATATGTGTAGGTATAACTCATATCTCCCACATTGTAGGACCATTGATGTCCATCAGTGTCTTCTGGTGATGCTTTCCTGAAGCTGTCTCGCTACTGTGCCTTCTAACTAGGTGTTGTATCTTAGTGATGTGTACTGTTCTGATAGTCCCTACTGATATTGTGCTGACTGATGATTACTTCTGGGTGTACAGTATCTTCTAGGCATCACTGTACTAGTCTTACGATAGCTGCTGGGCATGGTAGTCTCTGCTAGTCATTGTTCCACTGGTCTCTGATGATATTATGGTATGTCTTCAGGGCTACCTGCTAGCTGTCTTCAGCTCCAGTTGGTAAGACTGTAAGTGGTTAGAACCTTAGCTAACAAAAATTGGGCAGAATTTCCCCAGATTGAGATGAAGGTGTTTTTTTTTTTAAATCTCTATGTATGGGTAGAGATTATAGCCCTCTATTCCAGTAAAAAAAAAATAGTTTATGATTACAAATTCCCAAGATCCTTTGTGGCTCAATGTACACATGAATTTGACAAATTCAACAAAACTGATTAAGCTTATGTAGGCTTTGGACTCAGTTTTCCCAATCCTCACTCCCATTATCAGGTTGGGTCCACATGGGAGTGGTTACTACAGTCCCCTCAGGGCTCTAGGTTTAACCCTAAGGGGCTAGGGAGGTGATTGTCTAATTCTATATCATATCTCAGGGGCAGTTAGGAGGCAAAGTGGATAAAGCTCCAGACCTGGAGTCAGGAAGACCTGTCTACAAATCTGGCCTCAGATACTTACTAGCTATATGACCCTGGGCAAGTCACTTAACCTTGTTTGCCTCAGTTTTCTCATCTGAAAAGTGAGTTGGAGAAGGAAATGGCAAACCACTCTAGTATCCTTGCCAAAAAAACCCCCAAATGGGGTCATGAAGAGTCAGACATGACTGAAACGACTGAACAACCAAAAACATATCTCACAAGCACCCAGCAGTATGTTTTTCTTCCATGATTGTCTGTTGATAGCAATTAGTTAGTCAAACTCAATTAGTATCCAGCAGTAAAAGTAAAAACAATAATAATAGCTAGCATTTATATGATACCTACATGTGCCAGGCACTGTGCTAAGTGCTTAACACATACCTTGTTTTATCAGCAGTAGTCCTTAGGACTTAATACCCTTCAGGTATAGTGTAGCTTTTTTCTGCTGGGCTCCTTGTGAAGCTTATGTATATATCCAGTACCTCCTTGGCACCTGATGTACCCTGCAGTCAGCTGTTCCAGAGACTGCCAAGATGCCAAAAGGAAGATGGTAAGTTAAAAATTCTCTGGACCCTTTAAAACTTACAAGGCTTTCCTTTGTCCAAGGGGGTAGGGAGAAGGCCAAGACACTCTTCTCTTTCCCCTCACCCCCCAAGCCATTCTTTCTGAATCAAGGGTTTAGCAGGAATATTCTCTCCCAATTTCACCAATCTCTTGGGACCTGAGTGACTTGATATTTTATAAACTAATCACAGAACATGACCAACTATCCTCAGCCAAACCAAACATACCTTCTGTGCAAGGTTACTCCGGCTAATTAAGGACTTTTTCTCCTAGTCTTAAACCTATGATTAATTCTCACCTAGTTTGGCTATAAAGGCTTAGCTTCTTGACACATTTTAAATAGGGTGGGATAATTTGATTTATTTACCAAACCTATACTTACCTTTACACTTAGGTAGCAAAAGGTTAACTGAAGATGTAAAGTCATTGCTCTCCATTCTCCTAACCCATATACCTGGCTTTAATATTTGCATCTGTCAACTGCAAAACTCATTGCTTTTGTATAGCATTTTGGCCAGCAAAAAGCTTGTTGTCTGCAATAGCAAAGTCAAGTGAAGATTTTTTTAAGGCTCAAGATAATTACAGCTTATGTACTAACATCCACTGCAAAGAATAACATAATTAAGAGAGGATTAAGCTAATTAATAGTGAAATTGGAAGCAGCTGCAAGGAGCAAGAAGTATGCCTACTTTTCCATCTGGTTTAGTGTGGTGGTGGTGGGGGAATAGGAGAGAAAGAGCACCAAGTACTAAAGAATGTGGCCAGGGATTCAGTATCCTCTGGAAGGAGCCAAATTTCCATGAATTTAAGTAGATGTGAGATGAAGCATCTGACATGAAGGGGAGCTCATTATCAATCAAGAGGCAATTCCAGAGAGCAGATTGGAATCAGAGGCAGAGGAGGATGTGGACCATGGAGGAGTACAGAAGTACAAAAGTGGACAGAGATGAAAGGATGGGAAAAGGTATCAGGGGAATAGGGATAGGGAAGCAGAAGGTGGGACTTTGCCAGGCATGGGATGGAGAAAAACTACTTGTCCTTGGAAGAATGGGCCTTCTAGTATAAGTGACTCCTAAGGCTCAGGATCTTTGATAGCTCTGCATGGAAACTCTGAAGGATATGCATCCTTTTCAGCAAAGGCCCTCTTCTTCCCCTCAAATATTTGTACACATACACACATATACACACACATACACACACAGACATTTTTTTTTTCCTTTTTGGTGAGGCAGAGTTAAGTGACTTGCCCAGGGTCACCCAGCTAGTGTCATGTGTCTGAGGCTGGATTTGAATTCAGGTACTCCTGACTCCAAGGCTAGACCTTGTCCACTGCACCACCTAGCTGCCCCAAATAAGCTCAAAAAAAAAATTTTTTTGATGAGGCAATTGGGGTTAAGTAATTTGCCCAGAGTCACACAGCTAGTGAGTGTCATGTGTCTAAGGCCAGATTTGAACTCAAGAGCTCTTGACTCCAGGGCCGGTGCTATATCCACCATGCCACCTAGCTGCCCCTACACACCGACATACAGACATACAGACATACATATACATACATACACATTAATATGTATGTTGTCACTTCATCTAATTCTACAAAATATCCCATTGGTATTTTTATTGGAGTTTCATTAAGTTGTAAATTAATTTGGGTAGTACTGCCATCTTTATCACATTGGCTTAAAATAGTCATTTGCATTTAGACTTGTCCAAAAGTGGAATGGGCTGTTTTGGGAGACAGTGTATTTCTCCATTCCTGGAGCCCTTCAAGCAAATTCTGGAGACTCAATTGTCAAGAATGTTATAGAGGAGATTTTGGTTCAAGTGCAGATTGGATTAAACAGCTCTGAAAACCCTTCAAATTCTGAGCTTCTATAATCCTTGAGTTCTGCCCTATCATTTTATTTGTTAGGTGACATTGAGGAATCTACTTAACCTCTGTAGACCTTAATATTTTCATTTGTAAAATAGAGCTAATAATACTTTTACTACCCACTTGAAAGGATCATGGAAAAGAAAGCTCTTCATAAAATATAAAGTGCTGAGGTACAATATGGGTTAGTGGATAGGGAGCTGGCCTTTGAGTCAAGGAAGACCTGGGCTCAGGAACTGCTTCTATCACATACTGGCTGTTTGACCCCAAGCAAGCCACAGGATCATCACTCAAAAGCTGAAAGGGACCTAGGGGTGACCTAGTCAATTTACAGATGAGGAAATGAAACCCCAGAAGTCAATTGACTTGTCCAAGGTCACAAAGGTAGTTAACATAAAGAGACGGGATTTGAACACTCATTTTCAGACTTTTATCAATATTCTTAACACTAAACCATATTACCTTCTCAAGTCACTTAATCTTTCAATGCCCCAGATAATTCTCTAAAAATACAAATTAGAGGGAATGTACTGTTCAGTAACTGATTGAGGAAATACCTCATAAGAAACTCCTTAGAACTATGAAATCAAAGGTCTGGACAAAAAAAAAACGAATTGGGCTAGATGGTTACTTAGGTTCCTTTCAACTCTTAAAAAAATTGCTATATAAATGCCTGATGATCAGGGAATGATTAAGAAAAAGAAGGGATCATAATATAATGAATAAATTATAGGTATTACAAATGTGGACTTTTTTTTTTTTGGTAAGGCAGTTGGGGTTAAGTGACTTGCTCAAGGTCACACAGCTAGCACGTGTCAAGCGTTTGGTCCGAGGCCAGATTTGAACTCAGGTCCTCCTGATTTCAGGGCTGGTGCTCTACCCACTGCGCCACCTAGCTTCCCCCCCTAGCCGCCCCCCTTTTTTTTCAAATGTGGACTTTTTAATACAAAAGAATATGCACATATAATAATTCAAAATAAAATTCATCAGTATAACATATAAGTGTGTATATATATATACATATATATATATATACATTGCATCTACGTTAAAATGTAGGATGGAAACGAATTAGGATCAGAACATGATTTGTAGTGTTACAAATAATTAATTTAACTTTCATTATTGTCTATGACATTAGGTTAAGAATGAGTGGATAGGGTGCTGGAGTTGGTATTAGAAAGATCCAAGTTCAAATCCAGCCTCAGACACTTACTAGCTATGTGACTCTGGACAAGTCACTTAACCTCCCTACCTAAGTTTCCTCATTTGCAAAATGGGAACAATAACAGGGCTGTTGTAAGGATGAAATGAGATGACATAGGCAAAACTTTGTAAACTTCAACATGCTTTATAAATGCTAGCTTTATCATCATCATCATACTATAAGGCAGAAATCTCCCTTTCACAGACCTGCAGACAACAGATTGCTGGTCTATGGTAAATCACACACCAAACCCAGCAGTCTAAAATAGCACAGGCAGTTGCCATAGCAGAAGACAAACAACAGGAATGTAAACAGGAAGTGAAGGCTATACCCATCCCCAAAAGACAAAGATACACTGGAACAGAGAAAGCGTGAGATGCACGTGCACTTCAGAGGATAAGCATCAGCTGTAGAGGTACAGGAGTCTATAGGCAAATCAATTTGCCTCTAAAAGACTAACAAAACAACTATAACCTTTGACTCAGTTATCCTACTACTGGTCATATCCCCGAGGATAGGCCAATGATACATGACTAGGAAAATATTAACAGCTGCACTTGTGGCAGCAACAAACTGAAAACAAAGTGAAACTTACTGTCTACTGAGATGAGAACCCTTTCTCCCTGCTACCACTCCATAAACAAACATCCCTAGTTACTTCTCCATCCCTCTACCATCCATTAACCTCTGCTTTCCTGACCCTTGTCTTAAAGGTCCTACAACTGTACAAGTTATTTTTATTTTGCTTTTAAAAGGTTTCTTGATGCCTTTTGTTTTTACATACCTCCATTTTTTAATATTCCCTAGCCTTTCTTTGCCCAGGAAACCTATCCTTATAACAAAGATATAAAAAAAAAGTTCAGCAAAACTAACCAGCACATTAACCATCACTGGTTGAGTAATGCTGCATACCCAATGAAAGAAGAGAGGTGTAATTTCCCATCTGTTTTCCAGGAGCATGCTTAGTCATTATAATTACACAGCATCCCATTACATAACATCTTTCCATTTTCATTGTTGTAGTTCGTTTTGTTTATTGTTTTTCTGATTCTATCTACCTACTTGTCATCAGTTTATATACATTTTTTCTTATACATCAGTTTGTACATATTTCTCCAAATTTCTCACACTTGTCATTTTTAGTGATACAATGCTATTTCATTATATTCATATACTTCAATTTATTTGGATACTCCACAATTGAGTACCCACCATATTTTCAGTTCTTTTCAACCATAAAATTGCTGCTATTAATATATTGATATATATATAATTGTTTTTTTTCCTGTCACTGACCTACTAGGGGCCTATGCCCAAGAGTGGGATCTCTGAATCAAAATAAATTTTTTTAGCATAACTCTAAATTTCTTACCATACTGGTTGAACCTCACATATCCTACTAAAGTTGACTTTTGCTTTTCTTCTGCTATATTTTTTCCACTTCTGTGTTTTCAAGTTCCAAATCTGCCAGTCACTTTTTCAAAGACTTTGTTACTTTGGAGTAATTATTTATCATGTCTTCTAAGTTATTTATTCTCTTACTTGTCTTTACTATTTCTCCTTTTTATGCTTTGATTTCTGAAATAATTCCCTCCTAATTTTTTTTAATTCATTTCTCTTTTGAACTACTCTGGAGTTTCTTGTTGTTCTTCAATGATGTCTAGTGAGCTCACAAAATTCTTTTTCATTACAGATTCTTTATTCACTTTTTTCATGATATATTTGTTCAGTGACCTTCTTTTGAATTATCATTTTCCTTCTATTTCTGTTCATTTATTTATCTGCTCTAGCTAGCTTTCTTGTACTTTTTGCCTTAAATCTTTTTCTTGTGTTCCTGTTGGCCCAGCTGCCCTCTACTGCTGTGGAGTTGATTTCCTTTTCTCCAGCATAGATCCTGGAGGTTAAGCATCCTTAATCTCTTTGAGTTGGAGAATATGGGAGCCTAAAGCTGAGTCCTTTCCTAGAGTAAATTCCATGGGGATTTAACTGACCCTAGATAAGTTTTTAGTAGCTTTTAGGGTCTCAGTCACAGAAGCCACTTCTCCCCTGGCCAGCTTAATTCTGCTGTATCTTCTCCACCCCACTCCCCCCCCCCACCTCCCATATACTTTTTAGTTAGATTCCCTTTGCTTTCCTTGGCTAGTCAATGTTTTCCACCTCTTGTGAAGATGGTGGGTGGGGGTGGAGGGGAGGACAGTACATAGGGCACTAAATTACTGCCACGGTGTGGGAACCACACAGAAGTTCCCACAATCAGACCCAGAAATATAGGCCTATGAGGTTGTTTGCATTGGAGGCATTCAATGTACCAGGTGGGCTGGAGGTGGGGCAGATAATTGAGAACTTTAACTTTCTGGTGTTATTTCATTAGGTTTCTACTTTGTGTTTTGTTCCAATCTGTTTATCGTGTGTAGTCAGCTTTACTTACTCTAGGCTGGGCACATACTTGTCTCTTTTGAGGTTGTTAGTTGGAAGAGTATGCAAAAAAGAATTAAATTCTCCTCCTAGCTGTGCTTCTGACTCTCCAGACTTCACCAACATGAATTCTCACCTCTTAATGCCTAGGGCCTTCTCACTCAGAAACTGCCCTCCATGCCTTGGGCCTTCTCACTCTAGACATCCCACCTGAATCCCTTCTTCCATTGGTGAGTTCCTTCCACTACCCTCCATTTTGGAGACAGGAATAGATCAGTCATGATTTATTCCCCTTTCCTGGTTGTGTTTCTAACTCTTCTGACTTTGCCACAATGCTCAGTCTGGGAACTTCCTCTACTTCTTCTGCTTGAGGGTAACCAACAGGCCTCAAACCTGTCAGTGAGTTAGGGGTTGTCTACCCCCAAGAATGTGAAGACTTACCCCAAGGAAACGGGCTGAACAATTTGTTCCATGAAGGTGGCTGAAGGAGGTGCTGTGGAGTGTTTGAAGACACTAAGGTCAAACATTGCATCCTGGGCCATCACCAGTTGTCTTGACTTTTGTCCTGACACTGGATTTTGATGACAGGGAAGAGATAGTAAGGCTGATGACTTTGTGTAACTGCCTCACTTAAATCTAATTCATGGGAAAGTCAAGAACATCCCCTGATTATGTCATCGGTCCTCTACCCACCAACAAGGATAACAGCTTCCTTTAATGTATTGTCTTTCCCCCATTACAATATAAGCACCTTGAGGGCAGGTATTGTCTTTCTTTTTGCTTGTATTCATACTGATAGCACTTAGCTTCATGCTTGGTGCAAAGTAAAGGCACTAATTGCCAGCCTGCCTCCTCCTACCTACAAAATGCCTACCATGTGATTGATTGAGCAAGTTACATTAATAGAGAAGCCAAGCAAATTTGTTGATGAACAGTCATGCAATACTGTTGCTCTCAAGAAAATTTTTCTCTGCAGTACTCTAGCAATCCAGTTTTTTCTTATCTGATCTGTGAGTATGTACCCCTTATTAGACATCTGCCCCTTTGGTTCTGTTTTTAGGCTGGTATGCCTTGTTTGTATGATACTAAAAGGACAGAGAACACTCACAGGACATTCCTTTGGACTGTTTTTCATTGGGAGCAGTGAGAACGGATCAGAAGTCTGGCCTGGGTTAACTATATCACTTAAGGGGACAAGTCAGGATTACTTTTGGTGCTAAATTCATCTAATTAAGTTTGTATCTGAGAAGGTATCGCTGAAGCTCCCTCTTCTCCATTTCCAAAGAATATCATCCAAAGAAGTCTGAGAGAACATAACACTTAGGTTATTTGGTGGTCATTATTATTTGGGGAGGGTGGAGAATGCTTTGTATAGTCATCTAACTTCATAATTTAAAAAAAAAGACAAAATGGGGGAAGGGGAGAAGCAAACACTTCATGTGATGAAGTCTCTGTACACCTGCTGCATTGGTGGTCTTAGAAAAGGAACAGAAGAAGGTGACCAAGGTAGGAAAGACAAACAGAATGTGCTACTTTGTGGGGTGTATGGTTTCAGAGGCAATCAGCTATCAGCTATCAAGCTAGAAGAGGCTAGGAACCACTCAGTAACTCTCAGGAAAGGCATATCGTCTTATATACATTTCCCTATCAGTTGAAAATGTACTTTTCTCTACTTCTATCAGAAAGGGATTTATCAATTTTGTTTTCCAAGATCAGGGAATTGACTCTCCTGTTACTTTATAACCTTATCTGTATTTTTAGCTTCCAAATGAAATGTATTAATATTTCCAAAAAAGATGCACTTGAAACTTGGATACATCACCATCTTGTAGTAATAGTGTGCTACAACTTGGTGATCCAAACAGTGTCTTAAATTCCAGAATGTTTGTAAGGCATATGACTTTTTCTTCTTTTTATGAAATTTATCATGAACAGAAGCCCTTCTGTAATAACTCATCTTGGCATTGAGGTGACATGAAGGACTAGCTTTGGCAGGCTCTACAAGAGATGATGAGCACTGCATATTACAACAAAAAATGAAACTGACTCTTAGTAGACAGAAAATTTTCAGTTACTAACATAGGAATCATTTCAGCATCAGATATCTCTATGTAGTTAGATCATGCTGATGTCAAAATCAATACCAAATTACAAGAAAGGAGAAACAGGACAGAATATTAAAAGTTCTTACAGAACTCCTAACTGACGCATGGAAGCAACTGCTGACTCTGGAAAGTGGTAAATGGACCAAGGTAAAGTTATTGGCTTATCATCATTTCTTAGAAAAGTTTAACTGATTCTAAATAGCTGGCACAATGAGGAAGCAAAAAGAGTCAGGAACTGCCTTAGCCAGCATCCATTTTATCTCCTTCCTTAGCAATGAGGCACAGTGGCCAAAAGAAACACTAGTTTAGAGTAAAAAACATTTGCAAAACATTTCAAAAAAGGATGACTGAAGACTGTGTACAATATCATTTCACAAATCAGCAAGAAGTAGTTGGAGGAAAACAAGCCTGTGGTGAGCTTGTTATGATTTCCTGCTAAGCCAGATTATCCTGAATGCATTTCCTTTTCAGCAGGAATTGTGTTTTGTTTTGTTTTGTTTGGTCTTTGTATCTTTGGTACAGTGTTTCTCAGAGGGTGTGCCATAGTACACTAGTGTTCCTCAAGTTTCACAAGGTGTGCTACAAAATTTTGGATGTTATGTTATTGCAGATAAAAGAAAATTTATGGATAATTTGGCTTAATATAAAATAAACATATAATATGATAAGCACCCATTTGTAAGAACAAACAAAACCTGCTTATTACATATGCATATTAACCTCAAAACACATCAGGTCATGAAATGGCAAAGAACACAATAAAAATAACTTTTCTTATAGAAGTGAAACTGCAGTCACCCTCCTCTCTCCTAGTGTTGCCAATGTAAATGATCAGCATGCTGGGATTACTCATAGCAAAGTATAAAACCCTGTTACAGTAACTAGTTCTTTTTAAGCTTGTTGGAAATATAATGGCTCCCTCCTCTTTAGCTTTAAGGAATTTATTTTAGACAAAAAGTTATTAGTTTCATCATAATAACTTTAAGCCCCCAATTAGGAAAATTGCTAACATTTAGGCAGAGGTTTATAAATTAACATTTATATCTATCTATAGCCAACCCCTGGCCTTTGGTTGAGGAAAAATTTCAGCTTATTAGATATGTTTGATGAACAAAACAGAATATTTTATTATTTAGTATCTATGTATCCAAAGACGCACAGGAGAAATTGGGAAAAGAGCACTTGTTTAGCCTACATCTTCTGCTACAAGATGCCTATGGAGCCAGTGACCCTCATCAATAGCTTTCTTCTCTGTCACAGCTTAGTCCTGTGTTTGGTGGAACACTCTCTTCTGCATGCCTTGCCACTTGATAGAATTCCCCAATTCCAACCAACTTAATGTTTCCTCTTCCTCTCTCTCTCTCTCTGTGTGTCTCTCTCTCTGTCTCTCTCTCTCTCTCTCCCCCTCTCCCTCTCTTCCTCCCCTCTTTCTCTCCCTCTCTCTGTCCTTCCCTCCCTCTGCAGTGGTATCAAACTGAATAGACATGGTTCCCTATGGAGGCATATTGACTTAGAAAACCACAAATTAATGTTATCTGCTGTATTTTTAAAAATTGTTAAACATTTCCCAATTACATTTTTAAGTTTAAATATTTTATTTTTTCCAGTTACATTCAAAAAACAATTTGACCTTTTTTTTTTTAACAATTTTGAGTTCCAAATTATCTCTCTTTCTCCCTTTCTCCTCATTGAGAAGGTAAGCAATTTGATGAAGGTTATACATGTGTAATCATGCAAAATATATTTCCGTATTAGTCATGTTGTGAAAGAAAACAGACCAAAAAAACCCAAGAAAAATAATGTTTTTTTAAAAGTATGGTTTGATCTGCATTTAGATTCCATCAGTTCTTTGTCTGGATGTGGACAGTATTTTTCATCATAAGACTTTCAGAATTATCTTGGATCTCTGTATCGCTGAAAATAGTTAATCATTCACAGGTGATCATTGTACAATATTGCTGTTACTGGGTATAATGTTCTTGTGGTTCTTCTCACTTCATTTTGTATAGTTCATATAATTTTTCCCAGATTATTCAGAATCATCCTGCTCATCATTTCTTATAGCACAATAGTATTTCATCACAATCATATACCACAGTTTGTTCAGCCATTCCCCAACTGATGGTCATTCCCTCAATTTCCAGTTCTTTGCCACCACAAAAAAAAAGCTGCTATAAATACTTTTGTACATATAAGCCCTTTCCCTTTTTTAAAAAATCTCTTTGAGCTACATACATAGTACTGATATTGCTGGTTCAAAGGGTATGCACACTTTTATAGCCTTTTGGACATAGTTCCAAATTGCTCTATAGAATGGCTGGATTAGTTCACAGCTCCATCAACAATGCATTAGTGTCTCCATTTTCCCACATCCTGTCTAACATTCGTCATTTTCCTTTTCTGCCAATCTGATAGGTGTGAGGTGGTACCTCAGAATTGTTTTAATTTGCATTTCTCTAATCAATAGTGATTTAAAACAGCCTTCTTACAATTCGGGTTAGGGTGTGACCCACAGTTTAAGAAGTGTTGAAGGGGTCCCGAGTGGAAAAAATTTGAGAAACCCTGATTTAGAGCATTTTTCATATGACCATAGATAGCCTTGGTTTCTTCATCTGAAAAATGCCTGTTCATATCTTTGACCATTTATCAATTGGAGAATGAATCATATTCTTTTTTTTTTTTTTTTTTGCCTTTTGGTGAGTGAAGAAGAAGAGAAGGTCCAGTCACATACTATGGATGACTGAACATCTCAGTTACTGCACTGGTCCAGAGTGAAAGGAATATCTCAGGAATTGTATGGATCTAGACCTGTGATTTCATTGGTAGGGAGCTTCTGGTGAAGAAGTTCTCTCTACCAACACAGCCCAGCAACAATTCTGTAATTTATAGTCTTGGAGAATTGCCAGAGGTACCAAGGGTCACGAAGTATATACATACCAGAAACAGGACTTGACTACAAAATTGGCTTTGTATCTACTATACCAAGCTGCCCTGGGAGCCATAAAATATTACAGGGAGTTTAGGAGGCCTTCTAGGATATTAGATAAATCTTTTATGGAGGACTTAAAGAAGGACATGGACAAGAATCACTTGAATGAGAAGGTATGGAATCATCTGCCCTGGTACAGAGATTACCCTCACTAATGAAATCACACATCTACTGAAGGATTGAAGAAGTAATATGGCATATAGATTTTATACTTCAAAAGATTGGTGATTTATCCTTTTGGGTCCTCCCTCCACCAATGCTGATCAGAAGCTGTTTACAACTCAGTAGGCAGTTTGATGAGTTGCTGTAGCCCCAAGTTTATCAGTAGGAAGCACAGAGATATTCCAATAAAGAGCATTTAGCAAAGTTGATCCCCAGACTCCAGCCTCAAAGTCTGCACCCACAGTCTTTTCCAGCTTGGCTTGTTGGACACCACCTTTGAGACCTAGATGCCCTGACCCCCTACCCCTGGCAGAATGGGAGATCAGAAAATGGTAGCAGAGGTTTCATGAAATGTAGATCTCATTGCCATCATCACTAACCTTAACTTTAATTCACAGAGCATATTATTTTGTTTGAACTCGCCTGCATTATTTGGCAAGACATGATTTGTCTTAATTTCCCTTCCAATTTTAAGATCTAATGCATAAATGATTATTTTAAAAGAAGGTACACTTTAGTAGCTTCTTCATCTAGAATAAATGTTTTTTTGATGAACTGAATTATTAATTTTTCATTATCAACTTACTCAGAATCTTAGTTTGGTATCAAAAGTCCTTCTGGCTTTGTAATCAGCTTTCATGGTTGCTCACTTCAGAGCTTTTCCAGGATGTTTATGTCTCAATGAGGCAGCTAGGTGGCACAGTGTATAGAGGGCCAGGTCTGGAGTCTGGAAGGCTCTTCTTCCTGAGTTCAAATCCAGCCTCAGATACTTACTAGCTATGGACCCTGGGCAAGTCACTAACCCTGTTTGCCTCAGTTTCCTCAACTGTAAAATTAGCTGGAGAAGGTAATGGCAAACCACTCCAATATCTTTGCCAAGAAAACCCCAAATGGGTTCATAAAGAGTCAGACATGATTGAAAAACAACTCAACAACAACAATATGTCTCAATGCCAGCTCTCTAATTCCTCTCTACATTGGCACAAGAAGAAGCATTATTTTTCATTTTTATCCTCCTGAGTGCTTTCTTTTTACATCTATATGACGAAGGAAGCAGAAGAGGAAGAAGTAAGATTTGATAACTGTGATGAAATGCTGACACTTCAAATATCATTTTTATATCTTAGGGCACATGCCCTATGACAAGTACATCAGGGAATTATGCCTATCTCTCAGATACACAAATGGAGTATTTAACAAATGGATCTGAGATCCTATAAATTTGGAACATCCCTGCAACAACTGTGAAAGCATGCTAAGGTGCCTCCTGCTCCCTATTTTAAAAGTATTAAGAAATTAATAGTTTTATAGTCCAAAGCCTTTTCCAGACTTATCTGCAGAAAGAAAACCTTGTCAGTATTCATTCAGACTTCAAGAACTGACCACTGTCTGAGAGAAAACCAGTTAAAAGTTTTGGGAGAAACTGTTCTCCATAAAGATAAAATTAAGAAGCTAATGGACAAGAACAGGAAGGCCTTAGATTAATCCATGATTGAGCAATGTCCTTTTTCTCCTCCTAGAACAGATAAGGATCAGACTAAGAGAAGAAGTCTTTGATTAATTCAACTAATAGAAGTAAGAAGTATTTCCTGGGTATACCTTTGAACAGGCTGAAAGAAGACTCCTCAGAAGGGGTGGTGAAAGGAGGGATTGAATGGTTTAGGAAAATGATTCTCCTGGGTGCAAAATGTTTTAATGACTATTTTTCAGTCTGATGAATCAAAGTGTTTCCACTATACATATTTGTTACAAGAGCTACAAGGGCTTGGCTTTTTTTTTTTTTTCCCAATGAGGAGAGAAGAAAGGTTGGAGAGAGAGAGACAGAGACACAGAGGAAGGGAGGGAGAGGGGAGAGGAAGGAAGCAGATTTTGGTTAATTGGAAAAAATAAAAAGAAATAAATACAAAAGAAAACATATTGGTCAGAGAGAGATTTTCAAAGGCAGAACAGGTTTCTATCCCTTCGGATTTTTCTTTTTCTCTCCCTACCCAGAGATGTTAAGAATTAGAACAATCTAATTTAATAAAAATTGTTTCTGGCATACTTATGCCCCAAACTCAAAGTACAGAGTTTTTCTTTGACACAGTGCAGATCACCACCAATCATGCCTGCCTAACCTATGTGATAGTCACATTCTTGACAGATGTCAAGAACAAAATATTCTACTTTATCATTAGGTAATAACTATTATAATAATTATGATATTTTATATTCCAAAGTGCTTTTAAAATTTATAAAGTACTTCCACATTCATTATCTCATTTGACCTTTTCACTAAATGTTAAAAATATTATAATCTCCACTTCACACATTCACACATCAGGAAACTGATACCCAGAGAGGTTACACACACACACACACACACACACACACACAAATATATATATATGTGTATGTATAAGTATATATATATATACACACACACACACACACACACACAGATATATCTTGTTCACACAGCTAATAAATGGTGGAGCATGTTTTTCTTGAACCCAGGTTTTTGTTGGGTTTTTTTTTTTTGGCTGTATGACCTTAAAACCTAGTAGTTGGTCCAGAAAGCATAGATAGGTAACTTACTTGTTCACTCTGCGCTTTCCTGGGCAAAATGATTTCTTAGAGAAGTTCAAGGAGAGAAATAGCATCTTCTTAAAATCTTTAACAGAAGAACTTTCTAGATGATACCTATTTATAAGATTTTTATTAACAAATAACTTTGTTAAGATATATATGTGTGCATATCTATGTGTGTATATATGTATGTGTATGTATATATATATATATATATGCATACATATACACACATATATTAACTAACATTTATATAACTCTGTGTGCCAGGCACTGTGCTAAGTGCTTTACAAATATTATCTTATCTGATCCTCACAACAACCCAGAAAGGTAGATGCTATTTTTATCCCCATTTTACAGGTGAGAAAACTGAGGCAAACAGATGTTTAAGTGACTTGCCTGGGTCACATAGCTAGTAAGTGTCTGAGGTCACAATTGAACTCAGATCTTCTTGATTCCAGGTCCAGCATTCTATCCACTGAGCCACCTCACTGAATACATATATGCATATATGTGTGTCTACAAATATATGCATCTCTGTATAATATATATGTGTACATACACATATATACATACATACATACATATACACATACATAATCTTACAATAGCTTTTTATCATCAAGCAGCTATGAACAGAATCTGCAACAGAATCATTAAATCACAGAATTTCAGACCTGGAAGCTGTAAAAATATAGCCTTGTACAATTAGGCTTCAAACAATTTAAAAATGGAAAAGGGGATGGGGAGAGGCAGGCCTTTCAAAATGTGGTACTTCCCATAGGCCCATCATTAGAGCTAATTGCTTCCTTTGAATCTCTAGCTGGCTGTCTGCCCTAACACTACCTTCCTTAATCTAGTTCAAGTCTCCAAAGTCAGCTACTCCCTCTTTCCTTCAACTGCATCCTAATTGCAAGGAGACAGAATACCTTAGAAAGAAAGGATTAGTTTTTCTTGCTGCCTCAATTTTTAAAATTTAGGGGGTGGGGAGAAAAAAAAAGAAAAAAGACATTCTCAGAGAAATTAATTCACAGAGCCTGAGGCCAGGCCTCATCATAAGCAAATTCCTTCTTTTGATATAATTCAGGATTTCTCAACTCCTAGTTTGCTGAAAACTTACCAGTTCACCAAGCTTTTTACTACCAATGGCCCTTACTTCTTAAGACCTACAGACTTTAAAACGTTAAGTCTTCTTCTTTCTCTTCCCTGTGTTCAGCTCCTCTGAACCCCAGCAGATAAGATTCTTTATTGGTTTGGTGTGCTGGAGCCAGTTTTAACCGGCTTGCAGAACCAATTGTTAAATTTTCAGCGTGAGCATTCACCCCCAAGAAGTCAGCAATCACTACAAATCAAGGCTTGATTTATCGTTTTTTTGTTGACTGTCTAGACTTAAAAAAAAAAAAATTATGCAATTTAAACTTAAAATTGCATGTGCATACATTTCCCATCTCTAGTCCACTAATAAATGATGTTAAACATTTACCATCACAAGCCTGTACTGTTCTATAAACTTTGCTTGAGCTTAGCAAGAGTGTATTAAAAGCTCGGAGAATGAAGTCATCGCTGGAGCTGAGGCCTGGTGACTCTAGGTTTGTTGTTTAGTCTTTTCAGTAGTGTTTGACCCCCATTTAGGGTTTTCTTGGCAGAGATACTAGATTGGTTTGCCCTTCCTTCTTCAGCTCATTTTAAAGATGAGGAAACTGAGGCAAACAGGATTAAGTGACTTGCCCAGGGTCACAGCCAGTAAGTGTTTGAGGTCACATTTGAACTCAAGTATTCCTGACTCTAGGCTCAGTGCTCTATCCATTGTGCCACCTAGCTGCCTAAGACTCTAGGCTAATAATGACAATAACAACAATAATGATAACAACAATAACTGGCATTTACATAGCACTTTAAGGTTTGCAAGGTGCTTTACATCTTCTGTCTCAGTGAAATCTCACAACTCCCCTGCATATATAACTCTCTAGCTTCCGGCCCAGCCACATTGACATTGTAGCCACCTCCTTCATCACAGCTTATGGACCCATTGCTCTGTCCCTAAGATATATCTCCTCTTCCTCGTCTCCCTGACTATGGCATAGGTCCTTGCTAGCTCCTTTAATAATCCTAGATAATCAGACCTTGTTAGTAACTTAGGGAGCCTTGTCACTTACTCCTGCCCTTGGATCTTTTCCTCTTGGATCCATACCACCTCCATGTTTTCTCTCCCACTTCTACTCGAAAGACTGGTTTTCTTTGCTTTTTCTATTATTGTCTACTTTCTATAATATCAGGCCCCCTACCTAAACCTGACTCATGACCATTACTTAGGTCCCTTCCTGGCCTTTTTCCTTTCTGAGGAGCCTTTTGACACTCATCCCCCTGGCCACACCTGGTCCAAGGGCATCCAGATCACTATTCATTTACAGTATCTTCATCATTGCTATATACACCCACTTGCCTTTTCAAATAATGCCCATATGATTTTAGCACATGAAAAAAGCCAACTCTTCAAATCCACAGTCACCTCTTTAAGAAAGCAAGCCCTCCTCTTGTAGGATCATTCAGGAAGTAAGTTTTCACTGCAAGTGAATTTTGTTCTAATGCCATGACTTAATAGCTAAGCCCTAACCTGATTTATCAAAGGAATCAAATTAATAAGAGAGCAATAAATTGTCATTTGCCCATCTTGCTAAGTAATTATTCATTTGATAGGAAGCACTCTTCTTTGCACTTATTTAAATAGGATAAAGAGCAGGATGTGATTGGTGAACATAAAAAAATACTAGATTTCTAACTGGGAAAGCTGGAAAGAATATCAGCAAAGATTATCTGGTCTAAGGCCCTCATTTACAGAAGAGGAAACTAGAGTTCACAGAGGTCAAATGGTTTTGTGTAAGGTCACACGGAAGGAAGTGTCAGAGGTAGGATTCAAATTAATGTCCAGTGACCAAGTCTCATGGCACCATATTGCCTTCCTAAAAAATGAAATGCTTAGTGTCTTATTTTTTAAAAAAAATTACAAATATCCTGAGAAGTGCAGCAGAAGTCCACAACTTATGGGTTTTCAATTCCGGGGCTACAGCTTGAACAAAACAATAGGACTTCAGAATGTTTTATTTCCCTATTTAAGACCTTCCCAAACATTAGGCCTAGAAGGGTAGTTCTTTAAATTATGAAGAGGTCCTAGAGCTCACCCATCAACTTCCCTGTCTTCCTGAGGCATTCATCTCTGCTTAAAGAAACAGGAAAATTAAAATAAACAATGAATGCCCTCAGGGTGATAATTTTTTAAAAGCTTGAAACTCATCCTGTACCTCATCTTTGTTTTGGGAATTTTTTTGGCTAGTTCTTATTTCTGCTTTTTTCCTTTATCAACATTGCAGATGTCCCTGGATTTATGCCAGCAGAAGCCGGGGAAGGCAGCCTCTGGGCTCTAAAGTGGAATTTCCAAGAAAATTATGAGAAAGGCTGTAATGGTACATGACTGTATCATCCTTTTGACTGTTGGTATTTTCCTATTAGAATATAAGTGTTATGCATGGTAGGGGATTTCAGGTTGCAATGCAACATAGGTTCATTTCTGTATATGATATTCTTGGGGCTGACAGAATAAAGTACTAGCTCAGGAGCCAGGAGAGCTGGGTACATTCTATTATTTTCACAGAAATCACTTCATCTCCTATAATTTTAGAGCTGGAAGGGGCATCAGCAAGTATTATCTAGCCCAAACCCCTCATTTTACAGATGAGGAAACTTAAGCTCAGAGAGTTTGCCTAAAGTCACACGGGTAATAAATAACAGAGCTGGGATTGGAACTCAGGTACCATGATTTCAAGTCCATTCTTCTTCCCACTGTACCACAAAGCCTCTAAAAATCTAGGGCATTCAGTGAGAGCTACCTCATATTTCTATTTTTTTAAATTTGTATTTATTTAATTTTCAATTTATGGAATAAAACAAGCATTTCCATAAAATAGTATAATAGAAAAAAAAAGATGATTGTACATGAAACTGCAAATCTATTATGTACAACTTGTTATTTCTGTTAAATATACAAAAAAGTTATGTAAATTTATTTTTCTTTCCCCACCTCCCACCCCCCGCCATAGAGATGGCTACAATTAGACACAAATACGTATAGATACACACATATATGTATGTATATATGTTTGTGCATGTATATATACCTATATTATATGTAAACATACAAAATCATTCTATATGTACTTCTATTTATCAGTTCTTTCTCTGGATGCAGATAGTATCTTCCTTCATATGTCCTTTGTAGTTAATTTGGGTATTTATAATAGTCAAAATGACTTATTTGCTCAAAGTTGTTCTTAAAACAATATTGCTGTTACCATACACAATATTCTCTTGGTTCTGCTCTTTTCGCTCTTGATTATTTTGTGCAAATCTATCCATGCTTTTCTAACATCATCGAGCTCATAATTTCTTATATTATTTCTATTTCTATTATTTCAATATTATTTCTTATGGGCATCTTTGCAATTTACCTCATATTTCTTGTCATATTTCAATAATATGCCAATGACATAGAAACACTCCTGACAGGGACAATTGTTCATCATTTAGAGGAGGGGGTTAGGCATGAGAATTAAGATGAAGAGAAAAACATTGGCCAATCATAGTCAAATCAGGAGATTCATTACAGCAAAAGGAGTCAGCAGTGGCAGAACACAGACATCAAGACCAGATGAATATCCTAGGGCAGCAGTTCTCAAAGTGTGGTTTGGGGATCACTAGGAGTCCTCAAGACCCTTTCAGTGGTCCATGATGTCAAATTATTTTTATAATAATAATAATATTAAGACATTTTATTTTCTAATATGGTAAATATTGATAGATACAACCACCATAAACCAAGAGAGTCAAGGAGACAAGAGAGCTGGGTATACTCTATTGGGTTAATTTGGTCAATATTACTGAGAACCTCAGATAATTTTTGAGAGTATAAAGGGCTCCTGAGAGCAAAATGTTTGAGAACCATTTTGCTAGAATAACCAAAAAAGAATAGAAATAGAATGAACCTAACAATTCAAAGATGAGCCAGGGGCGATTTTAAAAGCTTGAGCACAAGGCTCAAGACTGTCAATGAAATGGATTTACTGTGGTCAGTCCCTGCCACATGACCTATCTATACACTCTTCTGGTCCTTAAGGTGCAGTCCTTTCAGAAGCCAGAACTTCTGCACTTCCCTCATTTCCAACTCAAAGTACCTCCTGTCTTCCCCTTCCATTTCTGAAGCTCTTTCTCTTTGTTTTTGCTTACAAAGAAGCAAAACTCAGAGGACAGATCTTCATTTCTTGAGTCCTTCTTTCCAACACTATTTCTTCCACATGTATTACTGGATCCCCAGACCTATATACCATTTCAGTCATTCCCTTGCTCAACAACATCTTCACTATTTACCTTCCTACTGGTTCCTTCCCCTCACTTTATAAAGTACACATCTCTTTTCTTCTTTAGTTCTCAAAGGACCTAATTTCATTGGTGCTATCTTCACTTCACTAACACAGATTACAACCTCTCCACATTTGAGGAGCATCTTCATGAGTTGACCCAATTAATGGTGGAGAAAACTGGCCCACAATTATCATGTGTGGCAGTAGAAAATCTGCCTAGAATTAAAATCATCTATTCCACAAAATGGCTAATTCTTCATGAGTGGCTATGGACCTCCAAGAATCATTACCTAATGGTCAACCTTCTGGTAATGATCTTCTCCAAATTTAATTAGATTGGTGCTTAGAGAAAAATAATCAAAAAACATTTATTAAACAAAATTAGTGAGAAAACATCTATTAAGTGCTCAGTATATACTATATACTGAGTCCCTGGGAAATATGAAGACAAAAATGAAAAAAAAAATCCCTTTCCTTGAATAGCATACATTCTATCTGGGTGGAATCATATATATATCAATAAATAAATAAAGTATTTACAAAACAAATACAAGAGAAATTTACAAATGAGATCGCCAGCAGCTGGGGGGATCAAGAAAGACTTTATATAGAAACACAAAGTCTATTACCAGCCCTATCCTTAAAACCCTCTCAGCTTGGTTGAATAGCTCAAAGCATGACAGTGGCATATTCTTGGAAATCTAGGGTCATCTCCTCATTATGAAGAAGCATCCAAGTAGAATGCTAATTAATTGTCCCCTTACAGTGATATTTGGATAGATTTATGATCCCATCAATCAATCAATTATTTATTGAATCTACTATGTGCCAGTTGCTTTGTTAGGTACTAGTGATACAAATACAATAAATTAAATAGTCCCTACTTGAAAGAAGCATACATTCTAATGGAGAATACAATAAGCAAAGATAGGTAGATAGATAGATAGATATTCTGTATGTGTACCTGCATCTATATGTATACACACACATCTCTCTATATACCTAGAGATATTAATATACACTGTCCCAAAAGTCTTAGTGCAGTTTTAAATTATCAGAGCTTACAACTATTAAAACTGTGCTAAGGTTTTTGGGATACCTTGTATAGAATCAGTATAAAGAGAATAAATTCAAATGTAGCATCCCTCTGGGCTCACTCTCCCAACCTGCAGAAGCAAGTTGGGACCATTTGCTGTACAGACATAGATAATTAGACTTAGAGGAGTGATTTGCCCAAGTTTGGGCAGGTAGTCAATAAGCAGGGCCAGAGCTCAAACCCACATCATCTGACTCCATATCATGTTCTTTCTGCTGCTCCCTACTGGTTCCATCTTGGAGAACATCTCTATCTATTTAAATCTGTGGAGGGCTATATTTCTTCTCCTTCATAGAACAAATTCTTTGTTGACCTTCTTACTGTCTTTCTTTTGCAGACCACTATGTCCAAGGCATTTGTGTCTATGGAGCAGGTGACTTAAAGTGACTGGCTGAATCCTCAAATATATTTGCCAACATATTTGAACTTGAAACATACCCATTTGTTTTAGAATGCTTCGAACTGTGGCTTCCAAGAGACAGCCCTGAACTAAAGCAAAATTCCAGTCCAGTTGAGCTGGTATCTTTGATCCTCAACAACTCCAAATTCAAAAGAAATACTAAGGAAACAGAAATCCAGAATAAACAATCGCATTTATAGTGTTTGCTTTTTATAGGCCATAAATTTCATTTCCCGATTATTCAACCTGGACTGAAAGTATCCACATTACAGTATAAAGCATGTGCTAAAAGTGAAGTTGATATTAGAATGTAAGTCAAGTGGATGGTCTGATACAGATAAATGTTTTGCTCCCTCCCTCCCCTGGGCAATAGAGCCTATTCTAGCCCCTGGTAGTTCTTACTGATCCACAGAAGGAACCAGTGGCACAGTGTATAGAGTGCTGGGCCTGGAGTCAAGAAAATCTGAGTTCAAGCCTTAGATACTTATTAGCTGTGACTCTGGGCAAGTCATTTAACCACTCTCTGCCTCAGTTTCCTCATATACAAAATGGGGATAATAATAGCATTTACCTCCCAGGGTTGTTGTGAAGATCAAATGAAGTAATTGTAAAAAAAAAGTACTTTGATAGTGCCTGGCACATAGCAGGTGCTATATAAATGTTTATTCCCTTCCTCATATCATGGATGCAATATACCCCCAATAAATGAAGTACAGAACAAAAGCTGACTGGCTTAGGAAAGCCGAGTGTTAGAAATTCATGTCATGTGATGGGATGATCTCCTGGGCTCTAGGAAATATACAGATAAATGTTTTTCCACAGTCCAATCAAGGCTATGTGACCAGGTCCAATAAATTTGCCAATGAAGCTGTGGGGTATCAGATTCTCTCACCCCATTTCTCTTCTCCTTGCTCTTCCTCTTAAGAAATTACAGTGCTTAAAAATTGCAGTAATCACTGCCCTAGAAACTCTGTAAAGGTAAGAAAACTGACAAAACATCACTGACCTAAAGATTGTGAACCAACTTTGATGTTGCCATTATCACATGCCATTTAAAGTCCTGTCACTCCCCTGAGTTGATCTGAAAATGCAGGCCCTACCATGCCCTAACAGTAGACCCCACTAAAGACACAGACTGGAAGAACCAAATCACCCTGTCTCCAGTTCTATGGAGGCTTCCATTAGCTTTACAGACAATATTTTTCCCTGAACCATATATAGGAGACAGGAGTGTATATAGGTTATCTTTTCCTCTGTAGTGTTTCTGTTAGCCTAGTACATCCCTCATTTGGAGAATATTTGCTTGTAGATTACAGGGAGTTGAAAATGGGCAGGGGTATTTGCCCACCTTCCTGTTCTATTTTTTCCACAGTAAATCCAGAATAATGCTGCTTCACTGTCCCACAATGCTTATCTCCAATTTGATTTTATTGTGATGGGTAGGTTACACATTGCTATTACATTAACTGGATGGTCATAAATGTAGCAGTTAAAAAAAAAAATCTTGTTCAGGCTTTGCGCTGATTAGCAAGGCAGACTCAGGAAGAGAAAGTTATTAAAGTTTATTCAGCTCACCAAGCCAGTAAATACTGGATGCGCTGGGCATTTCAAGCTGTGTGCAGCTTTCTACAGACAGGAGTAAGCAACCTCCACATAAGGACAAAGGTATTTTGATGGAGCACATAATCACGAGGAGATAGATTAGAGAGCATACATACCTGCCATCTTATGCAGGTCAGTCTTGTACTCAAAGGTTTTTTTTTGGTTAGGCAATGGGGTTAAGTGACTTGACCAGGGTCACACAGCTAGTAAGTATTATGTGTCTGAGGTCACATTTGAACTCAGGTCCTCCTGAATCCAGAGCCAGTGCTTTCTCCACTGCACCACCTAGCTGCCACCTAGCTGCCCCGTGTACTCAAAGTTTTAAACAAGGTTTTAAAATAGAGTCACCTAGACGGAGTCAGCACAAAGAGCTGACTCTGCACACAGCCTTAAGTAGACCAGTGGCAAGTGGTCCTAAGAACAATGTTATAAGCAAGAATTCCATTCCTAGGCCAGGGGACAGGCACAGATGGCGCTAAACTGGGATTTTGTGACCATGATGTAGAATTGGTTAACAATATCTTAATGATATTGGCTGGGGCATCATTATATGAGGCTTCTCTGAAATTTCCTAAGTAATTAAACCATAATATTTTGTTTTATTTTTTAAATAGGTATTATTGACACCTTTTAGTTTTACATTGCAGTGATTTCCAAATATAACACTCCTCCCACCCTGTCCCACCCCATAACCAAATAAACTTCCGTCATCACAAAGAAAAAGAGTTAAAACTGATACAGTGACCACTTCCGATGGTAAATGCAGCATTTTGTGTCCATGTGTTCAGGTCAGACTTGGGAGAGTGAAAGAATTCACTTAGACTTCTCTTTTAACCATTGGGAGCTTTATTACGTGAAAGCACACATGGACCTTTTACTGTAGTCATGCCGCTGAGTAAAAGGTACTGATATTTGGGGGATACTAGGCTCACATAGACAGAAAGCTGTAAGAACTATAGATTTTTAGGGTCTTATGGTGGTTAAAGATTAAGGACAGTAAGGTTTTTAGGGTTTTATATTTGGTTAAAGATTCAAGGAGAGGATGGGGGACATAGGATAAGGATAAGGAATTTTATGGTCCAGGGTAAGAGGAAGTTTTGTGGTATTTCAAGACAAGGTGAAAAGGACTTTAAGACTAAGTTACAGGATGAGCTACAGAATGAGCCTCGCTACCCCATCCCACCCCAGGAAGGACCTCACAAAGTACTGGAAAAGCAACCCTTAATATTCTTCTAAATCCCTAGGGTACCATTTGTATCCACATCACATGGTTTCCCATTTCTCTTCTGTAAGGAGGGAGATGCTATCTCATTTCTTCTCCAAGGCCAAGACTGATTATCATAATCACTCAGTATTAGGCCACAAGGTAGTATTCTTTTCATTTACATTATTTTAGTCATTGGTATATTGTTTTCCTGATAACTGCTTGTGTCACTATGCACCACTTCAAACATAACTTTGCTGAGTTCTACATGTTTATCATTTTTTATTGCACAATAACATTTTGTTAAAATAATATCCTACAACTGTTCAGCTAGCCAGTCAATGGGTACTCACTGTTTCTGGTTTTTTGCTTTCCTATAAAAAAAGGTATCATAGTGAATATGTTGCTATATATGGGACCTCCCTTTCTTTGACTTCTTTGGGGCATAAGCCAAGTCATTGTATCCTTGGGTTGAAGAGGGTGGGCATCTTAGTCACCTTTTTTGAGTGTGCATAATTCCAAATTGCTTCTGTATAACCTATCTTCAAGAGCAGTAACTTTGCTTTATGTAGAATCCTTCTGTTGTTGTTTGTTGTTGTTGTTCAGCCATTCAGTGGTGCCCAACTCTTCATGACGCCATGAACAATAGCATGCCAGGCCCTTCCATCCTCCACTATTTCTCCAAGTCTAAGTTCATGTTCATTGTTCCCATGACACAGTCTATCCATCTCATCCTCTGCCATCCCCTTTTCCTTTTGCCTTCAATCTTTCCCAACATCAGAGTCTTTTCCAACATTCCCGTCTTCTCATTAAGTGGCCAAAATATATAAGCTTCAGCTTCAATGTTTAACCTTCCTGTGAATAGCCTGAATTAATTTCTTTAAGTATTGACTGATTTGATCTCATTGCCGTCTGAGGGCACTCAAAAGTCATCTCTGGCACCACAGTTTGAAAGCATTGATTCTTTGGCACACAGCTTTCCTTATAGTCCAATTCTCACAGCCATACGTTACTACTAGAAAAAAAAAAACCCTAGTTTTGACTATATAGACCTTTCTCTGCAATATGATGTCTCTGCTTTTTGGTATGCTGTCCAGATTTGCCATAGCTTTCCTTCCAAGGAGCAAGCATCTTTTAATGTCATGGCTACAGTCACCATTTGCAGTGATCTTTGAGCCCAAGAATATAAAATCTGACCCTGCTTCCACTTTTTCTCCCTCTATTTGCCAGGAAGTGATGGGACTGGTTGCAAAGATCTTCATTTTTTTGGATGTCCAGTCTCAAGCCAGTATAGAATTCATACATTCTTTTAACACTATTGCTTTCTCTTCTGTCAAATTTTCTTCCACTTTATTACTTTTGGGTTCCTAATTTGTTATTCTATTTTTCAAATTTTCTTTTACAAGATTCTCCATCATGTATTCAATTTGGGACAGTGGATAGGGTGCTGGACCTAGAGTCAGGAAGACTTAAATTTAAATTCAGCCTCTGACGCTTAACTAGCTGTATGACCTTGGGCTAATCACAACCTCTATTCACCTCAGTTTCCTTATCTGTTAATGGGGATAAGAACCTTAAAGGGTTATTGTGAGCATCAATTGGGATATTTGTAAAGCATTTAGCATAGTTCCTAGCACATAATAAGCACTATATAAATTATAGTTGTTATTTCATACTCCAATATTTGTAATTTTAAAATTCTGCTTGGAGAGCTCTGATTTCTGATCGTTTCAATTTTAATTCTTTCTTTTGAGAGTTTCATTTCTCTCTTGAAGCATTCTGGACCTCCTTGCTATTGTTTTGGGATTTTGGGGGAGTCCATGGGAGTCTCTCTTTCATAAGATAATACTGGTTAATTTTCCATCATATAATACTTAAAATGCTTTGGATTCCTTTTGAGGCTTTATGCATTCTTCAACAGTTTTTATTGTCTCTTCTGGTATATCTATTTGTGAACCACATTTTAATTTTGGCTTTTTCCTCTTAATTTTTTGATCTTGCAACTTTTTTCTTGTTTTACCTGTGGAATCTTTCTCATCCTCGGACTCCTTCTCTCTTCAACACTCTATAGATTCTGGAGTGCTTAGTAGCCTCAGGCTTCTTACATTGGGATATCTGAGAGTTGGCCAGGCCTGGGTCCCTGCCTTTAGTAACTTTTAAGAGTAGAGGACTTCGTCCATCTGGGTGTCCAGTACCTTTTCCCTCAGGGCTAACACTGGAATATTTTCTCCTTTAACCTACGGCTTTGAGCACCATACCCAGGTCTTTTAATCTACTGAAGTCTTCTGTAATATTTGGAGTTATTGTGCCAAATCAGTATTTGCCATCTAGTGTGGTATGAATGGTGTGATGAATGAGTGCTCAGGCCAAGTCGCTGCTACGGGGGATTCATAGTGAATTCAGTTAGGTGGTGTAGTGGATAGAGTAATGGGCCTGGAGTCAGGAAGACCTAAATTTGAATCCGACCTCAGATGCTTATTAGTTGTGTGACCCTGGGCAAGTCACTTAACTACTGTTTGCCTCAGTTTCCTCAACCGTAAAATGGGGGTAAAAATAACACCTACCTCCTAAGGTGGTTGTGCAACAGGTTTGACTCCTGATGCTATGGCAAGAAGTCATCCCTTAGATAATAGTAAGTGCCCAGTTAAATGAAAGCAAGTTAGTGGCTCTTAGCGTGGGTGAATTCCTGATGGCAAACATTTCTTGGGCCCCTCCAAAGTGCCTAAGAGCAAACCTACTTTCAAAGTTTTGGAATCAAAAAAAGATTACAGTATAAATTTTAGTTTAAAATGCCACTGAGGAAAAGAATTTGTCCAATTGGAGTTCAAGTTCTCCCAAAGAACATAAGTGCTTTGATGGCAGGGACTGTTTTTCCTTTTGGCTTTGTATTCCTGGGCCTTCCACAGAATAAACATTTAATTCATGCTTCTTGGATTGGAATGGATTACATAGAGTGTTTAGAAGTTTGGATCCTAGGTACAGCATTCTTATGGTTCATTCTTCTGACAAATCACTTTTTTTTTCTTTTTGCATTTTAGAAAAGAGTTATCTAAGATTTATGGCACTTGGTTGAAGTGCTCTAACTGTAACAGAGAATGAGGGAGCCCTCTAGTGCCATATCTGTTTCTTCCATGTTGCAATTAGACTGAGTAGTCAGAAGGCCATCTTTCTAAGCTAAAGACCAACCATCTCAAACAAAATTTAAAATCCAAAATGGTAACCTATAAACTCACTAAGTTACTAAATTTTTTTTCTGAGAAAATTTCTGAGAAAAAAAAATTTACTGTTGTACCAATGTTGGATTTAAATAACAAAAGTTCACTTTTCTTCTATAATTTTACTTGATAAATGTTATACATATCATAAGAGAGAAACTTTGCCAAAAGAAAAAGCATGACTTTAATTGTCACTGAAGAGAAAGAAAAAATGAGGCTGGGGGAATTTTTATCAAACCTTAACAGTGGTATAGAATAGAAAATCCAGAAATCTTTTGAATGACTAAGCTTAAAAGGAATATTTTCTACTGGACTTAAGATAGATTTGAGAGAAATATTTTAGGAATGGAAGATGTTTTCTTCTTAGTTTCATACTTCCCTTCCTAGAGTCTTGCATACCCTGATGAGGGGCCATAGTGCACCTCGTCAAACTATTAAATGTCTTTTTTAATAAGTGATGGTCAGTATGATTTTTCATGGAGCTATGGAAAGATATACAGACTAATACAGTGTTGGTGGTGCTGAGATTTGTTTCAACCATTCTGGAAAGCAATTTGTTTTTTTTTTTTAAATGGACTAAAATGTCCATCTCCATTGACTCAAGGATTCCACTATGACTTTACCTCAAAGTGGTAAAAAGACATGGAAGAGGATGAAAAGAAGTAACAGGTACTATTTTAAAGTTAGAAACAGAAAGTATTACCTATTTTAAAATTAGAAACATGAATTTCTTGATGGCTAATGGTCCAAAAAGACAAATATAGTTAAGTAATACGATCTGTATTTGGTTTCCATTTTTTTGTTAGGATGTTGAACAAGTAAACACACTGACTGCGCCATTTTTTGAGAAATAGACACAGGAGGGCTTCTAGCACCTCTCTCACTACCAAGTTCACTTTTGATCCGGTCAGACAGGAAGACAGGAATGGAGTCATAATAAGGGGTTAAATAAGCTTACTTTATTCTAGACTAGTCTTCTCAAAGAGAGTTTGCTGATAATGGAGTACCAACTCCCACAGCATTCTCTAACAACCCTTCTCATAGGGGCCGGTGAGAAGGTAGGGCAACTACCCCTCGTCTTGATGGGGGTCAGTCGAAACCAGCACAACTTGTGCTCTCCTCTAAATCCCCTCAAGCCTCAATGGGGGCTGGTTGAGGCAAACACACACACTCCCCCTTCCCAAGCCTTGATGGGGGTCTATCAAGGCACTCACAGCATTCAGTCTGCACATTCACCCCTATGGGGGTCCCCAGTCACTGACCAGTGCCCACTTGCTTTATAGGGCAACAGACAAAGAAGCAAGTTCTTGCAAAGTCCAAGGGGTGGATTATGCAAAGAGAAACTGCTCCAGCTGCATCACTAGAGGCAAGATTACCAGCCAAATACCTCCCAATCTGCGAAGGTTTGGCTACTCCTTCCCAAAATACCTGTTTATACTTATCTTTAAAAGAAGAGTTTAGGGGCCTGGGTAGGGAATTATCTGAGGACATTTCCAAGTTACTTTGCCAGAAGGAAAGCACCTTGGAATTTGGACTCTACAATCCATTATGCTTTTGTACCTCTTATTAGCAGTAATTTACCTGAATGCAGACACCTGCAGAAGTAGTTGGACTTGCTCTCTTAGTGGGATGGGGTGGGGGTGGGGGCAGCACCCACTGTATTGAGGACAGCAGTAGAAATGCCAGAAAGTCCTTGGTGAAGGAGATGGTCTATTCCATCATGGTTGTAGAATGGGCAGGTGGTGGAGTTGGAGGCAGAGAGCTGGAGTAAGAGAGTCTAAACTCAGGAACCCGTTAATGTTTTGCTGCCTGCACAGCCCCCAGCCACAACTCTCACCAAAATGCCTTAACTATTTTTCTTCACAGTTAAAAAAGAAAAGCAAAGAAACAAGACACTCAGACTGATCATATCAAGCAGCATGGAGAGTAAGGGGAATTGTGCAGTCACTTGCATCAACAGTGTTATCTTCCTCTTGAAGGAAAAGGTGAAGTGACTTCAAGGAATGCACCTCCTCACTCCGAGCTGGTAGGGCAATGCAGCGTTCCTGGAGGTGTCAGTAAGATTAAAAATGACCTGAGGTGGTGTATGTGAGACTTGACCCTTCTTAGGAGGTTGGAAAGTAGAAGAATGTTACACAGGGAAAAAAGAGAAGGAAACAAAGAGCTCAAAAACAGATTTGAGACTTTTCTGCAAAGAGGAGAAAACTGGGTGATCAGTTAAGGAAGCAGGTGCTTGTCGGCTAATGAAGGATATCATAGAAGCTATCAGCTGAGTGATCACTCATGGGGGGGGGGGTCTGAGAAAGAAGCTGAGAGTAATAATAGTCACTGATGATTTCCTGCTCAGAGGTCCTTAGGCAGCTATTTGTTGACCTGAGAAACACGATAGAGGTCTGTTGTCTTACTGAGGCAAGTATACAAGACATCACAGTAACCTTGCTCTGACTGATCAAAATGGATAACAACTACCTACTTCTAGTGATTCATAGGGTTACAAATGGCACAGCCAAAAGGAACCTAAAGAATATTGCCAAAGATTATGAAAGCCTTGAGCAAGAAATGGAAGATCCTAAAGGCACAGGCTGTGTTTCCTCACTCTCACACATTCAATACAAGTGACACACAGGGTAAAATTTGATTTTGAATGGGAAAAACTGGTTAAAAATACAGTATCTGAGAATGGGATTTGGACTTTGGGACCACAATTTAAAATACAGGCATGACAGATTCCTGGTGAAAAAACAGAGTATACCTAACAAAGGCGAGTGAGAATGGAATTGTCTAAAACCTTGAGAATATAATCAAAAGAGCTTTAAACTAAACAGGATGGGGGATAGAGAAGACTGTACCCATATACACATATATGTATATATTTATACACACACATTCATACATACATGTATACATACATATATGAAAGTAGTAATAATGAAGCAAGGATAGCAATTGAGATACCTCATAGAAAATACAATTCAAGAAAGGAGACAGTAGTAAAACCCTAGTTTCAAACATTTGAATACAAATGCCCCAAATTTAGATGACAAAAAAAGCAACTAGATGTCTTATAAGAAGGATATTTTGACCTTAGAGATTCTGAGACTTGGTGGGATGAAACCTATAACTAGAATATGGCTTTGGATGGTTTTACCTTAATAAAAAAAAGTGGAATAGATAAAAAGGCAGGGTAGCATTTTCTATATTCATATGTATATTCACATGAAAAATTCAGGAACCAAAGGAGGAAAGCATGATAGAGAAAACCTATAGAGGGAGAAACAGATGTGATTATGTCCCTGGAGTATACTATAGACCATGCAGACAGAAAGTAAATAAGAAGTCTCAGAAGCAGATTAACAAGCCTATCTCAGAGGCATGATATGATGAGGGACTTCATTTATCCAGACATCTGTTGGAACTTACCCTGCCAAAAGCAGAGCTGCTAATAATTTCAAACTTGTTTTGATGGTAATTTCATTCACCAAAATATGGAAGTACCAACAAAAGGAAATTTTATTCTGGATCTGATTGTTACTAGTAAGGAGAAATTCATTGTTGAAGTGGAAATAATCGGAAGCCTAGAAGGAAATGAATACTTCCACTTAATGTCAGTGATAGAGGAGGGGAAATCTTGGTATAGTCTGATATATACTCCAGATTTTGAAAAAGGAGATTTCAAAAGGTTCAAAGGAAATATAGGGAGGATCTTATGTACTAAAATTCTTCAGGGAAAGTCTACTCAATCATAAGATCCTTAAGAATGAAATTTTGAACACACAAAGGGAAACAGTTGTAGTGAGGAAGTAAAATGGATTTCCCTAAAGAGATCAATATGGATGCATAGGGAAATCTCAAAGCAATTTAGATTTTTTAAAATTGCAAAATATGGAAATAAGGGCAGAAAATTGAGAAGGAATACAAGTTTGACATAATTCTTGTAAAAATGGTGGTGGTTGGGAAAAGGAGGAGGAGGAGGAAAAGGAAGAGGAGGAGGACAGGGAGAGAGACAGACTGAGACAGAGAGACAGAGAGAGACAGTCAGTCAGTCAGTCAGTCAGTCAGTCAGTCAGTGAGTGGAGGGCCAGGACCATCACTTGGAGTGGATAGAGAGGTGTGCTGGTCAATGTTTAACAACCAGCTCTTGAGGGGTGTGGAGAGGGGAATGTAAAAATGACAAACTTTTAACTTTAGTCTGCCTCATTAACATTTTCTGCACCACTTTCTTAAGTCTAGACAATCAGTAAAACAATGAACTAAGACCTGGTTTATAGCATTTGCTGATTTCTAATGTATAAATGCACACACTGAAAGATTAACAATTATCTTGGTAGTGATCAGTCTCTAGCACACCACTGGGTAGAGGGGACAATGGTAACTGACAACAGAAAGAAGGTAGCGATGTCCAATTCTTATTTTACTTCTCTTTCCTCTGCCAATGAAAATTACCTTTGCACTGGAAATGACAGAATAAAAATGGCTAGGAGGAAGTTGATACCAAGTAAGATGATGAGAATACCTAGCTGCCCTTAGACAATTCAAATCACCTGGCCCAGATCAATTACACATTTGGGTACTAGAAAAACTGGCCACTGTAACTGCCAAGTCATCAGTCGTATTTGAAAGACTATGGAAAATGAGAGGCACTACAAGATTGGAAAAGGGCAAATGTCCTGATTTTCAAAGGAGAAGAAAATAGTTTCCAAACTAAAGGCCAGTAAGGTGGCTACAATTCCTGGGGAAATTCTAGAGCAGGGGTGCGGAACCTGTTGGGTGCAGCTTTTTGACTGAGTTCAAGGTTTTTTTCTGGGTTTTTTGTGTGGTTTTTTTTTTTTTTTTTTGGCAATTGGGGTTAAGTGATTTGCCCAGGGCCACACAGTTAGTAAGTGTCAAGTGTGTTTGGTCTGAGGCCAGATCTGAACTCAGGTACTCCTGACTTCAGGGCCAGTGCTCTATCCACCGTGCCATCTAGTTGCCTCTATGAGTTCACGTTTTACAGAATAAATTCTTTTATTAAGGGGATTTGTTCTGTGAAGTCTGAATTCAAAGTGCCACAGTTGAGGACCTAGAAGGCCACATGTGGCCTCGAGGCTGCAGGTTCCCCACCCCTGTTCTAGAGTGAATCATAAAAGCGATGGCTGGTGAACATCTGGAAAAGGGGGTGATTACAAAGGCCCAGCATGGATTCATCATGAATAGGTCATGCTAGACTAATTTTATTTCCCTTTTTTGACAAAGTTACTAAAGTGGTAGATTAGGATATTGCTACAGATTTAATTTACTATTAATGACCCCATTTGGAGTTTTCTTGGCAGTTACTGGAGTGGTTTGACATTTATTTCTCCAGCTCATTTTATAAATGAGGAATTGAGTTGGGCTAAGTGACTTGCCCAAGGTTACACAGCCAGTAAGTGTCTGAGGGTAAATTTGAACTTCCTAATTCCAAGCCCAGTGCGCTATCCACTATGGCACCTAGCTGCCCCCATGGTCATCAGTGGATTGACATAAAAGTTGCAGGAGGAATCCATATTATTATTTGGCCTATTATTTGACATTTTTATCAACGACTTGGATAAACACACAAGATGTCGTGTTCATTAATCTGCAACATGATGCAAAAGCTGGGAGGGGTACCTAACACGTAGGATGGCAGAATCAGAATCCAAAATGATCTTGCGGCTACAGCACTGGGTGAAATATGATAAAATTCAATAGGGACAAAATGTGAAGTCCTACACTTGTGGATGCAAAAAAAATCAGCTTCACAAGTACTATATGAGGCACCCTTAGCAGCTCTGAAAAAGATATGGGGGGGTTTAGAGGACTGCAAAATCAAAAAGGCAGTAGTGTGATTTGGCCACCTAAAGAGCCAATATCATTTTAGGTTGCATTGAGAGAGGTATAACTTAAGGAATAGGAAGTACCCTGCCCTGGTCAGACCACACCTAAAGCATTATTTTAGGCTCTGAGCATCACAGTTTAAGAAAGATCAAGAGCATCCAGAGAAGGACATCCAGAATGGAGAAGGGCTTTGAGTTCATGTATCATGAACATTAGCTGAAGGAACTGGGGGTGCTTAATCTGGAGAAGAAAAGTCTGGAGAAGGAAGGGCATAACATTTACTTTTAAGTATTTTAAGATGTTGTTAGAGGATTAAGAACAAAAAGTGGTCTGTTAAGAGTTGACATAACCAACTCCATTTTGTTTTGTATTTGCCCCCCCCCTTTTTTTTTTTGCTGTGTGTTGTCTCAGCACATACTTCAGGGACAGCATAAAGCAAAATGTCACTCTCTAATATCTCCTCTTAATTATTTTATAAAAGAGGACCTCAATAGCTCAAGAGAGTTGTCCCCTTCTCTTTATCCTATCTGCTAAAGCATGTAGTGTCGGTCCTTTACAAAAGCTTATTGACTAAGGTACTGTTTTCTTTGGTCTAGTGTAAATGGCTATGCTAACATGGGTATATGTTCTTTCTTTATAACAGTTTAAGCATCCTCTTTCTGTTACATCTTTTCCTGCTCAAGTGCTGTACCTGCTCGCACCAAATGGCTTTGTAAGGAGCACATCTTATTTTTTGTTACTCTCTAGCTCACGTAGCTTTGAAGGGGAGAATATATATACACTATATATGTGTATATATACATACACATATTCACATACACATGTATTATATACATGCACATATGTATAAGTATATACATATATCAGGAAGTGAAAGATACAATCATTGCAAAAGAACTGTTCTCTTTAGACACAGGAGTGATGGAGTTACTTGATCAAAGATAGACAAAACTGAACTGAAAGACAGAAGTTACTGAAGACAGCATATGAAAACAATTCTGAAAATACTGAACTTCAAAATCAGATCTCATATATATACATCTACCTCTACATATAAACAGAACCAGAAATATTGGCTAGACCTCTCAGAGACTTTTTTTCAAGCTAATTTTTTTTTCAAATGAAGATATGCCTTTTCTTCCTCCAATTTACATGCCCTGCATTGAGCACACACACACCCACACACACCCTGTTACAAACATGTATAGTATAGTAAAACACATTTCCACATTGGCCACGTCCAAAAGCAATGTCTCAATATGCACTTTGACTCCATCAGCTATCAGGAGTTGGAAGCATGATACATGTATATAAACACATACACAACCATGTGTGTGGACGTAAGTGTATGTATGTGTGTACATATACATATATGTGTATGTATACACACATATGTTAACACATACACACATCCAACACCTACTGATGGTGTGTGTCACATTCCTGTGAATAAACTGCAGTTTATCTCTCTGCCCATATCATGGACTGGCTTATTTGGGCAGCAGCTAGTAATGACACTGAAAGTTCTCCTAATAAATACCTTTGTGGAGAAGGGATCAGAATTGCTCTGTCTTATTCCAAAGTGTAAACCCAGAAATAATTGATAGGTGTTCCAAAGAGTAAAAGAATTTTTAAGGTAATTTTTTTTTCAAATGAAGATCTGCTTTCTCTTCCTTCAAACTCCCTGCTCGCCTCCATGAGAAAACAAAACAAACCCCCTGGTATAAACATGTACAGTACAGCAAAACACATTTCTGCATTGGCCACTTCCAAAAAAGTGTCTCAATCTGCATTCTGAATCCATCAGCTCTCTCACAGGAGATTGGTAGAATTATTCATCACGAGCCCTCTGGAGTTGGATTGGTTATTGTGACGATCAGGGTTCCTAAATCTTTCAAAGAAAGCACAGAAGCAGTAAATGTATGGTAGTGTATAAAAGCCACATAGCTATAAGTAAGTGAGGAATGAAAATAAAATGATTAATATTTTCAAGGCTAGCTTATATAGGAAACCTACCAGAACATACTGAAAGCACACCCTCAAATTACACAAGGTTACCTGGAAATGGCCCAGGGATGGATGATTGGATAATATTTCAGGCCGATAGAAATTTTAGAGATCTTCCACTCCAACCCCCTCATTTTATAGATGAGAAAAATGAGGCAGAGAGAAATCAAGCAACTTGCCAGGGTCACATAGCTAGTCAGTATCCAACGGGGAATTTGAACCTCCATACTCTCTTTTCCAAGTCCAGTTCCCATCTTCACAAACTCAAACCGAAATGGGGCCACTGAACAATATATATGAAGCCATGCAGGTGTATGTTGACTTAGAAAACCACATACTAACATTTTCTATGTTTCATTATATTTTTATTTTGCTAAACATTTCCTAATTACCTTTTGATCTGGTTTGGCTGCACTCAGGAGTGCTGCAGCCACCTGTGGTGTTTAACATTCTGCACTATAATGTGCTTCTTCTGTGATATGGTTTAAACCCCAACCACTCCAAGAGTATGTGCACTTGGGAGGATTCTGAAAAAAGAAAAACGCTAGATTTTTAGTCATGCCTAGATATCAATCTTATATAAGAGTGATGCACACCATGCAGCTCAGAAGAACATTATTTAAAGAAGCTGCCCTCCAAAGTGGCAGTAATTATTATAATTGGAGCAGTGATTACTTTAGTTTCCTGCCAACACATGTACTTTTTAGAAGGAAAAATCATTTCAAAGACTGTTCCTGAATATTTTTTTCTCTCCCTCTTTTTAAAGATAAACCTAGTACATAGTGTATATGGGTAAGCTTTGAGAAAATATTTTTAAAGGGAACACAATGGATATGAAAAGTATTGAAAAGTATTATAATGAACACACAACATAAGATCAACATGAAAGTGCCTCCAGTGGCAGAATAAAAGGCATGCTTTTGATCATTCACCCTACTGTTGTAATGTAAAATGGAGGGTTTGTAAAATACCGAAAGAAAGATTGAGACCTCTCAGAAGTTAAAAGCAAAATTGTTTTCTGCCATTCATTCATGTGGAGTAGCTCTTTATTTTTGAGGACTCTCCACAGAGCAAAATGTTTCTGTTCCTGCTGGGAAAAGCTGAGAATATATTCTTATCTTTGTTTAGCTTGCAACTATTGAAAGCACCATCGAAGATAAACAGTGTTTATTTGGGGGCTGTACAATATGGTTATGTAGTTTAAATTAGCACTTCAAGGGGAGAATGTTTTTGAAGTGCAGCTCCAAATGAACAATCTGTCTTTCTTTACCACTGACCGGAAAAGGGAATTTTAAAAACTTCAGAATAAAATCAGATTTTGTTATAACGGTAGTAGCTACCTAAAAAGTAGAAAGTTGTATTTTTACTTCTGATACCAAAAATTATCGGATGTTAAATGCAATTGTGTGTAAAAAGTACACATTGATGAAACTGCTTAGATAATTGTATCATTAGAAATTAAGTCACTTCTATGATGATGCTCTTCTTTGCAGCCTAGTTATCAGGGAATGTTACAGCTGCAAGGGACCGCATAAATCATCTTGTACAAACTACTTATTTTACAGATAAAGAAACTGAGGTCCTGAAACTTTAAGTGACCTTTTCCTAAGTCACATGAGTAGCAGGTAGAAGAGATGGAATTCAAACCCAGGTCCTGTGACTTTCTACCATCCTATGCTGCCACTCTAGTAAAGCTAAATCATAGAACAAAACCTTTTTCTCTTTCTAGTTCCATGAACCACTACCACAAGCAGATTCTTGCTTGGATGGTATAAATTGGTTGTTGATGACTGATTAATACTTAAAAGTTTTAGTAATCACTGCAACCAATTTCTGGGGCTTAGATGTGGATTTAGTTGGTATAGGCCTTGGTAGAAAATTTTGTAAGAGACTTTGTAGGAGACTGCACACAACCAAGACTGGACCTGCCTCTTGTGGGAGATAAAGACCGATGGAAGATGATTCCACCTGGTCAGTAGATGTTTTTCTCGCCAATTGGGTCTTTCTATTGAAGCAGGTATCCAGTTGGGGACTTTCCAGAGAATGTTCAACTCTGTGGTTTCCTTGTCCTTCCTGATTCTGGAGGACTCTTTTTGCTAGCCAGCATAACTATGGACCAACCACAGTTTTAGTTTAGTTTGCATCCCTGGACCTTATGTAACCACCAAACTGTATAAAAAGGTGCTCTGATTGTAAAATGTATCTCTGATCACTGAGGAGTCACTGACCTCTATTACTGGCAACTGGAGCCTTGCTAAAAGATTATGCCTGGATTTTTGGGCCTCAGTTTCTCTTCACTGCATATTTTGATTGAGACAATATACATCTAAAGAATTCTCAGTGAACTTTGCAATTCACAATGATAGTGGCTTAATTTAAGGCATCCCCCCTCCTACAAACTAATATTAACATGCATGCAAACTTTTAAAAATACATATTTTTTTTGGTTTTACAATACCTAAATTTTCCAATGTATCCTTTTTTTCCTAGAGAGCCATCCCTTATAACTGAGGGGAAAAAATCAACGTTAATCAACATAGCTCCAAATCTGACATTATATCCATGATTTGCACTTTACTTCCTTTTATATACTATAAATTCAGCTATATTGATTTGTCATTCTTCATAAATGACACTTCCATTTCTTCTCTCCATGCCTTTTCACTAGCTAAGCCCTGTGCCTGAAATGTTCTCCTTCCTCATCCGTGATTCCTGAATTCCTTGGCTTTTTTCAAGACTGAGCTAAAATCTCTTTCTGCAGGTGATCTTTCAGGGTTCCCATCCCTCTGTCACCTCCCTCCCCATTATTTTCCTCTGAGATTACATTCTGAGATTACCTGAGATTTTCTTCTGAGATTACACTGTATATTATATATATCTCATATGTATAAATTGTGGATTTTTGTGTTAATGCTTAAAAGTCACATACTGCTAGAGGATGTTCTGGAAACAGAATTTCTTCTACATCTTTAGTGTAGTTGTTTGTACAAACTAGACAAGACAATCACAAAATAAGACTTAAGTAGGCAAAAGTTTCACCTATACCCTCCCATCTCACAGATTGTCCACATCTTATTTCAGGTGCCTAGTTTTCTCCTCCCTTAGCCCTGCAGATTCGTCTTAGGAGAGGCTCTGATCTCAGGCATTTATGCTTAAAGTTACACTAAAGTTTATCAACAGCCAAAATAGCTAGATTGGGAGAACATTAGACCGAAGATCTAAAGGTACCTGGTTCGATCCTGAGTTTTGGCAGAACTTTAGGATGGCCCAGGTGGCACAGTGGATAGAGTGCTGGGCCTGAGTCAGGAAGACCCAAGTTCAAACCTGACCTCATACACATTAGCTGTGTGACTCTGGGGGGGGAAAAAAAAAAATCAATGTTTGCCTCAGTTTCCTTCTCTGTAAAATGAGCTGGAGAAGGAAATGGTAAACCATTCCAATATCTTTTCCAAAAAAAAACCCCAAATGGGATCATGAAGAGTCACTGAACAACAAAAGTTGATCTATTACCTCTCTTAAGCATATATGGATTGTAGAAAGCTAGGCTAAGGGTTTTTCCCCCTATTAATGAATGAACAAAGCATTAAGGGCTTACTAGGAGCAAAGCAAAGTATTAAACACTAAGAATATGAACAGAAAAGTAAGACAGTCTCTGCTCTCAAGAAGTTTATATTTTAATGGGGAAAACAACACACATGGAAGATTTCAGCTTCAAGTCATATAGAAAGGTCTCACGGTCCTTAGAGCACAACAGCAGATGGCAATAACTTGTCTTTAACTTCTTTTCACTGACAAAAGGTCAGTTTCTAATGCTGAACCATATGACAGTGCCAAGAACTTTAGGGACAAAAATTCCCTTTTCCGGTCTTTAATAGATGTGACCGTAGCACCTGCTAGAGCAGTTGCCAATCTGCATCTCCACATGGGTTGCTTCCTACCCTGCTAAGCACGTTTCCCTCCCGTTTGTCTCTTAGGATACCTGCTTCAGCTGAGGTGGTGTGCCTGGCCTATGAGTAGCTGTTGGTAGGGATGGCTGGTCTCTTGTTACAGATTCTACTTCCCTAAGGAGGAATGGGTTCAAGACCAGTGGGGTGTTACCACCCCAAGGCTCTTGTGCTTATCTACCTGTTGGGGGGCATTTGGTAAGCAGTTATGCTACAGTAATTTTATGTCCAATCTGGGATGCAAGTGGAGAAGGATATTAAACCAAGTGTACTTTATTACCTTTTATAAATTCTCAGATTCTAACAAAAAAAATGCTCTCAATGGCACACAGGCAGTTGTTTTGAGCTTGTTATATTTAAACCAATGCACAGAAACATAGGGCACAAGAGAGAATTCTGTTAACTGTCACCCAGAAATGGGCAATATGCTGCTCCACTTCTAAACTGAAAGTTTTTTAAGAGGTAAAGTTGTGTTCTTGCTTTCATGGAGAGGAGAAAAAGGAGAAAAGAGCACACTTCTCTTCCTTTTGTATTCTCTTTTTTAAAATATAAATAATATTTTTCCCCCAATTACATGTAAAGACAATTTTCACTCATTTTTATAATATTTTATATTTTAATATTTTAAGTTCCAAAATTCTCTCTCCTCCCCAAGAGGGCAATCTAATATGGGTTATATATGGAAAGCACAATTATAAAATGTTGCCTGGGGTACACTACCTTGCATCCTAAATAATGAGTAAAATGCATTTACTGGTTATCTTTATTTTTATGGAGTAGTTCTTCATTATCTTACTATGCTCCAATCCTCCCAACAAGTTTATTCAAACAAATGCCTATGTAACAAAACAAAATATGACTTCTGACCTCCACCCAAAAGTACCAATATAGCCACTGGATAGCATCTTGATGGGAACTGCTCTGTATTTGCCGAGTTACTCCTGGACATTATTTGGGATTCTAGAAGCAACAGTATCCAAAGGCTGCCAGTGACAATTCATCAGGGAATCATAGAGCTCTTCACTTCCCACCATAAACTCCTTGTTCAGGTTCTCAATATCCAAGGGAATCTGTGGATCTGCAAAAGCCAATAGTGCATGAAGGCTGGCTAGTTTTACCATTAAACAATTAAGTAGCTGATACTTTTCAATGGTTGTCCCAAAATAATTTTAAATAAGCATTTTGTAGTCTTTAAAAAGATAGACTAAAAATGTGTAATGTGGTCAAATAATAGGAAAATCAAAGTTTAAAACACCTTTTAAAAATAAAATGTTTCATTTTTGGAGAGTCCTCACACTTTTTTTTTTTAAATAAAAACTCTCACTTGTATTTACAACAAACATTCTTTTGTCTAAAACTTAAAGTGATACATTCTTAAATATATTATTTTCAGATATTAAACTTCCACTTTCATGATTAAATAGTAACTAAAGAGCAAGAAACTCTGAGATATGAGTAAGATGATTATTTCTTTAACTCAAGATACAAGACTGAGTATTTTAATTTGTCACTGGCTACCTAGAGTCCCCTACACATTTCGGCAAAAATAGTTTTAAATCTTCCCACATATTTTCAAATTTTCCCCCTTATGCAGATCTCTCCTGTCATTAGAAAAATAAAAATAACATGTTTTCCTTTCATCTCATTATCATCATTGTCCCCACCCAAGCTCCCACTACCCAACCTCACACACTTTGAAATAGCAGTAAGTTCTCACTGGGAAAAGCTATTTTTGCCAAGTCAAAGAGGAACATGACACTCACTGCCATATTCTGAGCTAGTAGGGAGAAGGAGGGGGAAGAAAACCCCCCAAAATTTAGCACCATGTATCAGTAGGGTTGGGAGGAATCTTAGAAAGCATCTAATCCAACCCCATCATTTTGGATTTGAATTTACTATGACAGAGACAGGCAAATTGACTTAACCAATGTCACACAGCCATTTTTATGGTAGACCCAGGATAAACACCCCAGTCCTCCTAGTAATCTGGTATTCTTTCTATAGTTTTATCTTAAATACTGAACTCTGGCTTCATAACAATGATTATACAACATCACTACATCCCATTCAGCCAATACTTAGTAAATATGTTGTGGATTACACAAAACTAAGCAACCTAATACCTGATGAAAGTTTTGCTTTCTAACTAATGTCCAACACTACAACAAGGATCACTTTAAAATACATTTTCAATCAAAGCAGCAGATAGATTAGCATCACCATTACCTTCAGTTTGCTCCTCATCATTATTTGTAGTCCAAGCCTAAAATTAAGCATGGAGATCTTAAAAGAAAAGTTACTACTATAAGCCTAATTACTTAATAATCATTCATTTCTCTATAAAATTTTTCTGTTATTTAAGGAAGGCAGGAATCTGAGGTTTGAACCCATGAAAAATTACAACATAGGTAAATTATAACCAAGAAAGGGGAAAAAAAAATCCGTGACTAGATAGCAACTTTTTTCATCTGTCCAATGAGGAGGGACCAGATATGATTGTTAAACTCCTATCGCAATTTAAAAATTCTTACATCTACCTTCTAAAAAAGGCCACATATTCTTAAATACACTTTCCCTACAAATAGGTTGCAATTTTTAAAAAAATGTTGTTACAAAACACTGTGAAAGGTAGAATGACCTTTTCCAAAGCCATAATGATGAAACATTCCGAGTAGCTGAAATCCGAAATACTAACTTAATTGTAATTGTTCAAGCTCAGTAGAAATTTACCATAAAATTATCTTTTGCATAAAGGTAATTGCATTTTCAACTTATTTATCAATGAAATGCTTTTGGTAACTAACTTCACTCTAAAATAGAAAAGCATATTGGAGTATGAACTTTTGTGTTTGTGGAATAAAGTAAATATTTAAATCAGGGGAATATAAAATATAGTGAATTCATTTAGATAAATAATTACCTCTGACACAGTCGGAATTCCAGCTAGATCTTTAGTGTTCTCCTTTGCTGAGGAGACATTCTGAACATTCTCATAAAATATAAAGTTATAGTTATATTCAAAATATGGTTCAAAATCTGACTGCAAATAGCAGGTTTGATGCTGTTGGTAATAGGTACCACAGTTGTCAAGTTGTAACTCAGCCTTCATCCTAACAGAGAACAAAATCATGAGAAAAGGCAACACGGCATAGTAGAAAGACTGCTGGCTTGGGGGTCAGAAGGTTTTGGTTTGCATCTCAACTCCTCTACCTCTGTGACCATGGGCAAGTTAGTATACTAACAGGGACTCAGTTTCTTCACCTATAAAATGAGGAGTTGGACAATAATTTCTAAGGTCTCTTCAAGTTTCAAGTTTAGTCCCCTAGAATAAGTTACAAATAACAGCACCCCTCTCCCTGCTAAACAGTTACATTTCTAATTTTAAAAAATCAGTCCAAAATGATTTGTTTCATTTGTTTCAAGAGACATTTTTAAAACATTTAAATGGCCAGAAGTTACATAAGACCTAGATCGCATTATAACATCTTTCCTTTTTCTTTGTAAGTAAGAAAAGAGGTGGGGAAGGAAAAGGAATCTCACCTTTGCCAGTACCAGAAATAATTGCTTTGTTGGGTTAAATCAAAATCTAAAGAAGTAGAACTCCTAGCCATTGATATTGAAGCTCTGGTTTTAAATAATAGCAACAAAGCCAAGCAAAGAAGTTGCTTCCTTGACCAAACCCTCCTGGCTTTCTGAATAAATACTGCAACCAATTCTTGACAAACACCTGCTTCAGAATTAACTCAGTTGTTTTCACTCTGATTAATTGCAAAATTCTCACTCTATACAACTTTCCCACAGTAACAGGTAAATGAAGTCACACCATAGTAATAAACAAAAATTTAAGGCTAACTCTACAATTTGATGTTTATCTCCTTTCAAGTCTTCTGATAGGAAATTAAACAGGAAATAACAGTACCTTTCTAGGGCAGTTTCTGTATGTGGTTCTGCTTAGTTTTTTCCTCTGGTTGTAATCATTATGCCATCAAACTTGCTGTAATATTTGGCAGATGAAGGGAGTATGTAACTGATGAGTACAAACTGTTTTCTGGTCATGTCTTGCAAAGAATAGTAAAGGAGTAAAAAGAATCAGCAGCTTTGGTGCTATTAATAATGGGTGGCACAGTAGTTGCAACTTAGATTTAAGAGAAAGGAAAGAGAAAATAGAACAAAATTATGAGAAGATATGAGTTAGTGTGGTATAGTGGAAAGAATGCTCTTTATAGGGCCTCAGGGCCCTGGGCTCATATCCCAACCCTGTTCCTTACAATTTGCTTTCTTGGATCAATCACTTAATCTTTCTGGACCTCAGGTTTTTTTGATACATAAAATAAGGGATTAATTCATCAATCCTTTAATGAAAAGAGGTTATTCATCAATTAACAAGCTTACTGAATGCCAGGCACTGTGCTAGTTGGTGTATAAGATCCCTTCCAATAATAAGTCTATGATCCTATAATCTATAAAAAGAATTAAATCTATGGAACCAATAATTTTTTACAAAAATCCATACAGTGTTTCAATAGAGAAAAGACTGCCTACAAATTTTATTTGGTAATTAATGGTGATAGAAGTGGAGGGTTCCATAATTGTCTGCCAAGACAAACACAAATTATTTTTACCAAAACATTCAATTGTATAATGTTTATTACATTTAAATGTAAATTACAAAAATAATAAATGCAATCAACCAGAGTTCAGGACCTTTTTATAACTTGAAGGGGAATACTACAGATTTGTTGTTTAAAACCAAATTCCTAAGAATGAAAGGTAACACTCTCTAAAATTCTCCATCAGAAATTTAAGTGGTGATTGTTTTTATTTTTGTGACTTCTTTGGGAAATAAAAGAGGATCTGATAAATACATACATTTATATCAGTGACAATGAATATGAAATAATGACCTTTATAGGCCTTTTGCAAAAACATACAGGGTTTCAAAGTATTGTTTTATTACTATAATACTCAATAAGCAGTATTTACTCTTGCCTAAATATAAGTGAAAACAGAAATCAGGTCACAGTACTAAAGAATAACTGCAATTTTAACAAAGTAAATGGACCAGAGATCAGAGTCACTCTCTGTTAACATTCTAAGCCCCATTAAGTGTGGTGAAAGTAGAAAGTGGCCTAGATCTAGACTCAGAAGTTCTGGGTTCAAATCCTGACTCCTTTAGCATGAGTATCTCTGAACCTTGCTTTCCTCCTGTGTAAAATAGGCACACCATTTCCACAATAACTTCATGGGATTGTTGTGAGAAAAATAACACATTGTCAACATCAAAGTGCTGTAAAATTTGAATAATTATTTTATGGTCAAAATTACACTAGTTCAAAAATCTAAAAAAGTTCTAAATTCTTTCATACTTCATGTCAATTGAAGCCATATATCATAGAATTTCAAAAGTCCCTTGGAAGAACCTTGAGAAGGCGTATGACCAGTCCACCTTCTCCTCCCCCATCAGTATCATTTTATCAACAAGTGAAACCTGAAGTCAAACATCTCCTGAATATCATAAAACCTTTTCTGATTATTCAAAAGAAATCATCAATTATTTAACTCCTCAGTTTCTAATCATGAACTTTCCACCCCTCACTACTCTACAAAACGCATTTGTTGTTCAGTAGTTTTCAACTCTTTGGGACCCAATTTGGGGTTTTCTTGGCAGAGGTTTACTATTTCCATTTCATTTTACAGATAAGGAAACTGAGGCAAACAGGGTTAATTGATTTATCCAGTGTCACACAGCTAGTAAGTGTCTGAGGCCAGATTTGAACTCAGGAAGATGTCTTCTTGACTCCAGGCCCAGGTGCTCTATCCAATTGTGCCACCTAGCACCTGTACAAGGTTATACAGTAAAATGTAAGCTCCTTGAGAATAGGAACTTGTATGTAGCAAGAGCTTAATGATAACTGAATTTTAATTTTGCTAATGAAATTAAAGCCCTCTCATTTCAGTAGGTTTAAAGGTATAAAACCATTGAATTAACATTACTGAAACTTTAAAAAAAAGAATACATATTGTCACAAGTCACCAATTAATGAGCTTATTTTTTTCCAAAATGATGTATTTATTCAAAAGAAAAGTTTATATCTAATGATAACTAAGTGGTTCTTACCCGCTACATTGAGTTATACAAAGCTTTACAGAGATATATTTTGGGCCAATCCAGCTGAACAGGTATACCCATATATATTCGTTCATTTGTGCTTTTTTCTTTCTGATGATGGAAAGCTTGCTCTTTTAAGTAGTTATAAAATTGCCCGTGCTAACTAATGAAGTGAGGGCAGGTAGGTGGAGTCTAAGTTCAAATCTAGCCTCATACACCTACGAGCTATGTGACTCTGAGCAAGTCACTTAACCCTATTTGCCTCAGCTCATCATGTGTAAAATGAGCTGGAGAAAGAAATGGCAAACCACTCTAGTATCTTTACCAAGAAAACCCCAAATGCAGCCATAAAGAGTTGGAAATGACTGAAAAATGATTCAACAACAACAAACTAATGAAGCAAAATGCTTTTTCTTTTATCTTTTTAAAATCTTTATCTTTTTTAAACAGAATTTTTAGTACCAAGAAAAAGTCACGAAAGGGAAGTCATGGGTAAGGAAGGAAAAATCTTGTAGCATTTCTTGGCAAGCTTTTTCTTGACTCTTTAGTTACTTTGTTTCCAGACCTCACACATATCCTATACAGGAATTGGATAAATCAGATTTGAGGGTTAAGAGATGGAAGGAAAGCTAAGAAAAATATGGAGCTACCTTCTAAATAGTTCCGAAAGCCAGAATCAACAAACATCTAAATGGCTATGAAAAACACTGTAGTGGGCACTGTGCTTTAACCCTATACCAAGAGCAACCTTATACCTTAACAGTTAAAGTCCAGCTAACCTTTTAAGCTGGTCTTTCTGCATACCTACCCCCAAAGAAAGGTCCCCTATTCTTCAGGCTTTGTTTCCAATTCCTCCCTAGTTTGAGCTCTGCTTCAAAACGTAGTGTGAAAAAATTACCTGGTTCAGGCCTCAGTTGTAAAGGGCATTGAGTCATAGGGTAGGTATTTTAAAAATATTTTTTGAAGGGCAGATGGTAACCCTGGATGGTAAGATCTGGAATCTTTAGTCAGGTGAACTACTCTGGGATTTAGTGTCCTTATTTCTTAAAATAAGAGGTAGTATGAATAATATGACTGAAATGACTTAACAACAACAGTATGAATGAAAACAACTTTGAATGACAGCTGAAGTCAGACTGAATGCTGCTGGCCAATACTGGTCCCACAGGACAGCTAACATTTATATAACATTTTAAAGTATACAAAGTGCTTTACATAAACTAATCTTATTTGATCTTCACAATAACCATGTGAGTTTGGTACAGTTATGATCTCTATTTAAGAGATGAGGAAACTGGTTGTTTGCTCTGACTTGTCCACAGTCCCATGGCTACTAAGTATCTAAGGCAGGATGGAACTCTTTTTTTTTTTTGCAAGGCAATTGGGGTTAAGTGACTCATCGAGGGTCACACAGCTATCGTCTGGTCTGACACTGCATTTGAACTCAGGTCCTCCTGACTCCAGGGCCAGTGCTCTATCCACCTCGCCTCCTAGCTGCCCCCTGGAACTCATTTCTTAACGTCTCCAAGTCTACCCACTTGGTGCGGGAAGGAGTTGGGGAGGTGGAATTGAGACTAAAGCAGAATGTTGCAGAAATAATCTGTCAACTTCTGATAATATATAATGCTCCTGGGGACAGGGATTATTTCATTTTGTCAGTGTAACTCTAGTGCCTGGCACACAGTAGGTACTTAATAAATTCTTATGGACTCTGCTGTAACAATCATTTTTTGGTTAACTATTGTGGAGAATTTAATTGGCTGGGGAGAGAGGTACTGGTTTTTGCTTGTTTGTTTTGGAATAGATGTGTGATTTAATTGATACAGGGAACTCTGATAAGGAAACTTAAGAGAGAGTTGCCTGGCACACTGGCTAAGTGACTTCCGTAGGATTCCAAAGCCAGTGTTAAAGTAGAAAGAGGCCTCACTCTGGATTCAGAGGGCCTGAGGTGGCCTCTTGAGTTCCTTTGTTGACCCACGATCTCATTTAAGTCTGACTCTGAGGTCAGTCCTGTGTCCACTCCCCTACGGAGCCTCTCCCTTAGGTAATGGCTGTGGCAATTAAAAAAAAAAAGGTATCAGTGAAATTTACCAACAAAAAGATATGGGTGAATAAATAAAAAAGCGAGTTTGTATTACATCACGTCTAGGCCCCCTACCAGCCCTAGGGAGAGACGGGAAGGTCATACAGCCCTTGGAACCTCAATTCCTCACATTTAGGAGATTTAGGGACATAAAATCTATACTTACAGTATATTTTTAAAAGTTAAATTCCTGCAAATTCGTAATTAAAGTGATTCCTAAAGGTCAAAAATCCTTAAAACCGCAAAGGAAACTGACCAAGAGCCGTGAACTTAAATCAGGTGTCCAGCGGGAACCGACTACGCTCCGCTCCCCGCCCCGCCCCCGCGCCTCCTGACCCCGCCCCCTGTCCAGGTCCTCGCCCCGCCCCTTATCCCTCAATCAGGCCCCGCCCCCACTCTCCGCCCTTCTGTTCCCGGTCCTCTCCCCACCTGTACCCGTACCCTGCACCCGCGCGCTCCCGCGGTCAGATCCTCTCTTCCCCCCTTCCCGCTCGCCCCCCCCCGCTCTTTCGTCACGACGTAGCGGAAGTTTCGATTCTAAACTAGCATCACCAGTCCAACTCTATGACACACCTTCTGTCTTCACTCCCACGCTTCTCAGGAGGTCCTTCCATTCCCCTCAATTGTCATTTTCAGAGTGGCTTTCTTTACTTTATCTTGGGAAAATCCATGGAACTGTGTTACGTGAGGAATAGTGTTGACTGAAACACAGGCGCATAGGCAGACAGCCCTGCATTGCCAGTGACGTCAACCGGGAGCGCCGGCGGGAGAAGGACCCTTTCGTTCCGTATATTAGGGTTCTTGAAGACTCGCGTGCTGGCCCCGCCTCCGGGCGCCGCGCTCCGGAAGGAAGTGGGGAAGGAGACACGTGCGCGTGCGCGGCAGTATGGAGCTAGTGTGCGGCTGCTACGAGCAGGTTCTTTTCGGGTTCGCGGTGCACAGGGAGCTGGGCGGGAGCGGCCAGAGCGAGGTGAGAGCGGGGACGGCGGAGTCGGGGTCAGGGCTGTGTCCCTTGGGCCTCGAAGCTGTTGCGCTCGGGGTTGGAAGCCAGGGTTCGAGACTCCCTCAGTCTCCTCTGCTTGACAGCCTGTACTCGGAGCGCACATGGACCGAGGACTGGGCGGGGGGGGGGGGGGGGGGCAGGAGACCCAAGCTCATTAGTCCTGTTGAAAAGCTTCAGCTCGAGGCTGGGGTTTTACAGGAGGAAAGAGGGGGCCCATGGTTCTGTGGGAAGAATTCAAATGGGGCAAATCCATTCTCTCCAGTAGTAATCAGAGCTCCCCTTTTTGTAACATCTTTACATTTGCAAATACCTTCGCTGACAAAAATCCAATGCATGCAGCTGTTAATTTCCCCATTTTACAGATGAAGAAACCGAGGTCAAGAGAGAAAATTGCAAAGCTACCATTCTACTAGAAATCTTAGGAATCCCAAGAATAGTGTTCTGTCCACTGCCAGTTTTGCCATTAGGTCCCCTTATGCACAGTGTTTGGCACTTATTAAGCACTTAATAAATGCTTCCTTTCTGACATATGCAGTCCCTCCCTGCCTCTTCTCTCCCCCCCCTCCCCGTTTCACTTCTCCCAGTTATAATTATATAGATTTTTTTTTTCCTCCTTGATTTTCATATTTTTTGTCTATACAACTCAATGCCATGCTCTTATACTACCTTGTATTATTTACTAGGTTGTGAGTTTTGTTTTTATTTTCGTTTTTTGGTGCTAGATTTCTCTCTGTGTTTTAAGCTTCTTGAGCTACTCCTAGCAATGTGGCATACAGTGTCAGACCACCTGAAATAAAAAAACTCTCAGCCCCCCAGAGGAATGGTCATACCCTTAATTTTGTCATCAACAGTTATTGTTCTGCCTTTAGGATCCAGAACTCTAAAGTTTCACTTTTAGACCATATCCTGTAATTCTTTCATTTCCCCTTCCTCACTGCTTACAATTATTTCCTAGTATGACTTGTACTAGTCATTTAACTTTTCTCAGACTCCATTTCAACATTTGCAAAGTAGTGATGATTTCACTTGGAATACCTATCTCATGATGTTTTTGTAGTATACTGTATTAGAAACTTTAAGGTCCTATATAATTGAACTGTTAGTTTACCAGTTCTGGGAACTGTCCTTGGTTAGTGTTCTGTTATGGACCTTATGTTTGGGAATACTGCCTCAAGTACCCCATCTAGAATTTTTTGAAGTTGTTTATCAAAAGAGTATTCCTTTTGTCTGACCTGCTTTCAATTAAGCTTTCAGTTTACCTCACAGAAATTTTGGGTGTTTTTGTGAGAGAAGCTGAGTGACTCCCTAAATCATGACATTCGAGTCAGAAGACATGCTTTTGTGACCTAACTGCCCCTTCATAGCCTTGTAACCATAATGTTTGATCCTGTTTTATAGAGTGGTTGGGGGAATCAAATCAAATGACTTTTTAAAAAGTGTTTTTATAAACGTTAAAGTGCTTTTTAATGTAAATCATCCTCAGCCAGGCTTAATGTGTAAAAATTGTATGGCAATGAACATTGCCTCAGTACTGCTAGGTTAGCTTTAAGGCATCTTCATTGGTGTCAAGCCATTTGTTATTTAATGGGTCTCATAGTTCCCTTAGAATATATGTAATAGATGTAATTGCCATGTAGACATAGCATTCACAAACCTTAATAGTGTTTGGGAACTTTACTTAGATAAGTAGATAGTCAGAACATATATTAAGTACATGCTATGTTCTAGGTTCTGTGCTGAGATCTGGGGATATATATTTGTAAGAAATTAAGATAATCCTTGCCCTCAAAGACCTTACACTCTAAGGAGGAAAGATAGTATATCAAGGACAGCTGGAAGGGAATAATAGTACATGTGAGATGACATAGTAGAAATGATATGGAAGCCTAGTTCTAAGCAAGATAGGGCTAAAGCTCACCTGTCAAAGCCTATCAAATCATATATTTGGAGGTGGAAGGGAACTCAGAGGTCACCTGTGCTAGTAGCTTCATTTTTACAGGATGAGGAAACTGAGTCCCAGAGAGGTGACATGACATGTATGGGCAGAGTCCAAGGTTGGGAGGGTCAAGAGATGAGGATGATGGCTAGAGAATCTTCAGCGTGATGAAGAGATGGCATTAGTGCCATACTTTGTCTGCCAGCTTTTTAGATGACATGCTGGTCTTCCTTATTTGGTTATCAGTTTTTTGTCTGGTGATTGTGTTCATTGATTTTTAAATTTTTTTTTTTGCTGTCTCTGTAGCAGGAGTCATTTACAGCTTGCATTGATCATTGAAAAGAGGCTATTTCTTTGTCAAAGTTAATCAATATGACCATTAATATGTGCTGTGACTATAGTTTTAGAGTGTGTCTTATTCACTTACAGAAATGGACCCCTGTGGCTGACTTCACCCACCATGGCCATGCTGCCTCCTTGTCAGCAGTAGCTGTAAATAACCGTTTTGTGGTCACTGGAAGCAAAGATGAAACAATTCACATATATGATATGAAAAAAAAGGTAGAACATGGAGCATTGATGCATCATAATGGTAAGAAAATTCTGTCTTTTCCAATAACTATATTGGTATTTTGTGTTGTATTTACATACATATCAGTACCTCTACATTAAAATATTTAATAGAACTATAAGTTTACCTAACGTGAAGTATTCAGGAAGGCAGCAACATCAACATGGTTGTTTCCTTTAGAACCAGAGGTTCTTAGAGTTGATGTAATATATCTAACCTTTTGTGTACTAATTACCATTTACATCAGACTGTGGCAGTTTAGTTCACTTGCTTTAGTAGTAGTTAGCATTTACATAAAGCATTAAGGGTTTCTACCTGCTTTACATATGTTATTTAATCCTCATGACACCCCTGGGAGATAGGTTCTATTATTATACTTTTTATAGTTGAGGAAACTGAGATTTAGCAAGGTCAAGTGACTTGCCCAAGATCACACAGCTTATAAATGTTTGAGTCAAGATTTTAACTCAGGTCTTTCTGACTGCTGGTCCAGCACTCTATCCATTGTACTACCTAGCTGCTGTACTTTTGAAAGACCGTGCTTATAAGGCCACAGCTCTGAATTCACCATTCATTTCAGGTGTTGTTAGGTAACACAGGAAACAAAAAAGTTTCCTAGTCATGGATTTCTCCACTTTTCTCTAGCCAGTGATTTATGCTCAGAACAATTCATATCCGCTACCACATTGGGAGAAACCAGTGATAGGTTTATATATTTGGAACTGGAAGGAAACTTAGAGGTCACCTATGCCAGTACCTTCATTTTTACAGGATGAGGAAACATTCCCAGAGAGGTGACATGACTTACCAAAGGGAAACAGATAACTAAGTAGAAGAGCAAGGATTTAAACCCAGGTCCTTTGACTGAATCTAGTGAACTTTCTACTATAATATACTTACTCATTATTTAAACTTAAAAGTGTCAGATCAGCACTTTTGAAGTAAAACATGATGATAGGTGAAGTATTTAATTGTCCCAATTAGTAGTTTCCAGTTTTAACAGTGCTAACTTGTTAGCATCTCATATATGTACATAACATTATAAAATGGAACTTTAACTGAAAAGTATAGTAATAATGTAATTACAGCAACTTTGACTTTCTTTTTGTTGATAGGCACAATAAATTGCCTGAAATTCTTTGGTAACGGGCACTTAATTAGTGGAGGAGAAGATGGACTAATTTGTGTTTGGGATGCAAAGAGATGGGACTGCTTGAAGTCTATTAAAGCACATAAGTGAGTCTGAGCCTTTTTCCCTCCATTGGAATTCTTAACTTGGTAACTAAAATTGGATGCTGAACTATTTCTTTTTTTTTTAGGGGACACGTCACTTCCCTTTCTGTTCATCCATCTGGCAAATTAGCACTGTCAGTGGGAACAGACAAGACATTACGGTAAATAATAGTTAACCAAATTTTTAGTTATCAGTAGTAGAATTAGTCATTGTTCTCCAAGCAAAACAAGTAATTTTTACTGCGGCATATTTTACTACCTTAGTTGGGTGCTTGTCTTTTGTATGTCTTCTGTGTCATAACTATTAGTCTTTTAAAGTTATATTGATGTGAAGAAAAGTTTTATAGTAATAATGAAACTGTTAAGATGGAAACATCATTCTTGGATCAACACCTAGTAATGTGTTTGTTATTGTGAATATGAAGTGGAAATGATGACGGACACTGGATCCACCATATTAAAATTTTCCCATAGACATTGAAGCAAGACACTCTTAAACAATAATATTACGGGGTAATAAATTCTTCAGATATTGCTAAAGAAGACTGTGGGTCATCTGAAAAACTGAGATGAACTGTTTTTAACAAAATAATATATAATTTTCCTCTGTGTTTGTTTTGATTAACACTTCATTGATTTAGCTTCCTGTTAGCATCCTTCAAACATTGAGTATTTGTTAAGCATTAGTTGTAATTATATTGATGATGGTGCCAAAAAAACCTTGTTTTATAGAACATGGAACCTTATTGAAGGAAGATCAGCATTCATAAAAAATATAAAACAAAGTGAGTATTCTGTTGGCAGAATGTTTTTGTTTTTTAAACTTTGTGTTATCTTTTTTATAACAGACATTTCTGCTTAATAGCAACTCTTGGCCTCCTCCCCTAATTGAACTTTCCCTTGAAACAAAGAAAAACATTTAAGTCAAAACAGTAGACATATCAAGCAATATCACTGTGTGTATCACATTTCATATCCATATAGTCTCCCACCTCTATCAAAAAGAGAGGTGTGTTTCATCATCAGCTCTCTGGAACTGAGATTAAACATTGCAGTTAACCAGAATTTGTATGTATTAGAGTTGCTTTTGTTTACCATATTATAAATATGACTAAGTTTGTTCTTCTGATTCTTAACTTTGTATTTCATCACTTCATACAAGTTTTTCCCTGAATCTCTGAATTTTTCGTATTAGTTTCTTAATAGTGCGAGAGGACCATAGATCTAAAGTTGGGGAAAAAAATTCATGTGCATTTGTATGTCACAATTTATTCAGATATTCTCTCATTGATGGACTTCCACTTTATTTCCAGGTTTTTGCTATTATTTTTAAAAAAACTTCTTTGAATATGTTACTTAGTTAATCTATTGGGAAATGGCTCTTGATTTTATATTGGCAGATTGTGTTTAGGTATAGTTAAAGTAGTTTTGTACAGATTGGCAATTTTACCTGAAAAATTATTTATGGCGGTAAGAAGGAGCAGTGTGGTGGAGTGTAAAATGTTTTGGATTTGGAATTGGAGGACCTGGGTTCCAATCCTAGCTCTTTCACCTGACGCCTTAGTCATCTTGGGCAAATCGGTTTTACTTTTGAGCCTCGTTTTCCTCAACTATAAAATGAGGGTGTTGGACTATATGACCTCTCAGGTCCCTTTCAGCCCTAAATCTATGAAGTTACTTTGGTCCTCTATTTTCCTAATTTCCATAGTGAAGTTTGTAGAAATAACTATTCTATTTTTGTGATTTTTATTCATCAGACAAATATTTCTTTAATTACTTTTAAAACTATAGATGCTCACATAGTTGAATGGTCCCCTAGTGGAGAGAAATATATTGTTGTCACAATAAACAAGATAGACATCTACCAACTTGAAACTGCATCCATTACTGGTACCATCACCACTGGAAAGAGAATTTCTTCTGTTACATTTATTTCAGTAAGTACATCAAACTAGCTGTGGAATTCTCAAGTCTGTGTGTATGTTTGTGTTTTCGATATTTAGGTACAGTATCCTATTTTTGATTCTTCTTAGGATTCCATACTTGCTGTGGCTGGAGATGAAGAAATTGTAAGGTTGTTTGACTGTGATTCACTAAAATGTCTCTGTGAATTTAAGGCTCATGAAAACAGGTATTTGCTTCTTAACACTTAAGCTTATTTCTTTTTTTCCTCCATGTGGAAGTGTCTGTGTTTATACTTAGATGTATATGTATTCACGTATTCATACACATTCATATCCCCAAGGGCAGCTAGGTGACACAGTGGACAAAGTGCAGGACCTGGAGTCAGAAAGACTCTTCTTCCTGAGTTCAAATCTGGCTTCAGACACTTACTAGCTGTGTGACCCTGGGCAAGTCATTTAACCTTGTTTGCCTCAGTTTCCTCATCTGTAAAATGAGCTGGAGAAGGAAATGGCAAATTACTGCAGTATCTCTGCCAAGAAAACCCCAAATGGGTCACAAACAGTCAGACACAACTGAAAAATGACTGAACAAATATATACTCCTTGTCTTTTGAGATCAGAGATTTTAAAAATATATTATGAAATACTTTGTGGCAGTAGCTGCTATGGAATTTTAAAATGTATATGCATATAAAAATGTATATTGCAATACCTGCAGTTATAATGATTAGTAACTTTAGCATGACATCAATATAAGTGACAGTTTCTATAATAGGATGGAAGGAAGCAAGCATTTGTTAAGTGCCCTACTTTGCTCACTTCAGTAGCACATATATTAAGTGCCTACTATCTGCCAGGCACTGAGATAAGAGCTTTACAACTATTATCTCATTTGATCCTCACAACAACCCTGGGGGTAAGTGCTGTATTATCCCCATTTTGCAACTGAGGAAACTGAGGCAGACAGCATTAAAGTGACTTGCAAAGGATCACACAGCTAGTAAGAATCTGAAACCAGATTTGAATTAAAGTCTTCTGACTTGTATATCTACAGTACTAGTAGATCCATCAGTGGATCTATGATCTCACCAATGTGGGTATTGCCTCCCTCCACCTGTGCAGATTATAGTATCTCATTTAAAAAAAATACATATATATATATGTGTATATATGTGTATACACATATATATATATATGTATACACACACACACACACATATTTTAACTTATGAATTCTTCCTACTACCCTCTTCCCAGAAAGCCATTACTAATATCAGAGTTAAAAGGGTGGGAGTGGGTGGATTGGGAAAGGAAACAGTTTAGCAAAACTGACTGACACAAAAAAAAGTCTGATGTTATCTATAGCGTTCTATACTACTTTTACTACTTCCGAAAAGAAGGAAGAGATTGGGGCCAAGCTTGATCACTATAATTTCATAGCATTCAGCATTGATTTTTTGTTGTTGTTGTTCTTTCCATTTACATAGTTTTGGTTTTCTATTTATTTCACTTTTTTAATGGTATTATTAATACTATATCCATTTTGCATTTATTGTGGTATATAGTGCAAGTATTGGTCTAAACCTAATTTCTGTTAGACTGCTGTCCAGTTTCCCCAGAAATCTTTGTCAGACAGTGAATTCTTTCACCATGACCAAGTTGGATTTTTATCAGGGATGCAAGGATGGCTCAAAATTAGGGGGAAAATTGACATAATCATATTAAAAACAAAAACATCCCCAAACTACATGATGCCTTTTTTTTTTTTTTTTTGCTAGGCAATGGGGTTAAATGACTTTCCCAGGGTCACACAGCTAGGAATTGTCAAGTGTCTGAGGCTGGATTTGAACTCAAGTCCTCCTGACTTCAGGGCTGGTGCTCTCTCCATTGTGTCACCTACCTGCCCCACTACATGATATCTTTAATAGACATAGAAAAACCTTTCACAGAATACAATACTCATTTATGCAGAAAACCTTACAAAGCAGTATATATCTCTTTCAAACCCCAAACAAGCATTACATGCAATGAGAAAATAATAGCTTTCTCAATGATGTGTAAAACAGTGATATCCCTTTCCCCCTTTTTTCTAGGGATTCTGGCAGTAGCAATAATACAAGAGAAAAAAAAAAAAGATAGGCAAAAGAGCAGATAACAACCCCCCTTTTACTGATGAAATGATTTATTTAGGAAATCCTGTCAACAAAGAAATTATTTCAACAATAGCTTCATTAGGGTTTCAGGATTCAAAATAAACCCATAAAAATCAACAGCATTTCTGTATAGCAATTTTTTAAAAAATGGGAATAATAGAGAAGTCCCATTCAAAATAAGTACAACATGCACAAAATATCTGGGAACCAATTTGACAAGGCACCTGTGTAGATACATTTTTAAAAAGTTTTATTTAGATGTTTTTACATTTTATATATTTACAGATACTTCCTACTTTATGAGAGATGTCTTATAACAAAGTAAAACTAATAATCCAGTGACCTCATCTGAAAGTGCTTGTGACATTTCACATCTGTAGCACCTCTCTGGTTTTAGAAAATTAATAGAAATCTATTTTCTCTCCCTCCCACTCCTCACTTTTTTTGGGGAGGGAGGAATTCTTGTAACAAATATATGCATTCAATTTTCCCTCAAGAGTTATATACGAAATAAATGTTTTGTGCCTTAAATCTCTCATGTCTCTAATGGAGAGCATTTTTTATCATCAGTCCTCTGGAATCATGAATGGTCATTGTATTGATTATAGTCCTTACGGCTTTGAAAGTTGTTTGTTTTTACAGTTATATTTACAAAATGCTCCTCAAAGACATAAACAATTTAAATCACTGGAGAGATATTCATTGTTCATATCTGAGCTATGTTGATATAACAAAAATGACAATACTACCAAAATTAATCTACAGATTTATTTTTAAACCCAACTACTAAGGTGGATACTTTACAGAGCAAACATCATAACAGAATTATTTAGAGGAACAAAAAAAAATCTAGAAAATCAAGAGAATCAATGAAAAGAATGAAATGAGAACAGCCCTCCTAGACCTCAGACTAGTTATTAAAATTAATTTGGTTCTGACTGGAAAATAGATCAATGGCACTGATCAGGCAAGGAGGTACCAAAGGTACCATACATTTTGTGAATCCTCCAGAGGAATTCTGCTTGCTGGAGCCTGTCCTCTGGTCTTCATTAATATTTTGAGGGACCAGGACTGCTCAGCTATTATTTCTCACTTTTGCTTCATAATTGCTTCCTTCCCCCCCCCCCACCATTTTTCTGGTCACATGTGCTTTCCTTGATGCTAGTTTTTCAGCATTGGCAATATGTTACTACCTAAAGCCATGGCATTGCACTCCTGCAGCCCCTGTTACTGGGGAGGCTGAGGCCTGTGGATCACTTGAGTTTGGAAGTTCTCAGCTGCATTGTGCTAGAGCTAATTGAATGTCCTCATTAAATCCAGCTCCAGTAAGGTAAGCCCCTAGGAGAGGGGACCACCAGGCTGCCTACTGAGGTGGTTTCTGGCCTTGTGAACTCTTGTTCACATTTGGTCACTACTTTACCTCTGTTAAATGTCTCCTAAGAGGTCATGATAAGTAGAGTCAGTATTGTTAGTTTTATTCATTTTTTATTTTCATGGTCAAATGGACATACATACCTTGTTTCACATGTTTCTGACTTTATCCCTTACATCCCTTACACTCTAACCTCTGATGATGATATGGCCCTTCTTTTTTGCCAAGGCTAGGTCTTGTAGCTCAAGTACCACCTTCAGCCCTTTTTTACCCCTCCCAGGGCCTACTGCCACACCCTTTAAAACATTGGCGCTGTATTTCTGTAGTACTCTCTGGGTAAGTGTGTCCTGACATCCCATTCAAATGTAGCTCTTTGAGCTGAGGAGCTCTTTGTCATCAGATTAATTTTTTCTTCTAGAGTAAAAGACATTTGCAGCTTTGAAGTCCCAGAGCATCATGTTATTGTTACAGCATCAAGTGATGGCTTCATCAAAATGTGGAGGCATAATCCAAATAAGGTCAGTATGCTAGTATAATACAGATAGAGGTCAATGTAATAGGGCTCTCACTGGGGTTTTGGTTGTTAGTTTTCTCTTTATCTTGCCAAGTCTGAACCTTGACTCTTAATGACCCTATGACCTTTGTCAGCCATGGTACCTATTGAAATCTTAGTTTCCTTATCTGGAAAATAGGGATAATCCCCATAGGGCCAGGCCTGTCGATAGGCATCTTTCTAGCATGACAGAGTCAGGTGTACTGATAAATGCTTTTATTTATGCTCTTTTATGAATCCATCTAAATGCTAGAAAATTTAACTCGGTGGTGTGAGGGAGTTTTGTAGTATGAATATGTGTGTGTGTGTGTGTGTGCACGCGCGCACGTGCTATACGTTTATTTCTGTGGAGGGCTTAGAAACCCACCATAAGACACAGTGGACACAATTTTCAAACGGCCTAGGAACACACATGGTTTTTCCCATTCTACATGCCTGTCCCACCTATCAGGTTGCTCATGAGGCTCAAATGGGGTAGGAAATCACCGTAATAAAGTATTAGGCAAATACAAAATATTACAGCTAATATCTAAAACAACTATGAATCTTATTGTTGGGAAGTGAAATTACTTGCATCTGAAGTTCTGTTATTCTGTGGTATTTGGCATTTTTTACATTGTAGATATATTTAGCCTTTGGGAAGTTTTTAGAGTTAATTATTGATTTCCATTAACACTATAGATTTTCAGAGCTAAATGAGTAAATTCAGTGGCCCAGATGTGAATTACCTTTTTAAAATTCAGAGAGGAAAGTAATAAACTTATGAAATAAACTTTATTAATATTGTGTTAGCCAGAGGCATAGAAAGAGAAAGATTTTAAGTATGTGGATCTGGGTTCAAATCCTGCTTCTGCTACTTATCTGTGTGATCTTGGGCAAGTCACTTCCCCTAATGTGGGCCTTGATTTGCTCATCTATAAAATAGGGGGTTAGGTGATTTTCAAGCCCCCTTCCACTTCTAAATTCTGGTCTGCACTTTTATAAACCACAGTGATTTTGAATAAAACTTTACTGAGGGGCACATATGGTGTATGAGATGAGTTGGGGACTTCATTTCTTTATCTTAAGAAGATTTTTTTCAAGTTTATATTTTAGCAACTCTAGGTTGTTATTTGTGATCTTTTAAAAATCCCATCTCACTCATCTTTTATCATTGAACCAGATTTCAAATTCCATAACTTTGAGGTAAAAAGGGAAGGAAAATAACAACAACAATAATACCTAGCATTTGTGAAGTGCCTGCTTTGTGCCAAGCACTGTGCTCAGCACTTGACAAATGTTATTTCATTTAATCCTCACAACAGATGTGGTACACTGTTATGTACAGTCGAGGAAGCTGAGGCACATGGAGGTTAAATGACTTGCATACGGTCACACGACTAGTAAATGTCTGAGTGGATTTGAACTCAGTTGCCTGACTCCACTCTATCTGCTGCAAAGGAGACCAAGGGAGGAAAAAGTGAATGGTATATGTAGTCAGGGCCACAGTCTTTAAAATCCTGACAGTAGGTTTTGTTTGTAAAGTGTTTTCATGTAATGTGTATAATTTCTAGTAATTTTGGATGTCATATCAGGTCACTTTACAAAGAACTGCAATGACTGATTCAACGGCTCTTCTTATGCTGGGGTTTTTGTTCCCTTAACTACTCCATGAAGTGAATTGACTTGTCACTTAATAGTCAAGACTTGGAAATGATAATTTGTTGTGCTTTATTATTAGATTGATGTATTTCAGGATTTTTATCCATGTTTTACTACTTTATTGTGAGGTTTTTACCTTTTATAGTTATGCAAATTCTAATGCTGAAATGAAAACCAAAAGAAATTATTTTTAAGTTAATGTTGCTTATGGCATAAAATCTTAAAGTCATACTGTTTTCTTAATGGATAAAATGAAAAATCTAATTGCATTAAAAGAATCTAACATTAACATATTTCAGTTTTATTTTCCTACTGCTTCAGAAGACTCCTCCATCTTTACTATGTGAAGTAAACACTAAAGCCAGACTCACCTGCCTTGGAGTATGGCTAGACAAAGTTACAGATGCCAAAGATCAGCTTCCTACAGCTGCAGCCCCTTCTCCTGGTAACTGATGATGATCACTTCTATTACATTTAAAATTTTGAGTTTATCTTTTGCAGTGGTTCTCAAAAGGTGCCCTGCTGTGCCTAGAGTTTTGCTAGGTGTGCCTTGAATCTCGAAGTGTCTGCCCTTAGCTGCAGGTTGCTGCCCGCTCCGTAGTAATTCTAACTTCAGAGGTGCAAAGCCACTGAGTCTTGGTAAAAGAGATTAAGAGAAAGGAGAGGGCCCAGCTCTGGGGCCTGATTGCCCAAAATCCCTTCTTTTTTGCTGACTTATATATTCAGTGTATCAAAATTTCTTGTGGCAAAGAATACTGTGCAGGAAGCAAATAAATTTTGAGTTCCACTGACCTATTAATGCAGATGTTGTACTCTAGATGAGAAATTGGTATATCTATTCTGAATTTCATTATTTAGATGATTTGTCTTGGTGTTTGGAAAAAAAAATCTTATTTTTTTCTTCACTGTCACTCTTGTTGTGTTTCAGTAAACAAAGAAGAACAAGAGTTCAAAACTAGCCCCCAAAAATCTGATGATTCAGCAGGAAAACAGCAACAATCCAAGAAATTTGGTTGGACTAAGGATAATAAAAAACCAACAAAAGCAGAAAATGTAGTGTCTGTCAAGAAAAGAAAATTGGAAGGTATACTAGAAAAGAAGAAAAAAAAGAAAGTACAAATCACTGAATAAATCTTTGAAAATTCAAGAAGTCTTTATAATGAAATCATTATTTCTCAATTTTCTCCTAATTATTTTTGTTTTTGAGTAAAAGTAAGGAATTTCTACATATGAGAAATTCATGTGGCACATATATGAAAGCTTCTTGTATTTTAGAGGTCTTAGTGTGTTAAGTGTATATAACATGGTAACATAAAATATGTAATATTTTTGTTATGTAAAGTAAATAATGTTTGAATTTACAAGCTTTTCAGAAGCCCTAATACTGTTCTTTTCAAATTCGAATGTAAAATAAATAGAGATGGAGATTTCCAGTGTGGTGAGAAATCAAGTGAAAAAATATTTTTTCAAAGTTGTAAAATTGTTATTAAAAAAAGTTGAAAAAGTTTGTAAATGATATAGGGAAAGGTAACATTTAAAGTATTGGTTTCATCCCTTCTACCAAGAGTGGAAACAAATCTTAGCTGACATATGACTCAGTATTCTCAACAGAGGTGAAGAGACACAGGACACAGTCTGCTCATTGCAGTGGAATTGCCTCCTAACCAGTTTTCTGACTGTTTTGAAATAGCAAAGTAAGAAAGGTGAATGCTTAATGCAGCTGCACAGAGAACCAAATACTTGAAGCCTATAAAGATGAACAGGGAAGCCGTAAGGAAAATGGATTTTGTTTTTAGTCTGATAGACAGAATAAAGTAAAAATTTTCTTAAATGTGAGTTATAACTTTTTTTTTCTTTGTAAGGCAAGGTTTAAGTAATGGGATGATTAAAGAACACTTTTTTTATGGGTAGGGTATGTTTATGTGAGTGAAATAAGAAAACCAGATACTTGGATTTGCAGTATTAGATTACATGAAAAAAGGATAAAGATGGCAGGAATAAAGTCTGAGAAAGCTGGCAACCTAGTGTGTTATCTGAAATTTCAGTCTATGCCTCCTGTGAGTTCAAAGGACTATACTTCTCTAAAGATGGAAGGTTATACCATACAGGATTCAATGTTAGTAAAAGTCCATAGGGGATTAAGGAGTGAAAGTTTAGCATGAGGATCAGGTTTATGCTAGTGTTTGCTGACTAGATACACAGAAGAAATTTACCCAAGTGATAACAGAGTCTTTGTTTGGATTCCATGTTGTGGAATTACCAAGCAGTCCTTAGCTATCTAAGTAGTTAAATCCATCAAGATGGCCTTCCTTTATATAGAATGATAGTCTGTAGTGAAAATTGCATGTTCTGCTCATGAAAATACAGTGTGACCTGCCCCATTTGAAACAAAAGTATTCCTTAGGGTTATCTAAGTGTGAGCAAGCTGAAAGTTTTCTAAGCCAGTTTATGAGAAAAGTGGCCACGGTTCAGGCCCTGGTTCTGCCACTTCTGTGAAACCATGAACAGCTTACATAAGCTTTCCATGTTCCCATTTCTTCGTCTGTAGAATGGGAGTAATAACTTGCATCGCCTGTTTCATGGTAATGTGAGGAAAATGTATTGCCATTTGGCTACTGTGTAAAAGCAAGCTATTGACTCTGTATGTGATATTTTAAAAGAAAGTTAATTTTTAAAAATAGGTATATTAATCCTATTAAGTGAACATTACAGAACCTCCAGTGCAGGAATCCCTTTTATATATCCCTGAGGTGGTAACTTAATCTCTGCATAAAATACTACTTTCTAAGGCAGCCCATTGCATTGTTTTACACCTATGTTCTGAAGCTCTGTTGATGAATGTGTACTCCTTATACTCTTTCCTGTTGCCCCTAGTTCTGCTTTCTAAAGCAGAAGACACTTGGAATGTGTTAAGAGAGCTATGGTGTCCCTCCTTACAAACACTCTTATCACCAGCTTCCAGTTTAGAATTATATGATTTAAAATTAAAAGTGACCTTAGAACTCTTCTAGCTCAATCCTGTCCTTAAATAGATAAGGAAACTCTACTAGCCAGAAAGTTTAAGTTACTAGTGTCATAATGTCAGCAAATAGCCATAGTGTTAGATTTGGACCATTTGGACTGCAAAACTGGCGTTCTGTCCTCTATATTGCAAAGCCTCATTCATAACTTCCATTTCAATGAGATGAGGCTGTGTCCTTGTCTTAGTAGAGATGATGTGGTCATTAATAGTGGATGCAATCGAATTCTGTTCAGTTCAACAAGCATTAATTAAATGCTGGCTGTATGCTTTGTATTATAATAGGTGTCAGGGATGAGGGAATAGAAACTAGACCTGTGATTTCAGTGGCATAAGGTACTCCTGGTCATCTCCACATTACACCCCTTGTATCCATCATCTTTATCCCCCTCCCCTGAACCTTGGATTTTGCACCTGAGACTCTGGGCTCTGACAGATAAGCATTCACTTTAACTCTTAGAACTGGGCCTCAATACAACTTTCTGACCATCTCGACATTCATATTGTCCCTCCGTTTTCACCTCCCCTTTATATGTAGTCTTCCGCATTAGACTAAGAGCAGAAACCGCCTTGCTTGTACTTGAATCTCCAGCACAAGTAGTGATAAACACTAAGCACTCAATGCTCTTCTATCCCTAGTGAGGGAACTCTTTACTACTGCAGGTGGCACCTTCTCTGCAACTTACAGCCTTTGAGTTTCCTGGAACACAAGGAGGTTTAAGTGACTTACCCAGAGTCAGAGGTGGAATTTGAACCTAGGTCTTTCTACACTGAGGTCAAATTTCTATCCACTACACTACCATAGCTACAAATACAAAGAAAACCTGTATGGAAACAATCCACGTGAAGGGGCTTAGATTCTGTTAGAGAGAAATCATATGTACACAGAAGATATATACTAAGTGACATCTGATGGAGTCATAGGGCAATAGGTTGTCATGCCCTCAGCAATGATAATGTTTAAAATTTTTATAATTTTTTTCCAGTTAAAAACTATTTCCCTCCCAACTAGGAAGAAAAAAAAAATCCTTCTAACACATATGCAGTCAAAACAAATTCCTGTATTGGCCATGTCCAAAAAATGTCTTGTGCCCCCTGAGTTCATGTTTCAGGAGGTCAGTTGAATGTTTTCTCATTAGTCCTCTGGAATCATGGTTGGTCAAGCAATGGTAATGTTTCGATTATCAATACTTGAGCAAGAGGGGAAGGCGTGCAATGTACTCAGCTATCCCTAGTCCTGCCTGATGATCAAGACGCTAATCTGTGAAGTCCTAGGACTTCGCTGACTATAAAGGGGTGAGGCAAGTTTGAGGGACTTAGTTCCAATTCTTAGGTCAGCCCTTGCCCACCTTGTTTAGATTTGAAATCTAATAGATACTTGCACATTTTTCTGTTGAACATGTTTTTAAAATCCTTTTGTGCTGTTTTTATATATAATCATTATATTTGAATACCTGTACTGTTTCTTTAATAAAATTGACTATGTTTTTCTAAATAGAGTATTTGTGATTTGAGGTATTTGTAAAGGATTTGTTTTTGGTAAGAATCATTTCCTTTGGGAAGTTGAAAGCTGGTTAATGGATTTTCCATCTTTATATAATGAGAATTTGGCATAGTGCCTGTTTCTCTTGGCTGTAGACATTTTGTACTTGTATCTTTGGGTGGCTTACCACACAGAGAATGAGAAGCTCTTTGATTGACTGTGAAGGCTCCAAAAGATCTGGACAGCTTCCACCATCCCTCTTGTTTCAGCTGCTCCATTTCTGGTAGTGTGACGGACACCTTTGCTTGTAGCATCAGGTGAGAGATCATACTTTAAGGAGTGGGGTCTTTTCTATTCTGAGGCCATATGGCCAAGAGAAACGGGTCTCAGTGCTGAAAGCTTCAGACAAGTCAAAAAGGATAAGGACTGAGAAAAGACCATTCGATTTGGCAATTAAGAGATTATTAGTAATTTTGGGGAGAGCAGTTTCAGTTGAATGATGAGGTCAGAAGCCAGATTATAGAGAGTTAAGAGAGTGAGAAGTGGAGATGCTGATTGTAAGCAGCCTTCTCAAGGAGTTGAGTCACAAAAAGGAGAGAGAGAGGGCAAAAGTTAAGTGGGAATGGAATGATCAAGGAAAGGTTTCTTGAAGACATGGAGACACAGGCAGCTTTGTAGGTAGTAGGGAAGCAGCTGATAAATGGGGAGAGATTGAGGATTAGTGAGAGTGGAAGTAATGGGGGCAATCTGCTGGAGAAGACAGGATGGAACTGGGTGGATTGTGGATGTAAAGGAGTTCAGTCACTCATTACCTCTTGCCTGGGCTATAGAGTTAAGATCTGAAAATTCTATAGTGCCCTAAAGTTTGTAAGACAGTTTACACAAATTACATTATTTGACACACAGATGAACCTTGTGAAGTAGGTACTCCATGTTCTTATCTACCTCAATTTACAAATGAAATGGAAGTTCAGAGATCTGTGATTTGCCAACAAGGTTAGATATCTGAAAACATGCTGAGAAGAGGCAAGATTTGAAGCCAGGTGTCTTAACTCCCAGTCCAGCAAGCTACACCAAGTTGCCTCCTAACTAAATATATAATTAGTCTGTCTAAACTACAGATATCATTCTTTTGAATTTTTGAGGTTGAAGGAGTTTGGGGGAAAAAAAACCCCAGCTATTCCATCATCTTTCTGGTTAATAGGATTTACACATTTCCCCATATTTCCTCCTTATCCTACAAGGCTCAGATCAAATCCATTTCCTAGATGTTTTCCTTGATTTGATTCAACCCAGAATGTTTTCTGTCAATTCCCAGAGAACTTTGCCCATCTCATTGCATTTTCACATTCTACCTTGTATTATAGTTTCTATGTACTAGGCTGTAACTTCCTAGAGAGCAAATGTTGAGTCTTTTTCTCCTTTGTTTCTACATTGTATACCTAACCTAATACCTAGCATATAGTAGGTACTCATATTTGCAGCTAGATGGCACAGTGGATAGAGTGCTGGATCTGAAGACAGAAAGATTCATTTTCCTGAGTTCAAACCCATCCCCAGACACTTACTAGCTGTGTGACCCTGGGCAAGTCACTTAACCCTGTCTGCCTCAGTTTCCTCATCTGTAAAATGAGCTGGAGAAGGAAATGGAAAACCATTCCATTATCTTTGCCAAGAAAACCCCAAATGGGGTCATGAAGAGTTAGACACAGCTGAAAACAACTAAACAAACAACAAATATTTATTGAATGAATGTCTGTCTTACCTTTAGGGAATTAATATGATTTTCCTTTCTTTTACAAAGAATGGAAATATACATGGTTTATAAATTGCATTATTTGCATTATAAATTGCTCTTAAAATGCTTACTGCAGCCTGATTTTTGGTTTTCTCTCTGGGCTTAAAGAAATTAGACAAATAAAAGAATGTAGTAGTAGAAAGGCATTAAACAAATTGCATAATACCTTATCCACTTATTGTTTTAACTGTGGTCAGTTTTTCATTACAACACTTTTTTTCATGACCCTCACCTTTTTGCCCACCAGAATGTGCTTATAGGATATAAAGGAACTTTAAGGAAAAGTACATTAGACAAGTTAAATCTCAAGCAAAACCTTAAAATTAATTTCAAAACCAAATAAAAATAATTTTGCTATTATTTATACTGCTACTCCCCTTGATTGCTATGGATAATTGAGAGCATAACACAGAATAACCTTTTTAAATGGGCACAGACAGGAATAAAGACTGGGCATCAAATACCACATGTCATCCAGATATTTATGCAATAGTTGACATAAAATTGCAGAATTTCAGAGCTGAAAGGGGCCTCGGAAGCCATTTAGGTCAAGCCCTATCTAAACAAGAATCCCTTTTACATCTATGACAAGTGATTGTCCAGCCTTTACATATATTCCTCAGATTCATTTTGACAGCCTATTCCACTTCTGGATAGCTCTGACTGTTAGGAAAATTTTCCTTAAATTAAGGCAAAAGCTGTTTCTATACAATGTCCATCCACGGCTCCTAATTTGGAACTCTGCCCCAGGGCCAAGCAGAGAACTCTAACTTTTTTCCCACCTGATCATAGATTCCATGTTGCATAGTTTGTATTATGAGTCGTACTTAAAACTTGCCACAGCCTGATTTTTGGTTTTGCCTCAGGGCTTACAGAAATTTAACAAACAAAAGAATGTTGGAGTGGAAAAAAAAAACCCAGATTGATGGGCAGAGGACCTGGGTTAACATCTCAGTCCTGTTATTATACTGCACATATGACCTTGGACAAGCCATTTAATCTATATGGACCTGAATTTTCTTATTTGTGAAATGTAGGGGCTAGACTAGGTGATTTCTAAGGTTTGGATGAGCTCTAAATCCTATAATCCTGATGCTCAAATTTTAAAATATGTTATTCCTTAGACAAGACAGTCGATTAACCTCTTTGTCTCTCAGGTTACATTTCTTCAAAATGAGGTTGGACAGGATAATGTCTCATGTCCAGGCCAAATCTCACGTTTTATGATTGAAAAGAGTTCTTACATTGGAAAATATTATAATTAGCTAAGTGAAATTCTGCCGACTTTTAGCAACTAGTATTATCTTCTTTTAGCACTCAAAAAAAAAAAAGCCAACAGCTTTCCTTGAAGCCTTTCTGGTATCACCCTTGAGCTCTAACCCTGAAGAAGACAAGTGATGAGATAGTGACAAGATCAGCAGTCTCCAGAGCAGCCTCTTGTACCATCTTGGTCACACCCAACAGACATATTTAGTGGTTTAGTTAAATAACTCACAGCTGAAGAGCCAGCAAATTAGATAGTCACCAGGTGTTAATGGAGCTAAAAGACAAAGAAAAGCAAGCACTTGGGTAATTTTCTTTTGGATTAGGCTGAAAGAAGTAGAAAAGTTTTTATTTGATATATGTGGAGAGGGACATAATAATGGTTTTTAAAGTTATTTTGAAACTTTTAAGAATAGAGTAGCCATAGCTACCATTTATATAGTGCTCTATCGTTTGCAAATCCTTTTTGCTTGTTATCTCATTTTATCCTTTCTACAATGTAAGAAGTAGGTAGTGTAGGTATTATTATTCCCATTTTACAAAGATGGAATCTGAAGCTCAGAAAATGTTAGTGACTAGTCCAAATCCAAGGTCCTACAAGCTATTAAGTGGCAAAAGCAGGATTAAATCCACAATTGCTGCCACCAATTATGTTGCAGAATATCACCAGCATGATGTGCTGTCACTTTAAAAATTATTCATTAAATTTTTTTTTTGTCACAGCTATTTTTAAAAAAATCAGAAATCCATTGGTGGCATTCAATAGCATGTTAGATTTAAGTCACATTTATCATAGAACAGACTTGAGTCTTTATGTACTACATTTTGAAATCAGAGGATCTATATTTGAATGGTCTCTTATTTTACTTTCTACTACCTACTTTCCCTCCCTGGGCCTAAAAGGAGGGGAGTTTGACCCAGCAGTAGGTACTAACTACATCGTGCTCCATTAAACATCTGAGGAATCCAATGCCATTATATAATAACTAACTCATTAATCCTCATAACTCTTTCCAGAAGTGGGTAGCTGGGTGACCAGGATAACTTTTTAGAATAGGGAAATCTTTTTTAGGTTACAAGTAAGCACGCTTCCACACAGAGAGAAGGAAACAGCAAACCATTCCAGTATCTTTGCTAAGAAAACTCCAAATGGAGTCATTAAGAGTCGGACACAACTGAAAATGACCGAACTTGCCCCGACTCATCTCCATCATTTATCTCACTCAAGCCTCCTTAATTTTTTTAAATTCAATTTTATTTTCAATTCCTAATTCTCTCCCTCACCCACTTAGAAAGCACTAAAAACAAAACCGTTACAAGTATATATAGTGATGCAAAACAATCAGCCCTCAGCTAGACAACACAAAATGAAATTTAATAAATAGCTGGGGGGAGGGCAGGATGCAAACATTTTTCAGCACGTGGCTACCTAATTTCCCCCCATTCCCCTCCAACAGCAGGAGGCTGTGGGCACAAGCTTTATTGCAAACTCTTTTTCTTCCTGTTTTCATTGTCTCCGGGTCTTCAAGATGGCTGGACGCCTCCTTGACCTCTGCCTAGGGCCGGGTTTTGGGACCTGATGGCCGGAGCCTGCTGAAAGGCCAGCCTCCGCGGCGGTGATTGGCCGCTTTTTTTTTTTTTAAAGGAAGGCTCTTTCAGTAACGCCCACGCGTTCTTCCCCGGAAGTGTTTTATTGTTGTGGAACGGTGAGCGTGCGAACGTTCTCGCTGTAGAACCTTCGGCTCCACCCGCGCCTCCCGCCCCAGCGCCCTGCTCAGGTTGGTTACGGACTTAGGTGTCGGCTTCCCTGCCGCGTTCCGTGTAAAGGGATTTAAGTGCATTTTACGGAGTTGTAAAGTGATGCGGCGTTTTGTTGGTTTGCTTTTTTTTTTGTTTTGTTTCGAGGTTTTTTTTGTTTTTGTTTTTGCATTTCTTAAAGCATGTTGTAAATCCTGCTCGAAATCCCCTAAGTAAAACGTGTTGACTTTAGTGCTTAAATAGCCATCGCAGAGTCGTGACTAATTTATACAGTTTTTAGCGTCAGAAGTGAAAGTCTGTTGGGGACGGATTGTGTAATGCTCCCATTAATGCTATTTCCAGGCATGTTTTTTTTTTTTGCTTGTTTTTTTTGTGTGGCTCTGTGTGCATACATTTCACTGTTTGAAGGTTTCTGCAGCGGTGAATAAGCAAAAGAGGGGAAAGAGGCTTGCAAGATGGATTCTGGCTTCATTAGCTAAATACAGAACAAGTAAAAGTAGGAGCTGGGCTACTGCAAGTGAATTCTAGCCTCATTAGCTAAAATATAAAAACAAATTGCGGGAAGCTCCCATAGCAGCCTGTGCAGAGGTCGTTTATTTTGCAGAGCTGAAAGAGAAGTTGATTTTCCCTTTAACATTTCATTCCTCCTACCCCAGAGTGTAATTTAAAAAAAAAAAAAAAGGAGCCATATGAGGAACCTGTAATTAAAGTGACCTTGTATTCAGCAGTTATATCTTAAGCAGAAGCACCTGCCAGAGGTAGGTAGGGTTCCTTCGAAGTTGAGTTTGGAAGCTTCACGTGTTAGGACAGTGACAGCTTTCTTAGGCTAAATGCTAGGGGCGGAACACCAGCTCAGTCTTAATAAATTGGAAGTGCTTTGAGCCTGGGGACTGTATCAGCCGAGAGGCTAGGCCTCCGAGGGATTCCTTTTTTTTTTCCTGTACTTCTTTTCTTTTCTTTCTTATGTTTTGGCTAGACAGTGGGGTTAAGTGACTTGCCCAGGGTCACACAGCTAGTAAGTGTCAATTGTCTCGAGTTCTCCTGACTCCGGTGCCAGTCCTCTATCCACTGCACCACCTAGCTGCCGCTCCAGTTTTCAATAGGCAGCAACTCTGTATGGGCGAAACATTAGCATATCTGACAGACACCCATAGTGGTAGGCTATCTCTGAAAATCCATCCAGAACTGTGCTGGGAAGGAAGCTGGTCCTGCTGCCTGTATTCTGTCTCCTAGACCAGGTATTAAATAGAAGGCCCTAGGTTCCTTTTAGGATCCACAGGATCTTAGAGATTATCTGATCCAGCTCCTTCATTTTACAAATGTCATGAGTCCCCAGGATGTTGGGACTTCCCTTGAGTCACCTAGAGGAGTCTATTGGCAGAACCCATACTAGTACCCCGATCCTGAAGTTACAGTCATAGTACTTTTCTGAGCAGTGAAGGACATTTATGACTAAGCTGCCTTCTCAGTTGAAGGCCAGGACCATTTCATTTTTGTCTTTGTATCACCAGTGCCTAGCAAAGGTCCTAGTTCGTAATAAATAAGTGCTTGTTGGCATTTTTTTTTGGTTGGCAACTTTTTTTTAAGGAAGATTTATTAATTATTGTCAGTGAATTCCTATTTTTCTATTTTCAGGATGGCTCTAGACTGGATTGGCTTTGGCTATGCAGCATTGGTTGCTTCTGGTGGAATAATTGGCTATGCAAAAGCAGGTATGCTCTGATTCTTACAAATCTTATTTTTCTAACTGTGGTGACTGGCCACTTTATTTTTCACATTAATTAATTTTTACATTTTGAGTTCCAAATTCTCGAGAATCCACCCCTTGAGAAGGCAAGCAATAAGATATCAATTACGTATGTGAAGTCATGTAAAACAATTTCCATGTTATCCATGTTGCAAAAAAGAAAGAAAGAAAGAAAAAGAAAAATAAAGAAAATGGAAAAAAGTATGCTTCAGTCTGTACTCAGTTCATCAGTTCCCTTTCTGGACACAAGTAATAGTTTTTATTATGGTTCCTTTGGAATTGTCTTGGGTCATTGTATTGACTAGAGTAGCTAAATTTTTCATAGTTTATTGTCATTGGTGACTGGCCATTTTGAAGGACCAATGAGTGATGAATTTATATATAAAGGGATGGTTTTGTTTTGGTTATAGTTTCACTTAAACCACATGGATGGCTTGAGAGAGGTGGGGCTTATTGTAGGCCTGTGGCCCAGGATCAGAGCTAGAAGGCAGCTTACAGGTCATTTAGTCCAGACCCTTCATTTTCCAGATGAGAAAACAAGCCCAGATTGATGAACTGACTCACCAGTGTTCACACAGGTAGTAGGTAGCAAAGCCAGAATTTAAACTCCAGCTTCCTGACTCCAAATCTGATTTTCTTTCCCCTGTAGCAGTTAGACAGATACAGCTCACTGTTTTTTTTTTTTTATCCAATGTACTAGTAAAATAGCTTGCTTCTGATTTTGTAATGTTCAGTGTCATCTTCGCTTTATACAAATGGCCAAGACACAGGGCCAAGGCACGTGATTGTCATTCAATGCCAAGTAGTTATCATCCCAGACTCATAATACCAGAAAGAACCTTGCTGTGAGTCCCCAAGGAAGAGTACTCTGTCAGGACCCTGAAACACTTTGGTAAAGTGCACTTTGCGGCACACACTTCTCTCCATCCCCAAATTTTCATGCTTGTTTATCCTTCAAACTTGTTTATCATAGGCTTATAAATTTAGAACTTAAAAGGTACCTGAAAGGTCATTGGTGGTGTGACTTACACTTATCATTTATGTGACCTTGAGTATGAGGTGGGATTTGAACCAAGTGTCCATCCACCACACTAGCTCCCAGTTGTTTTCCTGCTTCCTTATATAAATAGTGCCATTTAGACTTTGAGAGAGTTCATTGGAGATTCTCAGTGATTATTTTCTTGGGTGCTATTCTATATAGTCTTTCTTCCATTCTTGTTTCCTTTTTTCTTTCTTTTCCTCCCTCCCTTCCTCCTTTCCTCTCTTCCTTTCTTCCTAGTTCTAGTCTCTTCACTTCTTCCCCTTTACTCCCTCCCTTTCTTCTCCTTCTTCAGTAACTGGTCGGACCACAGTTCTTTTTTGATATTTCTCATTGTAATAAATGTAATTTTGGCAAGGGCAGGCTGCCTGTGACCCACAGTGTGAAACAGCTAACGTGGATTGGATTTGTTCTAGGAAGTGTTCCATCTCTGGCTGCTGGTCTTCTCTTTGGTGGTCTGGCAGGCCTGGGAGCTTATCAATTATCTCAGGATCCCAAGAACATTTGGGTTTCTCTAGGTAAGTATTCTTTATGATCTACTGACTGAGAAATAGGCAGTGTTAGCTTGAGGGTATTGATGGAGTGGGATAGAGTGAATTGGTTATATTTATAGACTCTTTTCCTGTTGTGTGAGAAGCAGCATGTTGTAGTAGGCAGAGAACTGGCCTTAGAGTCAGGAAGACTTGGATTCATGTCCTTTCTCTGACACATCCTACTAGCTGTGTGACCCAGGGCAAGTCACTTAAACCTCTTGGTACCTCCACAGTTTGAGATGGAGGTGCTGATCTGCAGCAGTGTAAAGAGTTTCCCTGCTGGTCGTTCCCTACAATGATGAAGTCACAGATCCAGGATGGAAAAAAATTTCAATTGTTTTCACCCCATTCATGTTCAGAAAAAAGTTAAACATAGAGCATAATTTGCTGTTATGTATATTTGCATAGTCATGCTTCGGGTTTTTTTACTGAAATTAGTGTGTAAAATCACTGAGCACCGTGGAAGTTATACTCGATCCTATTAGTGTCAGCATTGACAATGGGGAGAAGCAAAATCAAATAAACATGTCGTAAGTGTGTCACTAAGTGCTGGTATGGATAAGTTCTCTGGGAATTCAGTGGCGGGAGAGGGCACTCAGCTGCCTTGATCAGAGAAGGCTGAGTGAGTAGAATTTCAACCTCATTGTTTCATTCACTCCCTAACATGTGTTGTTGTTCAGTCATGTTCAAATTATTGTGACCCCATTGGGATTTTCCTGGCAGAGATAGTGGAGTGGTTTGCCATTTCCTTCTCCAACTTATTTTACAGATGTGGAAACTGAGGCAAACAGGGTTAAGTGACTTGCTCAGGGTCTCACAGCTAATAAGTGTGTGAGGCTGGATTTGAATTCAGGAAGATGAGTCTTCCTGACTCCAGGCCTGGTACTCTATCCACTTTGCCACCTAGTTGCCACTCAAACATACTGAGTAATTTTGTTTTGACCATTCTTCTCACATTTTCCATCAGCTGCATCAGGAACTCTGAGTGGCATCATGGGAATGAGATTCTACAACTCTGGAAAATTCATGCCAGCAGGCTTAATTGCCGGTGCCAGGTATCATAAAAAAAAAGTGCTTCTTTTTCATTTAGTTTAAGTAGTTTAAGTATCTGTGGTGGCTATTTATTTGTTGCCTAAGATAATTTTTAAGTTTACGGATTCATTTATTTCAGTGTAGCTAAGAAAGACGTCGTGAACTATTTAGGTTAAATTCATACAGCTGCACCTAATGACAAAGCAGATGCAGTTCTAGGTGGTAATTTAACGATACAGTTATAAACCTACCTTCTGTAATGGAAGGAAAAGCCTGAAGCAGAAGATGAGGATTACACCATACCTAAGGGGGCACCCCTGGTGACCAGACAAGCTTAGTTGAAATGGCTTGCATCAGGGTCCATGACCACTGTCTTCCCTGTCCTCTTCATTGCCAAGGGCAGTTATTTGTTGGGCCTCTGCCGATCCTAATGGTCATGTGATCAGCCGGCTTGAAAGACGCTAACAAGTTGGCTTCAGTCTTCGTTGAAGACCCAATCAAAAACTAGCTTTATTTACACCTGGGTCAGCCAGGTGTCCTTTTGAATAAATGGGTCTCTGCACCAGCAGATGTCTCCAAAGCAAACCTGGGTAGAAAGTTGTTGCTCTTCCTTCATTCTCGAAGAGGACCAATGACACCAGAAGGATGATGTCTTGACTTGCAAGTGACTTGGATTTAAGTGAAGCAGAGCTGTGCAGAGTCATCAGCCTCACTGTCTCCTCCAGAGTTATCAGAGTCCAAGACATAGGTCAGGACTACTGGCAATGGTCCCGGATGCATAGGAGACCTTGGCCTTTTTAAGCTAAGGTCTTTAAAAGGTCTCCGTTTGTCTGAGGCAATGCCGGTTTAGCAGTTAAAGGCTAGGTAAGAAATGAAGCAAAGAATGGCCTAGTTTGTCTTCATAAGAGATTTAGTCTGGGAGGGGAAGACCCTCAGAGTTTCTGGCCAGAACAGTAACAATTACTATGAACATCAAGGGACCATTACCAATATACGTATACTCTTTATCTATACGAGTGTCCCTTGTTTAGTGGAAAATTTTCTCTGAAGCAAATTTTGGTTAAGTGAATTCCATTTTTTCCATTGATTTCCATTATAGAACTGTTTTGCCTTCTGTTTTGAAGGAATTTTATCACACCCTTAGTTTGTAATTAAAAATTAACCTTAAAACTAGCAGACTTTTTAAAAATTGCATATCAAGAGCAAAATAACTGCCTGCTGAAATATTAACAGTGCACAAAGTATTAGGAGGCTAATGTGCTACTCAGAACAAGTCACAAAATTGTTAAAAGTGGGAAATGGAAATATAGTACTTCCTCATCCCACCTTTACAGTTTCTTTCTACTCTAGTTTTAACAATCCCTAAAGTTTTAGAAATTTGATTTTTTTTTCCCTAGCCCAAATCCATTTCGAACTTTAAAACTGTGAGTTATTTTACCTTGTTTGTATTCTTCTTGTGACCTAAGCTTACTGGCAGGGGCTGCTTTCACAGTCTCATATTCACAGAATGTTTTTCCTTAAAATGGATATGTGATTAAAAATTTCCCTGAAAGTGAAATTCTGTTAAACCTCTATACTGAAATGTTGCATGTTAAGCTTTGCTTGAAATTAGTGGGCAAGAAGGCATTTTTATTGTGCAGAAATTTTCATCTTGACAGTTATAAGAAGGCCTGACATGAGTCTGTATCTCTGAGGTGTAGGGGTTTCAGGTCACATTTTACTATTTAGATTCCAAGTGTAAAACACTAACACTGTCTACTATTACACAGTGTTGTTCTAAGGGTGGATTAAAAATGCAGCTAGCTACTGAAATCAGGAAGAAGTTATCAAGTCCCATGAAAATAGATGAGGCATGTCTGTTTAACTTTTTTTTGTTGTTGTTTTGTTTTTCTTTTTAATAGTCTCCTAATGGTTGGAAGACTCGGGCTAAAGATGTTGGACAGGCCAAGGCAAGCATAGCTATAAATCTGAGTCAAGATTGATTAGGAATTTTGAAAACTCCCAGCACTTGAGTGTATCCTGGGAAATGAGCAGAGGACCTGAGCTTTTGTACATATCTTGATATTTTTGGAGATTCCTTTTTTTTTTTTTAACCAAAGAAGTACTGAATTTTGTGACCCATCAATTATTGAATCTCTTTGTAGGCAGCAATCCCATCTCATAATGAGCTACCATTATAACAGTTTGGTTCAGTCTCCAAATTGTCTCCAGAGGTGTCAGAGATTGGGTTTCAGCATCTTGTGACACCTGAAATATTTTGTACTGGTCTCAGGAGTTGTCTGCTGTATCACAGAGAGCCATATTGTGAAAGGAAGATAATGAAGTTGTATTTCCATCACGTTTGGTTATCCCCAATTATATACACTTGTCTCAGAGCATCAATTAAAATGTTTTATGAAATCGTGCTAGTCTGGTACCTCATGTCTGCAGTTGAGTGGTTTCTTCACTGATCATCTGCCCAATAATTTTGTTCCTTACAGTTTATTTTCAAGTGCACTGTAAATGGTGTGTTCTGAGCTACCTTGTGAGCTAAGAAGCAAAGCAGGGGAGCTTTCTCAAGGCTTAGAGGGGAGAGAGATTTCTCATTTGAATGTGTGCTGAAAGACTAGGAAAACTATTGCAAATAGGGTCTCAGTTATGTGAAGCCTTGAAATAACGTGGGCTTGGGCATCTGTGTCACAGGTCTGTGTTGCAAGTGACTGCATCGTGAGAAAGAACCTAATCAAACTCTTTGTATGGGACTGAAAACAGACCCACATTAGCACCATTTCTGTGCTATATCTAGCAAGCCATGTTATGGTAAGGATTCTAGGTATTATTTATCTTTAGAAGCTGACCCTGGGAAATATCAAGTGTGGCTGGTAGTTGATTACAGGATTTGAAGTCTGTCCATCTGCCAGTGCAATGACCAGAGAGCTTGAGGAACTGACAAAAAGGCCTGAAGCAGAGCTGTCAGACACACCCTCAGTGGGTAATGACCACCTCTATTTCTATTTTGTATTCAAAACCTAGGAAAATTTTTTAAATCTGTACTTTGTTTCTCAGGATTTGAAAAACCTACACACACACACTCTCTCTCTCTCTCTCTCTCTCTCTCTCTCTCTCTCTCCCTCTCTCTCTCCCTCCCTCCCTTGTCACACTTCCATGGTGTCACGCACAAAACTACATGATTTCTGATACAGGCAGGAAAAAAAATGCCGTTATTTATAAACGTTACTCATTATAGTTCTGTGCCTTGCTCCATACCCCCAATGAGTCAGAGCTTCATCTTTCTCTGAACACTAAGTCTTACAAGCTTGCAAAATCCCAAGGCCTAGAAAACATCAATTGGCCACCATTTTTTTCTTCTGATGTTTTCTTGGGTTTTTACAGAAATATGTGTTTCTGGGAAAAGTGAGGAAACTGAATAGGGATTAGTGCTTTGTCTTTCGGTATTTTTCACCTGTGCTCTACAAGCATCTGTTATCATTTAATAAGAAAAATAAGCATATATAATACTTTGAGCAAACATTTTCCAGTATAAACCACTGGGAAATCGTATATGCCTATTGGGATGGATTTTACTTTTATATGTATTTTCCCAGGGCACAGGCACTAATTGCTACCTTAATAAGGGTAAATTTGGATTTCAAATGATACCTGGTTTGCTGGGACCTGTTTGAGAAATGCTCCCATATGTACAATAGCATAATCACTTATAATTTGGTTCTTCAAAGCCTGGGATTATAAATGCAAATGAAGTTTTCTATCTCAGCACTAGCCGCATACTTTGATAGCATCTTCAAATATGCCCCTTAGAGGGATAGGGTAGAGACTCAGATCATTTGCCTTTATAGAATGTAGTTTGGACTGAATGACTATGTTGCCACAAACTCTCCCATCTGGTGAGTAATTCTACCAATGCCCACTAGCTCTGCAGAAGGTCCCAAGCACAGGCACGTTAGATTGTGAAAGGCTTCAGAGAACCACCGACACGCCACACTTGCCCTTCAGTTGCCTTCTCAGTGGGTCAGTGCACCAGAGGAACATAAAAAGGACAGCTACACCTTTCTCTCTGGATCTTTTCCTCTTCAGGAAACCATCAGGGCTGTGGGCAGCTTTCTGGTCCTAAGTCTGTTTGTTTGTTTTCCTCCCTCCCTTCCTCCCTCCCTCCCTCCCTCCCTTCCTCCCTCCCTCCCTTCCTTCCTCCCTCCCTCCCTTCCTTCCTTCCTTCCCTCCTCCTTCCCTCCTTCCCTCCCTAAGCCACAAAGACTCATGACAATTCACTTCCCCAGTTCTCTTCTAGGTCTCTTATTTACTTGCTAACATGACAGTCATTATAAATACTACTTGTGCCTGGGGAATAGTATTAAGTTCTAGGTCAGCGTGAGATGTTTATAAACAGTTCCTTGCTCTCCGCCCAAGCCTCCTATGAAACAAGCCAGTCAGCATTTGTTGGCTGAACTTGTATCAGTTGGTCAGTAGTATTCACTTAAAACCTTGAATATTCAAAGGCCCAAACTTTTCCCTCCGACTTCTTTCCCCCAGGATTTCCATAGGGTAGGAATTTGAATAAGGTTTGGCCTAGAGATCTGTTTTAGCCTGCAGCTGAGCTAGGTTTGAAACCTAGATGAGCAGGGAGGTTGCTGATTACCGCAGGCAACTGATCATCACCTGAGAGAGACTGGAAGGGTGATTTCAATGAAATGGGAATTCCCATTTACCAATGCAGATCAGCATCCTTTCTGCAACTTATACTAGAGAGTTGCTTAAGGCTAAGTGACTTTCCCAGGTCCATGGCTCCATGGCCCACTCTATCAACTAGGCCACTCTGCCTCTCCATGGGTACCAAAAAGGCCCCTTGTTCTGAGCCATTTCCAGAATAGAAGCCCCAGAAGCATGTTTTCTTCCAACAAGGAGGCTTTAAAACAGCTGTAACTATTTAATAACTAGAAAGGGTAGGAATTTTATGCTTGTTGGCATTGTCTTAATTAAGGAGATCTTTTATCATTACTAGCTCTTGGGTAAATGCCAGATGTCATGGATGTGTAAGTAACAAAAAACAAATATAAAAGGCTCATTGTTTTTCTTAAATTGAGGTTTCAGGACTCTGCTTAGGATCTCGAATGGATCTCACAGTGATGGAAAAGGGGAGGTTCCTTGGGTCTTCCCTTGGAACAATTAAAACTTGACAGTTGCCCCACTGTCTGGAGATGGGGCAATACAGGTAGTGCTTACATTAAACTTCAAGGAATAAAATGCCTGTTGTCAGAGTAGGAAAATCAGGATGGAGGCAAGTAGAAGGAAACGATAATTTTGACATAGTTTTAAGTATATTCTTGTCTCCTGTAAAGTACTATGTGAGCTTTGTACTTGTTTCTGCTTACAAGCCCATGACACTTACCATTTGCTTGAGCTCTAGTAATTTATAAAAACCACCAAAAATTCTGTCAGTGAAGTCGATATAAAAATTCCATCCCACATTTCTTAGCACAACTTTTAAATGAAGAAATACTACCATAGACATAGATAACCTTGTGAATAAATAGCAAGTATTTACCAAACTGTAAATGACCACTCAAGTCACCTACACTAGTAGAATAAATAAAATCAATATTCTTTCCTGTTAACCCGGCATATATTATTTGTAGGTATGTGGCAAATAGCTAAACTGGCAAGACTTGTCCTAAGGTTATCTTCTCTTTAAAGATAGACCTTGAAGAATAATGATTACATTTTTACTTTAAATATGAAAAACTGCCTAGTCTAGTGGAAAGCATACTGGATTGGGAGTCAGGAGGCCAGGATCTTAGTTCCAACTCTTTGACTAATTAGTTGTGACCTTGGGCAAGTCACTTCCCTTCAATCCAGCACTAGTTTCCATGTCTGTAAAGTCAGAAGATGGCACCTGGGTCATCTCTGAGAACCCTTCCATCTCTAACAATCTATGATTCTATTATTTAATTGTAATTGTTTCAATAGATACCATTCAAAGTTAAGAGACTGTCAATGATATAAACGATTTATTAGATTGAAGGATTGACCAAATAGTACAAAGAAACACGGAGCAATATGATTGATTTAAAGTTGTGGCACATTACTAATCAGACAATTTATTCTTTAGGTCTTTTCCCAGAATTACACAGTATTTTCCAACAATGTAAGGCGCAGCTATTGTAGCAAAAATGCTCGAATTTTTGCTAACATGCCATTGGATACAGCTCATAAGTTACAGAACCACCAGATGATGGCAATAACAGCTACAATTTTTTTTAAGTATTAAAATATATAAAAATATCAATTGATAACATTGTTGTATCTTAAAAGAATAAAGTCTTTCCAATTAATAAAGCGGCAGGTTTAAATGGGGTAGTACAAACTTTAAGATGTCAACCTTAAATACAGATTCTGAAATAAAATTACAAAATATGTCTTTAGTGCCATTGTTGCCTCAGCAAATGAATGCATTTTGCTTTTTAGGTCAAATGAAAAGGGCATAGCCAGTGATCTACAAAACAATTTACTTTCAGGAACAAGATCACATATTTCATAGTTGTTTTCAGTGGAACAGAGTGATAGCATTCTGAAAGCGTGGTGAACAGAAAACTAACATAACTTCAGGGACATTCTTGATGGTGTCATATCCTTAATTTGGAAGTCCTCAGGCCACTGAAATTTATAGTCACCAGAACATCTCATTTGTAGTTGGATAAGATCAGACACAAAGTATATAGAATCTTCCTCTACTGTATCCTCATAGCATAATTTTGATATACTCTGTATTAATTATACCCTCCTTAGAAAAAAATATTTATTTGTGGAAGGTTAAAGTGACCACTGTCTAGTATGTATAAAATAGAAAACATGAAATGGCAAGCTATCATGTTTTTTGCTTTCCATCAGTCAAATACAGTAGGAAAAGGTTGCCCAAATAAGAATCATCTCCAAGAGCCTACCATGGTCTGAAGGAGTTTTCAGATAAATACAGAAATCTGAGGCCAATCCCTCCAAAACTGCAACAAGGAGAGAATGTTTAGTGTATAAAAAAGGCCCAAGTTTCAGGAGTTTTTAAAAAGAAAAAAGTTTCTTGTAGTGTTTATTATCTATTCATTTGTAGATTAAAATACTTGATACTTTGGCAAAGTTTATTCAATACTTTGTAAAATTCTACCCTTAAATCAATGTTGTAGACAGTAATGCTAAGAGATGGGGTTTTCATTTCTAAGGATGGAATAAAACACAAGATGATTTTTTTGCCTTTAAACTATCCACTGTTGCGTATTTCTCCCAGAAATCAGTGGAAATAAACATTTGTACACATTTCCCAGAGTATAGCAATGGAACATACTGTACTAGAACAAGGAGGGCATTGTGAAACACCCCTTCTACCGATGGCCTCCATATTTGGCCACCCAGTCTGTTCTTCCATGCACTGAATGAACTGGATGTGCACGATTTAAAATATTTATATTTTTTGCTGTAGGATTGTAAGTAGGGCCTGAAAACTGGGTCTGACCAGTTTTTGTGTTCCAGGCATAATCTGAAAGAAACCAAAATTAGAAATGAGAACTACATTAATTGATTTGATTATAAACATTTCAAAAAAGGTCATTAATCCTGTCATTTTAGGGGGAAAAGTTTTGAAATTTCAATTTATTTTTCAAAAGACTCATTCAGTGGTTTCTTCTGAACACCTCCAATGGCTTTATTTTATAGATCTGGAAACAGAAACAAAGACTAAGGCACTGCCCATATAGAGCTATAGTAGAACTTTAGGGCTGTGCTGGCATAACTGGAATTTGAAACAGGGAATCACACTTTGAAGTTCCCATCCTGCTGGAAATTTCTGATTCATGCTGGCAAGGACTGATACAGACAGACAGACAGACTTTTTTTAAATAGGACCATAGGATGTAGAGCTGGAAGGGAACTTAGACCTCAGCTAGTCTGACCTCTTCATTTTACAAATAAGGAAACTGAGGTCCCTGAGGGGCTCAGTGATTGCTTAAGGTTACATAGGTAATAAGTTATAGAGCTAGGATGTTAATTCAGGTCTTCTGACTCCAAATCCAGTGCTCTTACCACTGTAAAATTCTGTGCAAACCTTAAAGTGCCATGTAGATGCTAGTTATGACTACTATGATTACACCACTGCCTTTTCTGAAGTTGGATCAGCCTGGCTGGATCTACTTGGAATTTCTGGTCTTTACTCAATCTAGGAACCCTTAAATATAAATAATTTTAGTGAATTGTCATGCAGATGAGTCTAAATGAGACAAGTATGTAGTATCCAAACATTGCATAACTATAGAAAATTCAATTGGTATCATGAATCCTGTAAATATTTCCTAACAAGTATTCGTGGAGTTACAAAGTAAGACAACTACATTTTATTTTAAAAGTGGAAAATTTAATTCCTTTGAATCAAGAACAGTTGAATTTCTCCAAAAGGCAAGAAAAAGTATGGATGATTAACTTATTGATCATTTATTAATTATGTTCCTGCAGACCCTAAACCAATGACAGCAGGATGTTATTAATGGGTTGGGTTTAGTCAACTAAAAGTCTGGCTGACTTAAAAATAACATATATTCTTTACTCATGATTACTAGCTAATCTTCACCTGAACAGTTCATCAGTTCTGTTTCAGGTATGCTTATCTCTTATGACACTACTGTTAAATTACTTTATAGCAAATTTACAGTTTCTATAAATTTTTCCCTAAAATTAAATGACTGGCATGGTAAAGTGGGTACTCTGTCATGAGTTACGCTGTGTGATGCTTTTCATTTGCTACTGAGATGTCATTTCACATTGTGTAGTGTCTGCCATCCTTGCATTAAAGCCCAAATGTTGAGATGAAATATAAAGGCCAAAACAAGGCATTTTTGCACATTAAGGCCAATTAATACCGTATTTACTCGCATAATTTCCCCCATTTCTCTCTGATACTTTCATTCTAAAACAGGGTGTGTGGGGGGAATTATGCGAGCATCTGAATCCTAGTCTTCTGCCACTCTTAGCTTAGAGTGAAAAAGACTTTTAAGTGTGGAACTATCCACATTATATTATACCCAGGTAGCATAGACCATGAACTGTGATATATGATAAATGATTGAAAGGCAATGACTGCCTGGAAAATTTCTCTTTCACTTGCCTAACATGATGGTAATCTTCCTTTCTTATTTGGCTTGAAATTTCCAACCCTAAAATCACTGACAGGTTAGACAACAAAGGTGAGGGATAGTATCCCCAGAAGACACCAGTTAAAATGCACATATATTAATTTTCCATGAAGGAGCCTTTCACATTATGGAGATCATAAGATATTGTAATATATTAGCTAGCTAATGCCCAGGGCCCGAGTGGATGAGATATTCAATGAGTTCATTTAAATGGTAGAGTTGGAAGATATGACAGGTACATTTATGTGGTGGGGCTGGACTGGACACAACAGCAAAAAGACCTGAGTATTGGGGAGGAAGGAAAAAGTATCATAGGGGCACCCAGACAGGTATCTGTGTCTGCTAAGTTATCTGAGAAAGATTGAGAAAGTGCTTCAGAGAGGAAATCATTGGGAAACCGGATTAAATGGTGATGTTTACATCTAGGATTTTTTTTCCTTTAGAAATTGTTGATGTGGTACATAGGTACCATTAGTCTGAGGGGGAGGGTAGGAGGAAACAGCTACTAAAATCCCTAGATAACTGCTTCAGTGTCTTTTGGCAGGGCTGGAAACACCTTGTCTCTTTGTCAATCTGCCAACAACTTCAGAGTACTGGAGGGAGAGGCACTGTTGCATAGCGATAAAGAAATGAATGCCGATTTCAGTCTGCTCTCTTCCCCCAGCCTCCAGAGCTACTGGCAATCAGTCTTGTGATGCACAGGGCATGGTATGGCCTTAATTTAAACATTCTGTCTGCCTTGCCAAGGATATTCCACTTGAAACAAGAAGCTGCTTTGAGCTGTGAAATTGATTGAAGTTCTTAAAGCCCAAGGACCTTCTCCTGGCAGCCAGGGTTGCCATTCCAGAGCAGAGAAGAAAGAAGAATGTGTAAATATGTGTGATTCTGGAGGACAATGAAGGATTTTTCTTGATTTTCTTCTCAAAATTGGGTGAGGGGAAAGAAGGAAGAAAGCAAGAGAATACAAGAGGGGGAAAATATCTGAGTAAATACGGTAATGACCTGGTTTTATTTTCTTGTGGGAGACTCACAAAAGTGGGAGCACTGGAGGACACTTCTCTTATACACAATGTTTTCCTATGGTTATCACTTGAGAGTGATTAACATTTACTTCTTTTTTTTACCTTTCCTCCTATCACCGTCTGTAGATTTATCTGATAGGCAGAGTAAATGAAGAGATGAAAAATTATAAGATAACATTTACTTTGAAAAAAGGAAACAGGAATAAGCATGATAACCTGATAGAATAATTAATATATGAATTATGACATTCATGTTGGTTTAAAAATGTAATCTTAACAAATACTGTTTTTCTAATAGCTGATTATTCCTACAGGAGGCACAAAGGCAGGGCAGGGCAAAGTATCCATGGGCTCTAGGCAAGGTTTGAAAATGACATTCTGTATTCCCCACCCAACACGCTATTGTCCAGGAGGATTCACTGTATCATGTACAGTGTTTAATGCTGGAATTTTCTGGTGTTAAAAATATAAGCATTTATTTACAAATAATATTAAACCTGTCCTCAGTGCCCTGCCATGTACTTTACCCTAGGCAACTGCCTACCTTAACCTATACCTAGTCCCAACTCTGTACCCAGGTATTAAAATATATATAGTTAATTAAGGAAAAAAGCATCATTATCAGCTACAAATTGCTACTCAGCTAAGGTAAATGACTCCTTACAAGGCTGCTTTATTGTAATATTTCTTATGGTAATCATTTCTACATATAAAAAATTACTTATCTAGTCTTCTTCAGCAATTTTTTCCACAAATAAGGTCACCTGAGCACAGTCACTTTAAATTTCCATCAAGCAGTTCTATTCTATGTAAAATATAAAAATTAAGCAGAGGAGCCCAGAACTTTTTATATTTTTAAAGTCTCCAAACCCTGATTGTGGTGTATTAATCTTAGAGAATAAAGTAATGGCTTGTGAGATGAAACCAGTTTACTCTGTTTAATTTTGTTTAATTTTATTCAAATGTATGACTATTTTAAGGGATATAATCAGTTGCCCAGAACAAGGGACCTTTTGCTAATGAACAAACAGAACTCTGTTAGCAAAATAATGACTGAATCAATGTCAACAAACTTAAAACGAACAACAGGTTTTTGATTTGTCAGAGTGTTTTTAGCCTTCACAAAATAGAAATTATATAATCTGTAGCTTGAAATTTACATAGTAGGACACTTCTTACCTGAAGTTGTGGGACCAAGAGGTGCTAAGTGTATCCTTTGGCCAGCTGAGCCAACTTCTTTTTTGTGAAATGAAGGGATATATCCTGGCTGATTATAAGTAGTATAACTTCCAAAATTTCCTATTGACATAGTATGAAGTTTTACAGTCAGATTATGGACAAACCAAAAACATTTCAGGATGATTTTGCATAGGGAGTATATTAAGACAACAAACTAGACACAGATGTTCATAATTTTCAAGCATTATTATTATCAAAAGTATAAAATTTACACTTGTACATTACCTCATCTAGTTAAATTACTTTTTAAACATGGCTGTGTGTACTTAAGTAGAACTCTTTTATCTGCATTGGCAAAAATATAAACTATAATAATTTTATAATACAAATATAATAGTTTTTATATTTTTTAGCTGAATTAGATTTCTTTGAACAGCCATCATTTAATATGGGAAAATAGGGTGGAATATGTGGAAGGATTTGTCAGTCACAGAATTACTGCTATTGTATGTAACAGTATTTATTCCCTCAAGATTGCTTTCTAGTTAAAGCACCCTTTTTCTCTATCCCTTCTCTATCTCCCTCTGTGCCACATTTCCCTCTATCTTCCAATCCTATCTCTTGGAAGCAGATCCATTCTCTTCCCAGGTTATTGTGGCCTTGGATGTCTTGCGGGGAAGGGAGGGAAGAGATTATGGAAGGGAAAGACACTGAGAAGAGAAAGGAGAGGACAGAAAGGAGACATTAAACAAAACCAATGGAGCTTCCTTCCTTCCCCTTGGCCAAGGATTTTGCAAGAGGGATTATTTCATTATTTCCAGACTCTTTTTTAGCAATTCCTTTACTGAGAAGAGAAATGAAGGAGAAACTCTGTAGTTTTGTATTAAATGATACAGAAGGGTTCTAGTCACATCTCCTTATTCTTAAGAGCTTAACAGACAAAAATTAGCTCTCTAAAGTTAATGGAAAAAGCCTGGTAGCTTTATTAATGGTTGAAATGTGAAGTGTGTGTAGCGGTAAGCCAGTTTTGAGTACAAAGCAAGCAGAGGAAAGAAAAATTAATAAATACAGTGAACAAAATACACCAACCTCTAATAACCAAATATTACCTTTTGCTTCCTCTATTTTTTCAGGTAACATTTCTTTGCATGATAGCTTTTCAATTGGTTTAATTATGCTTTCTTCTATAGAGAAGGCAGATGAAAGGAAAGAATGAACAGAATGAAAAATGTCTTAAGAAAAACAAGAAACAACTGATTGTCTCTCCTGTGTAACAGTCCATATCACAAACCAGCTGCTGGACATCTCCAAATAGATAACAAGTAGGCATATAAAAGTCAACATATCCCAAATGGAACTCATTACCTTCATCTTCTAAACTTGGCCCTCCATTAAACTTTCTTATTTCTGCTGAGGGCACCATCTTTCTAGTCATACAGGCTTACAACCTCAAAGTTATCTTTAACTATTCACTCTCGCTCATCTCTGTATCTAATCAGTGGCCAAATCTTGTAAATTCTACATTCATATCTTTCATAGCTGGCCCCTCTTTCATTCACATGGCCACTCCCCTAGTCCAGGACCTCATTAATTCTCACCTGGACTATTACAACAGTCTCCTAAATCAGTATATTCTTAATTGTAGCCTCTCCCCTCTCTAATTCATCAGTCATACAGTTCCCAAAATAATCTTCCTAATGCACAGGTATGATCATGTAATTCTTGCTCAAGAATCTTCAATGGCTTCCTGTTCCCTCTAGAATGAAATACAAACTCCTAGGTAGGAATTAAAGCCCTTCACAGTCTGGCTGTAGTCTACTTTTCCACACTTATTTTCATATTACTACATTTCATACACTGTACATTTTAGCCAAACTGGTGTACTCATTTTTTCTACAAATCTGTATTCCATCTCCCCTATTTGTGCCTATGGATGTCCTACATGAACTCACCTTAACCCCATTCCTAGAATCCCTAGTTTCCTTTAGTCTCAACTTAGATGCCCCCTCCTAAGGTGGTGGTTTTTAACCTTTTGTCTTTTCCTGGACCCATTCAGCAGTCTGGTAAAGCCTATGGAACCTTCTCAGTAATGTTTTTAAAGGCATAAAAAACACGATTACAAAGAATTTATTATATTGATTATATTAAAATGTAGCTATCAAAATATTTTCTTAAGAATAATAAGTTCATGGACACCAGGTAAAGAACCCCCAACCCAAGGAAAGCATTTTGTGGTCCCAGTGTTGTTAGTGCTCTCTCTGGCCTCAGATTGTGATATATAATATATAATATATATATATATTATATATATATATATACACACATATAATATATAATTTTATATCACAATCATGGCATATGTTGTGTCCCCTAATGGCACATAAGCTTCTCAAGGGAGCAACTTTGTTCTTTTTGTCACTGTATCCCCAGCACCTAGTGTAGCACCTTACTCATAATAGACATTTAATAAAGACTTATTGAATGAATGAGTTTTGAAAAAGATAAAGGAAAGTCAACCTTTGAAAATAAGTGAGTATCCTTGGGGACAAATTTGATATCAGTTCTCTATGCAGTGAATAACCACAGCAGATGTTATTTTCAATTATACTCTTATTTACTAATGAAGAAGCAAAGAGTATGATTGGTAATAACTTTGAAAATGAATTGCTTCATATTGACTACTAATGGAAAACACCTGAGTAAAATCAAAATGCTACAATCTTTTATTTATTTCTTTGGACGTACATGATTGCTTCAGTGTGGGGAATTCCCTTCACTGATGCACATTGGCAACTCTTGAGGAGTTGCTTAGAGTATTGAATAATCAAATGACCTACCTATGGTCACAATGCCTAGTGTGTGTCAGAGGCTAGGCTTGAACCTCAGGTCTTCCCGACTCCTAAGCTGGCTATTTATGCCATGTTGACTCTAGACTAATATCTTATCAGTACAAAGTGGTTGAGTAATCATCACACAGATAAATCTTAAAAGCTGAAGCTGGTGCTTTGACTTCATTCCAAAATATTTCTCTGTATACAGTCCATGTTCTAAAATCTTAAGGCAAAAAATCCTAGGGAAAAAATGGAGGAAATATTTCTTTGAGTGTGATCTCCTGCTTTACCTGCTTTAGACCTGTTGAAAGCAAGTCCTGCACCAATGGGCCCCAGTGGTTTGGAATATATTGAATTATTCCAGGTATATGGATTTCCTTCTTTTCCATGGGTCAACAAAGACACATTCTTAGGATTGACACCTTAAAAAGGCAAGACAATGATTTTAAAGGTTAGAAGATAAACATAACTGTTGAAGAATGATAAAACAAGCACTCTCAAACCAAGAATGGAAAGAATTTTAGGTTAAAATGTTTTCAGGTATTGAAAACAGTATCCTCACTTTTTTTTTAAACAGTGAATGCTACCATATAAACTTTGTCATATATATGCATGCATATATATAGTTAATAACTAATGTTCTAGAAATATTCACATAGCACTTTGTAAAAATAAAATATTTTAAGATGTTATTAGCACTGGTCCCTAACTAAAAATGTCAAACTTTGATAAAATTCCTTGAAAAAATTTAGTTGCTGAAATTATTTTTCTTTAAAAAATGACAATTTGAAATTACTTAATGGATTTTAGTTCATTAAAAATACAAGCAGTATTCTCTTAGCTATAGTAGTCAACAAGAATTGTTTTTGTAACTCTTTTACAAAGATTTGAAAAAAAAATGAACTTCCTGATTTATGAAATTTTTTCCCAATTACATGTAAAAACAATTTTTAACATTAATTTTTTTTTAAAAATCTGAGTTCTAAGTTCTTTCCTATCCGTCTTTCCCCTCTCCTTGGGGACAGTAAGCAATTTGATATAGTTTATAGATGTCTTGATGATTCTTTTCAGTGCAGATGATAGTATTGGCAGATTGAGCATCAGAATCTGAGTTGGAAATAATTGCAGAAGCCATCTAGTTTAGCCCACAGCTGAATAGGAATAATTGGAAGGTGGTCCTCTAGTCTTTGACTGAAGATCTCCAGGAAGGAGGAACTTACAGCTACCCAAGTCAGCTCATTCCATTTTTCGACAGCTCTAATGGTAAGTAAGTACTTCCTTTCATCACACTAAATTTGAAGCTTCCACCAGTTGCTCCAGTCCTGCCCATTAGGGCCGAGCAGAACAAATCTATTCTCTTTTCCACTTGACAGCCCTTCGAATAATTGAGAGAACAATCACATGCCACCTAAGAGAAAAACTGTTCCAGGCTAACCATCTGGTGTTCCTTTGATTTTTACATGGAATAATCTCAAGGCCTTTTTCTACGCTTTAGAGCTTTAATGCTTATCAATGTCCTTCCCAAAAGAAGCATTCAGAGTTAAACACAATACTTCAAATGTGGCCTGGCCAGGTCCCAGTACAGCTGGATTGTTACCTATGCAGTTCTGGACATCATCCTTCTCTTAAGGCACTCCACGATCACGTTAGCTTTTTTGGTTGGCATAACACAGTGAGCTAAAAGCCTCAGCTCTTTTTCAGACAAAATTGTTATTAGCTATATTTTCCTCATCTCGTACTTGTGAAGTTAATTTTTGGAACTTAAATGCAAAACTTAATATTTATTCTTATTAAATTTAATCTCAGTAGATTTGACTTAGTTGTCTAGGCTGTAAGAATTTATTTTGATTCTCTTTCATCCAGTGTTAGTTATCTCTTCTAGTATGGTATAACTGCCAATTTGATAAGCATGTCATCTATGCTTTTATCTAATCATTGACAAAATCCAATCATTTTATCATTGAGAAAAATGTTAAAACAGTACGGAGTCAGGTACAAAATCCTGGGGCACTCCAGAGGAGATATTCTTCCAAGTTGACATGGAACCATTAATAACTATTCTTTGGCTTTGGCCATTCAGCTAATTCCAAACCACCTAATTGTATCATCTAGTCCCATCTCTTTGCATCTTTTCCTCACGAGTAGCAAGAGAACCTATGTCAAATACATTGCTAAAATAATCTAGGTAAATTATATTAACAGCATCTCCTTGATATACTAGATCAGTAAAATTGTAATAAAAACATTTTTGGTCTGATATGACCCATTTTTAGAGAAACAATGTGGGCTCTTTTTGATCACTTCTTTTTTTTTCTAGATGTTAACTAACCATCTTTTACTAACATATTCCAGAATTTTGCCTGGAGTTCACCTTAGTCTCACTGGCAAACATTAGTTTGCAAACATTATTCTCCTCTCCTTTTTTAAAATTAGGACATTTGTTCTTTTCCAATCCTGCTATTCTCCATAACCTTTCAAAGATCATGGATAGTGGTTGAACAATAACATGTCAGTTATTAAAATACCCTAGAATGGAGTTTATCTGGGCAAAGTGACTTGAACTAATCAAGAGCAGCTAGGTCTTTACTATGTTCCTAATTATTTTGGTGCAGTGACCACCAACTCCAAAAGGTGCTTGGTGTTGTATTGGCCAAGCCAAACTACCTACTTTCTTGAAGCACTTGGGACAGTTGGTTGCCAATTGCCCTATGTGGGGCAGGTAGGTGACACAGTGGATAGAGTGCCAGCCCTGGAGTCAGGAGGACCTATGTTCAAATCCAACCTCAGATAATTACCAGCTATGTGACCCTAGGCAAGTCACTTCTCAGTTTCCTCATCTATAAAATGAGCTGGAGAAGAAAATGGCAAACTATTTCACTGTCTTTGCCCAGAAAACCCCAAATAGGGTCAGGAGGAATAGAACACAACTGAAAATGACTGAACAACAAATCCACCCCTATATGAGTGCTGTCAGGTCCTTATGTCTGAGTTTTGGGGTAGGCCTATGTGTGAATACATCCACCAATCAAATAACTCAGCTCATTTGCCCTCACTCACAATTTCCTTTCTGCTCCTTTGAGCTGTGCTTCATTAAATCATCTCTATTGATGTCATTACTTTATAAAAGCTTTAGTCAAAGTAGTAACATAAAGAAAAGCACATCAATGTCACTGTATTAATTAGTCACAAGAACCACAAAAAGCAATTTTCATTTAATTCCTGCTCCAAACCCCCAATCTAAAAACTCTACTCAGCTGGCTATATGTTTCTCTGACCCCCAATGAAAGGCTGGGTCAATCTTGGCTCTCATTAAAACAAGAACTAGATATGTATAGTTGATCCACAACTGTTTTAGAGAGAACTAGACACACTTAAGGTTTCTTTCTAGTTTCTATATTGGTCAGGGAGTTCCTCATGCATCCATATCTGTCTCTTTAGTCAATTCTCTTTTTCCTTATCAGAACTGTTCTGAATTTCATTCTTGAGAGTTTCCAATCTCTTTGACTTTCTCTGTATGAGGGCTCTTATTCCATGGAATTTTACCTATCATTTTCGCTTAACCTTTGAAATCTGCCCTTTCAAAAATCTAGGGTACATGTCAAACTAGTCCTGACTCTCCTCCACCACAAATTTTAAGATGGAGTAAGTGATCACTATCCCACAAGGTTCTCTTCATTTCTATTCCCCAATCAGTTCCTCCTGGTTAATGAGGCAAATCTAGAATAGAAGTTCTTATTTTAGTTCTAGCTTTTGAGGGATAAAATTATCATCAAGGTAAAATAAATTATTAGCTACTCTGATTTTGTCAAGAGAGAGAGAGAGAGCCCAATCACAATATCACTACCTTTATGTTCATCCAAATACATTCCTTGCTCAGGTTTCTAGATTTTCCTGCATGAATACAACATCTTAATATAAGAATACAATATACGAGGAGAGGCAGAGGATAGAGTTAGCTTTAAATTCAACAAAACCTGGGTTTCAGCTCTGCCATTGCCACATGCTGATTATGTGATCAAGGGCAAGTCACTTAACCTTTCAGGATCCTCAGGCAATTCTTTTAAGACTATAGGTTGCAAAGAAGGTGCTAATCTGCCTTGGTAGGAGGAAATTTCCTTACTGGGACATTCTTATGCTTATAAAACCATAGGTCTAGTCTAAAAGAATAAGGTTTACTTTACAGAAGCATAGTCTACTTATGGATCTCAATTCACCAAATTTCAGTGATATTATTTATGAAATCCAATTTGTTTTCTTGAATTAGAATCTCGAGGTCATCTTGCTTGTTACCCAGCCTTTATGCATTTGTATGTAGAAAGTTGAAGCAATGGGTTTTACTCCTGGCTCCTTTTTTGGATTTTGTCTCCTGTGAGCTTCTGGGTATCTCTGCTCTTCATTCCATACTGTAACTACTGTCTAGAAGGGGTATGGAGGCAGTATTTCTCCCTTCCCTTTCAGTTTCAAGGTTGTTTTTTAAAAAATTATTATAAGATCTGCTAGATTGCTGACAAATATGCTTCAACACTTTAAGAGAGCTATGATTTTTACCAATTTGAGCATTCCCTTCAACAATGCTGATCACAACCCATTCACAACTTTGCAAACTGTATAAATTTTGTTTCTGTCCTCTCATAAATCCTCCAAAGGGGATCTACCCAATATCCCAGAGGCCCTTCTGAAGGCCCTTTAACATTCCATGAGTACCAGCACAGTATGATCCGTTCTCTTGATGTATCAATAACCTGCCTCCTTTTCTGGCCAGATGTTTTCTTGGCAATATTTATCATATTGCTTCTTATGATCAAGGTCTCATTGATAATGTCCTTCTGTAGCTTATTTGTGAACACCAGATGTTTCTGTTACCCTTTAGGTCTTGTGAAATTTGATTCTTTCGTAGACTGCAGTGTCTCAAGATTCACAGAGATACAAATGACTTGAGAAATAAGTGTTAAAAAAAAAAGACAGGAGTTTGTACCAGGATATGGCTTGTGACTCCTGAAAGGAGGTCAATTTCCAAATGCAATGTATTTCAGAATCTTCTTCCTGTTTACTTCTGGGCGCAGCTAGTGTTCCTATCCAAGACATTTATACAGGTAGACTAATTAAATGAGCTGCCCGTCTAACTACATATCATAGTCTGGATAGGAACCATTCCCCAGCTATTTATTTTTTCCTGCACATATTGTTAGGCTGACCCCTTTTCAATCATTGTGAATATCACTCAAGTTCTATAATATTCTATTAAATATTTTAAATTATTTTTGTTATAAACATAAAAATGAATAAAAAGAAAAAAATGTCAAAAACTGCCACAGCATTAAAAACTAGGAAGAACAAAATTAATGAACAATCAGTGAGCAAAGAAAATGCTTTTACTCTATCTCCTCGTCTTTTTAAGTCTGTTCCACTAATTCTGGCTCTCTTTTCTTTCTTTTGTATAGTTATAGTCAATTTACATGCAGTTCTGGTTTATCTTGCTTTGTATCACTTCATACAAGTCCTTATATATTACTGTCAATAGAACCTTAATATTCTATTATACTAACAAGCCATAATTTGTTTAAAGCTCTGTAATTTTCTGGGGCTTGCTACTATCAGCACAATATCATTGCACAAATCTCTCTTACATTTATTTGGATTCTTCAAGGATATCTTTCATGAAAGTGGTGAGCACTTTTTCAAAGAGCATATGTTGCTATTATAAACCTTTTTCATATTAATAATCAGAGGACAGGAGAACAAAGTCATTTCCTTAGTTACAATGACCAAGGAACTATTTATGATCTTAACATATGCATGGGAAACCCTTTGTTGGGGAGACTTTAAGACTGTGTTTTATTCTACCAGTTCAAATTTTTTACAATAACAAACAAATGGGATCTTGTAACCCCAATTTTTTACAATAACAAACAAATGAGATCTTGTAATCTCTAAATCCATCACCTGTGACTACAATAGGGTTTTAATGTACAAAAATTGTTTGCAAAAGTCACTTAGTTAGCTTTTCATCTATCTTAAAAGGATAATCTAAGTATGTATGAAGATTGTTCTCATATTTTTTTAGATATGGGTGAGTAGATATATAGACTTATAGTTACTAATGTCCTCTGCATTAAATATCCATGACTTTTCTAATTATTCTAGATCTTTCCTTCTTACAGACATCTTAAAATTTTATCTCAGTGGTTTCAAAATTAGGTCACTTCCAGATACCTTCTTTATTTTACATGATCCTTCTAATTCTTTTATTTCATCTTTAGGGAGACCAAATACGATTGTTCTACTGTTATCAATGATGAAAACCATGAACAAGATGATCTATTTTGTGTCTGTTTGTCATGTTCCTTTTAGGTTCATCTATAAATATTCTTGTGATGACCTGCCTTAGTTTGACTTCATGCCTAGCTTTTTGCAGATGTTTTCCCCTCCATTGCCCTTTGTTGTTTTGTGAATTAATAATGTTGAACCATCTTCCTCTGTAACATTTTAAAATTTCAGTTTATAATCTAAGCTGGTGTAGTTTTTGGCTGCCATGTCTCTCCTCTCATCAAAAAGTATAAAATGTTTGCTGCCTGGAGTCCTTCATTGACTCTTCTGACTTTCTTGTTATAGTAATTTCTTTACATTGGTTAAAATTCTGTGGATATTGAATATATTAGTAGATGCCAATGTCTTTTCTTTTATCTGTTTCCCATTTCTTGGCATCCAAAAATCATCTAAATAGGTCAGACTGGATTTATTGTAACTACATATAGTATTATCTTCTCATTTTTCCTTTATTCTAATTTGATGTTAATTTTTACCTTTGCTCTAATAAGTAAAATGCAGGTCTGACTCACACATTGATAATCAGTCATTTCTTGTCTGTTGAGATATTGTCAATTTCACTTTGAAAAAATTATGTTCAGTGTTTGCCATTTCTAGTGCCATTCAGCTATCTTCATAAAGAAAATAAATGATGATAATGTATAGGCATAAGGCCACTGAGTAGACTATAAGCCTTCGGCCACTTTTGTTTCAGTCAAGTAACTGACATCTGATGGACTTCTGAGTTCTCTGCTACCGACCACCTCTTTCATCTTCGTTTTCATGATAGTTCTCTCTATAGTGGTTCTATTGTTTTGACAGTTTCTTCTCTGTTTCCTTTGCTGGAGTATCATCAGTCTGTCCTAAGTCTCTGTTCAGTGCTTTCTTCTCTTCTTTATGCTCTCTCCTTTGGTGATCTTGTTAGTTCCCAAAACATCTTTATTTAGGTAATGCTTACATTTATCTATAGATCTGCTCTTTCTTATCCTCTCTTCTGACCTTTAGTTTCACATTATCAATTGTCTACTGGACATTTCTTCCTGGATGTTCCACAGGAATCTCAAACTCAACATCTCTAAAATAGAGCTAATTATCCTTTCTTATATACCTGACCCTCTTATAAACTTTTTTCTAGTGGAGGTACTGCCATCCTACTCACAAAGATTCATACTTTGGGGTCATCTTTGACTCTTTTATCTCCCTCACCCCTCCTCCATATCCAATCACTTATTAATTCTATATCCATAATATCTCTTGCATCTGTCCACTTTTCTCTGGCCCCAGGTTACTACTCTAATTTAGATCCTCATCACCTACAAGCCAATGTAGTAAGAGCTTTCTAATTTATCCCATTGTCTTTGGCTTCATGGCTCTCCAATCTATCCATGTAGCTGCAAAAATAATCTTTCCAAGGCACTTGTCTGATTATGTCAATTCCCCTCCAGCTTTTAGCAGAGAGTATTTAAAGCTCTCTACAATTTGGTTCCAACCTCGAGATAACAATATATTTGACTGGAGTCATGCAAACACAATGAAAAGGGCTGTAAATTGAAAAGGAAGGAAAAAGAGAGAAACTTGCCTAGCTATATTAGTTACCTACATCAGTTACACTGTAGCTCCAATATAAGTAGAAGGATAGCAGGAGAAACATTCAGAGGTTTTCAGGAGACAAAATTTAAGAAGGCAACTAGCAATGAAACCTATGCTTTCCAATACTTATAAACAAATGCACAAAGAATGAGTAAACAAAATGAACTAGTAACCTTAATGCAACAAGGAAAATTTTACCTCAGAAGTTTTATGGAGGCTTGTTGAGATGGGATCCATGACTTTGGAAAGGTTTAATTTATTCAAAGGAAACAGGATAGGAGAAGGGAGCAAGTAGCATTGTATATTAAACAGGCACATTCATGAAGAAATCCAGAAACCAGAATGGTGGGGAGCATCTGATCAAGATAATGGAGGCAGAAACAAAAGTAAACATTCTCACTGGACTACAGACCACCTGGACGGAAAGAGTAAAAAGATGAAATGAGGAGAAAAAAGCCTCGCATGGAGGCATGATAAAATAGTGATAGAGGACTTTAATTGTCTAACATTAACTAGAAGTCTCTGTCCAAAGAAGGACAGCTAACTATTTCTTGTTTTTTTTTTTCTTAATGAAAACTTTATCCTTCAATAATCCTTTCAATTTTATCCTTCAATTTCAATGAGGGAATTGTAATTCTATGCCTGATTTACACTAACAAGGAGGAACTGATTGACAAAGTAGAAATGATGAGAATCTTGGGGGAGAAGTTTTAGAGGAGTTCATGATAGAGTAAAGGAAAGCATGACACATATCCTATATTTTAGGAAGGCAAGTTTCAAAGGGTTCAGAGAAGTAATTGGTAGGAACTTAACAAACCCAAATTCTTCCAAAGAAGTTAGCCTTCCTTCCAAGGAAGGAAGCTCTGAATGATGAAATTCTGAAGACAAAATAATAAATAATTATGACAATGATTGAGGGAACTTTCTAAAGAGATAGATGGGGAGGGTGGATGGGATGATGATCAGGATGTTGTCTCAACTGTCAAGAAAAGGAAGAGAATAGAGTTTGCAAGCTATTGGTACAATAGTTCAACTCTAATTCCTGGGGAAATTCTAGAATGGATCATTAAAGAGATGGTTGGTGAACATCTAGAAAGGGAAGCAGTGATTACAAAGAGCCATCATAGCTTCATCAAGTCATGTTAAACTAACTTCGTTTTTTTTTTACAGAATTACTACACTAGTATGTGAATAGAATATTTGTGGATATAATGTGCCTGGATTTTAGCAAAGCTTTTGATGAAACTATTTTTATGGAGATAAGGATTAGATCAGAGGCATCAAAACATGTGGGTCAGTGCCCACAACACTCCCCAATGCAGTGGAATCAGATTAAAAGGTAATTGAGAAATATTTAACAAGATAAATAAGAATACAACATAGAAAATATTAATTTATGGTTTTCTAAGCCAATATATAGCTCACAAGGGATCCATTTCAATTTGAGTTTGAAACCACTGCATTAGATAATAATTCGGTCAGATGGATTCATAACTGGCTGGATGGCCAGATTCAAAGAATAGTTGTTAATAGTACAATACCAACTTGGCAGGAGGTCTTCAGTGAAATAACCCAGAGAACCTGACCCTGTGTTAATATTTTTATCAAAACCTCAGATAAAGGTATAGATGACATGCTCATCAAATCTGCAGATGACACAAAGCTAAAAGGAATAGCTAACAAACTAGTTGCCAGTCACATTACTTCCTCTTCATGCATCCTACTTTGCAGTCAAACTCAGTGGTCCCCTAGCTGTTCATGCTCTTCCCTGCTAGAATTACACTGTATTTCCTTTGTGTACTTTTTATGTTCACTTATTGGTGTGCATGTGATTTCTCCTCAGCAGTATTCCAGCTCCTGGAGGGTAAGGGCGGTTTGATTTTTGTCTTTGTATCCCCAGCACCTAGTATCTTGCTGGGCACACAGCAGGTACTTAATAAATGCTTGAATTGAAATGAATTACATCAAATATTATTGCTGAATCACTGTCAATGGTCTCTGAATGAAACTGCTGTATAATTGTAATGCTCGAACTTAACCCTGAAGAAATGTTTGGGATGTATTTCTTTCTCTTCCTTGTAGATGTGGGGCCCTTTGGGAGTGAAATACTGTACGTATTGTCAGTCATTGTTAACATGTTTGTGGATTTTATTGAACTGTTTTCTTTTACTCTTTTTGGGGGAAACCTTTGTTGCAAGTGATAGCTCCATGAGTGGAGGAGAATAGGATATATTTGGAAACGAATGGGATGTAACAAAAAAGTATCAGAATTTTAAAAAAGAAAAATAGTGGAGCATAGAAGAGCCACTTGAAAGGAAAGCTGTCCCAATAAAAATAGAGAAAGAAATGTAAGTCAATGAGTGTGATGTCAATTCCTGACAAAATTGTAAAATTATTATTAGAGAGATAAATGGAAGTAATGATCACAAAGAGTTAGTCTGGCTACACTAAAGACATCCCAGACTAATATTTTCTTTTTGACAGTTTAAAATAGTGGGTTGGGAATGCTATAGTTCAGGTTTACAGTACCTAGATTTTCTTTTTGGCTAGGCAATGGGGTCAAGTGACTTGCCCAGGGTCACACAACTAGTAAGTGTTCCTAGCTGCCTCTACAGTACCTAGATTTTAGCAAAACACTCAATAAAGTACTTCCTGCAACTCTTGTTGATAAGATGGAGAAGTGGACTAGACAAAAGTTTAGTTAGGTAGAGGCAAAGCAATTGAATCGCCAGGCTCACTAATAATTCAATGTCAGTTTGGAAGACAGTCTTTAATAGAGTGACCCAGGGGTAATTACTTTTCCCTGTGCTATTTAACATTTTTACCAAAGGCATAGATGGTATGGATATTGAATTTCTAGATAACATAAACATAGGAGGGTTAATTAACCTATTCTGTGAGTCAGGATCTAGAAGATCTTGAAAGCCTAGAATGTTGGGCCAAATCTAACATAGCATTCCTTTTCCCACCTCCAAATCTTTGCACAGGTTGTTTCCCATGCCTTGAAAACTCTTCCTCCTTACCTCCACATCTTACAACTTCTAGCTCCCTTCAAGGCTCAGTTCAAATGCCAACTTTTAGAGGTTTTCCTTGATTTCCCTAGTTGTTAGTGCCCCTACCTAAATCACTATGTATTTATTTTGTATATATCCTGTGGTATAGTTGAAATTATATGTAAACATGCTATATGCCTCTAGTAGAATGTAAATTGTCTCACTCTTGTATTTGCATCCCCAGAACTGAGCATAGCACCTGACACATAGTAGGTCCCTAATAAATGTGTTGATAAGATTAAATGTAATAGGGAAAAATGTTGAATTTTATACAAGTTCAAGAGGTCTATTTCACAAGTATAAGATGGGAGAGGCATGACTAGATGGCAGTTTGTGTAGGCCAGGGGTGGGGAACCTGAGGCCTTGAGGCCACATGTGGCCTCCTGACTGACACAGAACAAATCCTTTTATTAAGGGGATTTATTCTGTGAAGTCTGGATTCAGTCAAAGGTTTGACCTTGAGGACCTAGATGGCCACATGTGGCCTTGAGGCCGCATTCCCCAGCCCTCGTCTAAGCCCTAGACTCTAGGGGTTTCAGTGGATTGAAAGTGGCATTGTAGATAGAATGTTGGCCTTTAACGTTAGGAAGACTGGAAGATGAAACCTTCTTCCCACTTATGAAGTGTGTGACATTGTTAGTGACTTACTTGTAGCCTTAGTTTGCCCATCCACAAAACTGGAATACCTCCTATGGTTGGCACCTACCTCCTATGGTTGTTGTATTAAATGAAATAATTTATGTAAAATGATTACACTTTACAAACTTTACAAACCTTAAAGCACTATGTACATGCTTCTTGTTGTTGTTATTATATATGTCAAAGTTGAGATATGGTAGACAAAAAAAGCTATTACTCTCTTAGGCTGCATTAAGAAGTATTGTGTCCAAAATGAGGAGGTAGTCGTTCCTTTGTATTGTACTACAGTTAGACCACATCTGGAGTATTCTAGTTAGTTCTAGGTACCACAGTTTAGAAAGGGCACTGACAAACTACAGTGTATCCAAAGGAGGGCAATCAGGATGGACACTGGACCCTAGGTACTATGCCATATGAGGACAGTTGAAAAGAAATGGTACTGTTAGACTGAAGAATTGGGGCAGAGAATGAAGGACAGATATATGACAACTATTTTTAAGGACTGTCACATGGAAATGGGTTCGACTTGTTTTGCTTGCTCAGAGAGGCAGAGTTAGGTTTCATGTAAGGACAAACTTTCTAATGACCAGAGCTATCCAAAAGTGGAATGGATATGGGGTACCCCCTTGCTGAAGATCTTCAAGCAGGATGACCACGTGTCAGGTATACTGTAGAGAAGATTCTTGGTCAGGAACAGATTCTACTACATTGCCTTTGAGGTCCCTTCCAACTCTTAGATTCTGTGTATGTGATTCTGTGTGTGAGACAGAAAGAAGTTAGGTATCATATCTTAACACATAGGTAGAACATTGTTAGAGTTATAGCTAGAACTCATAAGTAGTCCAGACCTCTCCTTTTTAAAATTCAAAACCTACAAGCATGTTGATTTTATTTCATTCATGTATTATAATAGTGTTGTATTACAGTGAAATGATTACTTTAACTTTCTGGAACTCAGACTGAAGGACTGAAGAAACTGAGATCCCAATCAAAATCTTAAAAGCTGAGCATCGTTTTCTATAAACTAGTCTTAGAAGAGAAAGGGATATCTGTTGTCCTTCCCTATGATAAAGTTAAATTATACAAGAGAACCATGGTTTGTAAAATGAAAATCCCCATATGATGAGTTTTTTATTTGCAGAATTGAAATAGTGCTCCTGATTTCTTTGTGTGTCTATAGGTGCCTTGCAGACACATAGGTAGCATTCCAAATCCAACAACAAAAATTTATTAACGACCTATTACGTGCAAGGCACTGAACAAAAAATGTAAGTGAAATGATTCCTGCTCTCAAGAAATTTCCACTCCAGCTCAAGGAGAAAAACTCATTCTCAGGTAGATTGGGAGATAGCAACATTACTGGCATTTCTGATGTAGGGATCACCAGAATGTGGAAGAACCTACAGGGGATTTTCATTGAGTTTCACCCTTCAGAAAAGCTATTCTTGAATGGAAAACATGAGTTGTTGGGCTACCTTTATAGCAAAGTAGGGTTGTGCTTCCTTGTCGTCCCTTAGTAGAGCCCTGGTTTCTTAGCATGACCAGTGCCTGAATACAGTCTTCTTTGTAAATAATGATAATTTAAAATAATAGTATCAGAATCTTATCTTATTTAACACAATGGCATCCGCTAATTTATCAAGAGGAAAGGAAATAAGCATTTACATAGCACCTATTATGTGCCAGGCAGTGTGCTAAGCACTTTTTACAAATATTATCTCATTTGATTCTCACAGCAAGCCTTAAAGGGAAGTACTATTATAATCCCCATTTTACATCTAAAGAAATGGAGGCAAACAGAGGAAAAGTGACCTGCCCAGGTCTAACAGCTAGTAAGTATCCTGAGACTGAATTTGCACTCAGGTCTTTCTGACTCTAGGTCTAGTGCTCTACCCCACCAGCCAGACACTGGTCAGGCATAACTAATTTTCTGTTAGATAGAGAATTAGAAAAACTTTATAATAAGTATTTATAGCTTTTAAGATTCAAAAAAACATCACTGTTATAAATACCTTTTGCAGTGATGAATTTATGGATTAAATGAATGAAAGGTACACCTGCTATTTTTATAAAGAAAAGCAAGTCAACCAAGGGTGCATGAATTGTTACTCTAAATGATATTGTCATTGTGATATTTTGACTCTATAAAGTTGAATTAAAATGAGCTAAAGAAACCACTTATAATTTAAAAAAATACTACATAGAATAGAGGTTTTAAGGTAAAAGAAGATCTGTTGGAAAAAATTTTTAAAATGATTATCATCAATCTTCTTTGTAACACTGCAGTCTCCTTTCCAAATTCAGAGAGAATAAACCATGGTGCTTATTGTCCTCAGCAGAATCCCCAAGCTCTTCTCCAGTGACCTAAAATGCCACTTTTTGTACGTCAAGGGCACTATATCCAGGATTCTTCTAGTTCATGTGCGCATTTTCCATAACTATCTGGATATTGGGATAGTATAACAAGCACAAAGCTTTATCACCATTGAAATTTCACAGAACTGAATTAAGATATCTTTTCTAGAGATTTTTATTTCTACTTCTTTATTTTTATATACGTAACTTGTTGCACCCTTTTCTATTCCTACTCTGTATTTATTTAGACTTTGAAATATTGTACGCTCACAATAGGTTTTAGGGAATTCGCAGATATAAAATCAAAAGAATTGGATGAAGAGTCCTCCTAAATCATTTAGCCCAACTTTTATCTTTTAGATGAGGGAAATCAAGATTCAGAAAAGTGACTTACCTAAGGTCACATAGCTGGCAATTAGAAGGAACCTCAGAATTCACCTAATCCATCTCTTTATCTGAAGCATGAATGCCCTCTATGATAGTATGGCTGAAAAATAGTAATCTAGTCTCTGTTGAATACTCTAAGGGTCATGAACTCATTACCTTCTAAGGCATCCTTTTCACACTGAGCTGAAATCTGTATTCTTGTAGCTGCTCCTGATTGGTCCTACTTCTGTTAGGTTATAGATTCAGATACGGAAGAGACCTTAGAGGTCATCTAGTTCAAACCCCTCGTATTATAGATAAAGAAACAGAGACAAGAGCAGTGGAGTGAGTTGCCAAGGTAACACAGGCAGTAAGTGGCAGAGGCAGGATTGAAGCTCTAGTCCTTTAATACTCAGCCTAGCAAGCTTTCCATTGCATAACAGGCCTTCTGGGACCAAACAGAATAAGGCTAATCTTTCTTCTGCAAAAGAACCTTTCAATTATCTGAAGACAAAGTTCATGTTCCTTCTAAGTCTTCTCTAGGCTAACAAACACCAAAATTCTTTTAATCAATCCTAGGAAGGATTCACAATTTTAATTGCCAACCACTTCTGGACAGGGCAACTTCTTTATGTCTCTCCTAAAATGTGGTACCAGAACTAACTACAGCAGTCTAAAACTAAGGTTCCTGACTCCTAACACAAGTGTTCTTTCCAATATTTTCCATTATTTCCCAAAGCTTCTTTTATGGGATTAGCCCTAAAAGCATGGGCATCTCTTGTCTTTTCCTTAGATATTTTCTATTACCCTCCTGCACTAAAAAAAAAAAAAGTCAGTGAGGAAGGAGAAGGGAATGTTAACCATGTTAAAATATAGACCATCCAGGTCATTCTTTTCCTTTTTGTTGAAATAAATGATCGGAAAAGGAAAAGAGGATTTTGTTTTTGTTTTTTTGTTTTTTAGGCAATTGGGGTTAAGTGACTTGCCCAGAGTCACACAGCTAGTAAGTGTCAAGTGTTTGGTCTGAGGCTGGATTTGAGCTCAGGTCCTCCTGACTTCAGGGCTGGTGCTCTATCCACTGCGCCACCTAGCTGCCCTGAAAAGAGGATTAAGGATTAAAAAGTCACACTTACTACATTTTAATGTGGTAAAATAAGGAAAGGAAGAGGAAGTAGAAAAGGAATAAGATTTGAAGGAAATAGAATAGGGAGGAAAGAAACTGGGGACAAAGGGTAAGAATAAGGATAGATGTCCTCCTTATTTCAGAATTGATCGGCTATATTGAAATGTAAAATTTAGCTAATAATATGTAATGAGAGTTTAGTATATCCTTATTTTTTAAAAAATAACTATGCTACTTTGAGTCTTTAAAACATGTTGAAGACAAAGAAGAAGAAAAGTAGAATAACATTTGGGGAAATAAATTACAATTTGGAAAATGATCTGGTTGAAAATGCAGTGAAGACTGAGGAGAAAGGACAATGTTTAAGAGAGGAGAAAAGAAGCCATACAACAGTTTGCTTTGTTTCACAGAGAACTCACTTTATTTAATGTCTATGTCTATGGTTTTGTAAGACTGTTGGGTCTTTCCAGCAGAAAAGTCATTTCTTTTCAAAATGTAGACAGATTTTGGCCATCTATGTACTCCAGGACCTCGAGGACTCAGGTAGCCAGCCAGCTAGGGAGGAAGGGAAGCTTCGGAACTGCAAGGACATCAGTAAAACCCGCTGTCCTCAATGGACCTTTGGAGAAAATCAGGGGTTCTTGGAAATGGGGAGCTACTTCCAAAGGTCAAAAATTAATACAAACAAGTTTGAGTGCGCTGTCCTAGGGAAGTTAATCCAGTTAATTTGTGGACAAGTTAATCACAAAAATTGACTGCAAATATGTTCTGTAGATGTTATATTCAAACCTCACCTTTGTAACAATTTGGTCAGGATTTCTTCTATTACCCTTGGTAATTCTCTACCTCTCTTTTTCCCAAAGAAAATTAAGTTTGGATCTCATCACATTACTTAGGATGCAGGAGGTAAGTCTTCCTCAGCTGAGCCCTAAAACCCTTCTACAGCTTTTAGAGCACAGTGTAAGTCCCTGCCAAAAATTTCAATAACATAAAAGAAGAAAAATCTTGTATCAGACTTTAAAGATATATGGATATAAATATGTAAATATATATATATATCTGTAGCCTCAAGGCAATTAAAAATAGTATTTTTTTAAACAAAGGTAAATTTTTTTCTTTACAAAAATTAAGTTTTGGGGAAGAAAGCAATACTCTACATAATAATATCTCTTTTGATAGGACGTATCAATAATAATTGGTGCATCATCCATTTTCCCTTTGAACATGAATGAACAAATTACTAGAATAAGGTTACCTAATGTTACACAGAAGCTTCACTAATTTGGACTAATTGAGTGGAAAGACCAACGTGAAATGTACTGAAATATAAAGTATGAAATATTTTCAAAATGTATAACTGTAATAAAATTGTATTATTTTCAAGTAAACACAGTAACTCAGTAGGCTGTTGGCAAAGTGAGGTCACTGGGAACTTCTTTAATAAATAGAAAAGCATAATCTTAGCATGTTAATTGATATATATGAGTTCCAAAGAAAAAAAAGTCAGTTAAACAAAATCATAGAATTTTAGAGCTGGAAAGTGTCTCAGAGATCATTTAGTCCAACCCATCAATTTACAGATGAGGACACTGAAGCCCAAAGAGGTTTAGTGACTTCCCAAAGTTATTTAGCTAGTAAATAGGGCCAGAGTTACAATTCATCTATCTTGACTCACATTTTAATAAGCCTTTCTGCCATAGAGGGTACGTTCCTTGAAATTTTATCACCCTGTTGATTTACTTAGTACATCCTTTCTCTCCTATCCACCTTCCTCCAATTATTAGAACAAATGTAAACTTTAGCTCAGCTCTGTCTGAATTACCATATATTTCAAATTAAGAGAGTTCAAATGTGATTTATCTACATTTCACATACCTCCTGAATTTTTAGCCTTTTAATTTATGGCAGAATACTTTTTATTATGAAATGATTACTTTATAATAACAGATAACTAATTTTCATTCACTTTGCGGTCTGGAAAAGGAAAAAAATAACATTATTAGAATTCAGAAACCTTAGAATAGTGTAAAAATTCCAAATTCCATTCACATTTTAGTAGCCAAACTGTGAGGAATATTTCTAGGCATAGGCAGGGTTACCTTCTCTAACAAGAGCTGAGGACCCAAAGGCTGAAGGGACCCTAAAAAACTAATTTAGAAAAACTAGTGACTTTCAGGGGAAAAAAGCCAAACAAACAGCATTCCAAGGGGGGCAATTATAGAAACTGGATTTGGTTCTAGGTGCTGGTTGCATGGTATATGCGCATACTTCTTATGACACTGGTCATTTGTCAGTAAATTGCTGAATAGTTCCTCTTAATCCCAAAAATTTAATTTCTAGAACTTGATTGAATTCATTCTTGGCATTCAACATGATAACATCATCACTTATTTAAAATTTCTTTGACATCATGGAAGGGTATACTAGTACTCAAAATATTACAGTATCATCAGAAGTCTAGTATATTAGTTGTAGCACAATGGGCCTCTGACCTTTTCCTGCATCTCACCAATTATAAACCATTCCTATCTCCCCATAAAGTAACTCTCTGTGAGTCATGTCTGCTTGAACAGACTGTAAAAAACAGCTATCCTCTCTGAAGCAAGCAAATATGTAAAGCGTCAAAGGATCCACAGATGAGAGGAAAATGTCTCCTTCTTTCCCTCTCCCTCCAATGCCTTCCCCCATCCTCATCACCAGAATCCCTTAGGGCTCAAAAGGGCCTAGCCACAACCTCATACGGAGTTTTCAAGGGCTCTAGAGTAAGGGAGAAAAAGACATAGAGATGGCAGATAGAGTCACTGACTGGGGCTTACATTTAGCTTTCGATAACTACCTTTTGCTGTGAAGGCCAAACAAACTGATATTCAAATTTTTAATTATTTACTACTTTTTCAGAATGCCTTTGGGATTAGCCTCAATTCTCAATCAAAAATAATAGTGTAACAGTTTCATTGTGATGGTCACTTTTCATTAATGAAGAATACTAGGATCTGGAAAACAATTTTTATGGCCAGCTATTGGGGCAATGTGTGAATAGTCCATTAAATGACAGAAATATCCACTAAAGCAAATTTACTGACACGTGACAAAAAATTTTCTACCTGGCATATGAAAGGGCAGAATTATGTCTAAAGAATATTGTCTGATGAAAGCAGTAACCAAAGAACAGCTAAAATAGGGAAGGATGTTGATGGTGGAGCTTCAGGTGTTTTTGTAGCTCCAGTATTGGATTATCTTCACATCAAAAAGATCATCCATGGGGGCAGCTCGGTGGCGCAGTGGATAGAGCACCAGCCCTGAAGTCAGGAGGACCTGAGTTCAAATCCGGCCTCAGACTAAACACTTGAAACTTACTAGCTGTGTGACTCTGGGCAAGTCACTTAACCCCAATTGCCTTAAAAAATAAATAAATAAATAAATATAGACCATCCTTGAAATTCATAGTTGATACAATGGTAATTGCTTCAAGTTTTCTTGCCCTAAATTTGAAAATTTTTTATTTATTTAATTCTGCACTGGGTCGATTATATGTGCGCATGCTTATTCAAATTAGGGCTCAACTTTGAAACTAAAACGGCAAAATCAAAGCCATTATTAGGGTGGGACAACTGGGGCTTAGAGCCAAGGAACTAAAATTTAGAGAGCATAAAATTTCACAAATGCTCTCCTTTAGCAGAGCAGAAACTACTATAGTAATTAATTCCCCTCTCCATTGAACTAAATTTGTTTTTCTACTTCTTGTATTACTTCACATCATGAATTACAAAGTAGATTTGTGGGCAGATTTTGCGCTTTTCCCAGATATGAAAAGTGCTAATTGCACACTTGGTAATATCTATATCTGTAGCTAACATAAATTGTGACTTATCTGTAATAATTAAAATAAAATATGGAATTTAGCAAATATAATTGTTTTAGAAAGTACTGTTTTAGGAAAGTTTTCTTTCACCATAATCATAGTTAAGGTTCAGTTAACTGGAAGGAGTAGGCAATGAATGATTCACATTTACAGATAACATAAAAATTATACATATGGCTTTGGAATGTGTTTAATTTTCCTGCTTAGTTTGGGGCCTAACAGTATATAATCTTGTGTTCCTTTATCATGATAACAATCGTGGTTGCATTTTTAGGCCACTGAAGACAAACAGACTATGGTTACTTGCAATCATTTCTTTCCCTACGTTAACCCTTTCCTTAAGCTCACCTGTTGGTCCCCTACTTGTTTTTGCCTCAAAACCTTTTCTCCTTTGTTTTAGTTTTCTTCATCATACTGGTCTTTCGTGTTAATCCCTTGGATATCATAATGTTCTTGGGTATACATCAACTAATGGAGGAAGAGGCCCAGAAGAACTGATAACTGAGTGAACTTAGATAAATTAATTCACCTCTCTAGGTCTTATCTGTAAAGTGAGGGGATGATATTCAAGGTTCATTTCAGATCTAAATTTCTATGATTCTATGATTCTAAATGTGCTGAATGGCATGGCAAATATTGCCTAGGATTCAAAATTTGTCCTATAGAGAGATGAGGAATTCAGTATATATACACACACACACACACAATTAGTCCAAATTAGAATTTTTAAACAAAATGGATACAAAAATTCTAGCATAAATACATACACACACAGATAATTCTTTTTTGAATGTGCCTTTCATAAAAACTATCCAAGTCATCTAGTGTAGTCTTTACTTACCTGGAAGATATCTTGATTGTCTCAAGTAGTACTGTTTGGCAGCTGAACTGGATGAAAACTCAGGGTCGTTTTTTAAGATAGCAGCAGGCAAACTCCTGTTTTCCCCTCCTGACTTACTGGAGCTTGAGCGTATGGGTTCTGGTACACTGAAAATAAATATATAAAATAGTATCAGAGTATACAAAACGAAAATGGTCTTTTCTTACTTACTCTTCATAAATCCTTTCAGAACAGCTAATGTGACACCTTAGATGATTCCCATAAGCTTTCTTTAACAGAAATATTGTTTGGTACCATCATCAACTAGCTGTTAACCTTGCTCTTCAATTTATAGTATGGTGAACAGAAGATCATTTCATATTGTATTACATCGGGTGACATTAACTAATTGGTTAAACAGACTAACTGCTTACTTAGTTACGTAAAAATGGTGTTCTGATCTTTCAGAAAAATGAAGTTTTCTTAATTTAACAGGTCATAGTATAATCAATCTGAAGATAGTAGGAAGGTAAGTCAATCATGGTCACCTTAACTCAAGTGTGCTAGAGTTAGCTCTGGCTTGAAGCTACTTGTGAACATTTTTAGTGTGAACTTCAGATAGCACACTTATTACACTCCGGATATCTGCATTCGCTACAAATCAGGGCTTATTTGATTGTTTAGAGTTAAGAAAGTGTTAATAAAAATTAAACTTAAAAGCGTGTGCATACATTTTTCTCCCCAAATTCTGGTCGTCAGCTCACTCCTGAACTGCTCTATAGACACTGTGTAAGCTCAGTGGGAATGTGTAGCTTAGGGAATGAAGTTATCACTAGACTGGAGGACTGGGACTGCTGGCTAATTAGTTGGCTATAATAATCATTGGTATGATCGGCAAGATACAAAAGGGTGTTTTGATTTATGGGAAGGGAAGGATAAGGGAAGGATTGTTGTGAGGGGGGTAGATTAAGTAATAGGAGGGCAAGGTAGTGGGTAGAAGAAAAGCAATAGGTCAAAGGGGTGTATAAAAGGGTATTTAGACTTAAGGGAATGGGAGAATAAGGAAGGGATCGCTGGGGGTGGGGTGGGGTAGGTTAAGTAATAGGAGGGCAAGGTAGTGGGTAGAAGTAAAGTTGAGGAATTAGGAGAAATAGGAAAAAAGAGATACGCACAAACATAAAAACAAAGATTAGGAGTAGAATCTCTTAGGGAAAGTATGTATATTTGTATGTGTGTATATTTGTATGTATGTATATGTGTATGTATATATCAATATATAAATATATCCATGCTTAATTGTAGCCTGGGGGGGGTAGAAGGGAGGAGAAGGGGGGAAAAAGTAAAAAATATACAGCAGAGAACAAAAAAAGGAAGGCAAAGGAAGCAAAGAAAAAACGGACAGCTATCAACATAACACGCAGTATTTAATATATAGGCTTTCTTGAAATAGAACATTATTGCTATATATTCTGAATCCTCTCCTATGTTCTGCTATGCACATGATATTTTTTTCTTTTCTTATTTTATATTTATTTATGATATGTTTCTTTTTCTTTTCTTATGTATTTGTTTTAGTATTTGTATGACTTAAAGGCCATTTACCATCCCTGGTTACTTTTTCCCATCTTATCAATGCGCTTCATAAAATATGTATGGTGTGCCAAACTAAACATAAAAATGCAGAGGTGGTCTGGGCAGGACAGTGGGACTATCTATCCCCTCTCGTTACTGCTAGAAGCTGTGCTACTCTTAATGAAGCCCAAGACTCAATCAGCTTTCTTGACTGTCCTGTCATACTATTGACCCAAGTTAAGCTTGTATCCCACTAACATCCCCAGATCTTTTTTAGATAAACTACTGTCTACCCATACTTCTCCATCTTGTATTTGTGAAGTTGATTTTTATAGCCCAAGTGTAAGATTTTTGACATATCTTGCTATTTAATTTCATTTTACTAGCTTCAGCACACTGTTGTATCTTTCTGAATCCTGATTCTGTCATACAGTGTTAGTTCTTCCTCACAGATTTCTGTCATCTGCAATTTGATAGTCATGTCCTCTACTCCTTTATCCAATAGTCTTGATGCACTCTTACTAGAATCTTCCTTGAGAATGAACATTTAATCAGTTCTAAATTCACCTAACTGTACTATTGTTTATATCACTTCTCTTTTTTGAAAATCAAGACCACTTTTACCCTTTTTCAATCTCTTTTCCATAAGCTTTCTAACCCTACTGATGGTGGCACGACAATCACAACTTTCAGTTTTTTAAGTACCCTAGGATATAATTTACCTCAGCTAAGAGGCTTGAATTCATCAGGAGGAGCTAGGTGCTCTCTTACTATCTGAATTTAGTGACCTGTAAGAATCATACCCATTAATCAAGGGCCATATTAACTGCCACCTTCCTTCATGAAACTTTCCCTGATCTCTCCGTACTGCTTAGCTAGGGGTAATGTCTCTCATCTCTGAACCCTCTTAGCACGTTTATCCCTATTATGGTACCAGTACATTATTTTAAAGTCATTTGATTTCATGTATTTATCACTATTTGATTATAAGATCCTTGAGAACAGAAACTATGCCTTTTTCATCTTTACATGAGCTGCAATACTTAGCACAGTGCTTTGTATTCAGTAGATTCTCAATATATTTTTGTTGAATGAATTATTCTCATCATTTTAAACTTTTTGATTATTTTGGGGCCTTTATTACTGTCTAGTATCTTTTTATGAGCAAGTTTATAGAGGATACTATGAATATGAAAAAAGGTATATTCAACTGAATTAAAATCAGAAAACCTGGTGTTGAATCCTAGTTCTATTATTTGCCAGTTATATAACTCTGAATAAATCATTTGTCTGAGTCTTTGTTTCATCTTTTACAAAAGGGAAATAATGAACTCACACCACCTCCTCCAGGGTTCTCATAAGGATATCAAATGGAATAACTCTTTAAAATATTTTGTAATGAATATGTGCTATTCAATATGTATTTATCTGAACACCAGCCATGTACCTAGAAATCTACGAAACACAGTGGGATTTCCTAAAGAAGCATGAATCATGGTTCCTGCTTTCAAGGAATTTGCAATGTCAATCTTACAAGATATACCCATATCAAACAATTAAGAGAATCATGTTAAACCTTTTGTTTTTGTTTTTGACTGGGGGAGGGTGGGATTAGTGAGGGAAAGGGAATAAGGAGCAGGAATAGTAGATTGTGATATAAATTAGGGAAGTTTATCCATTTTCACTTTGCCATAGTGTAGTGCATGGACTACCACCTTTAAAATCTAAGTTACTGGGGCAGCTAGGTGGCGCAGTGGATAGAGCACTGGCCCTGAAGTCCGGACGACCTGAGTTCAAATCCGGCCTCAGACTAAACACTGAACACTTACTAGCTGTGTGACCCTAGGCAAGTCACTTAACTCCAATTGCCTAACAAGAAAAAATTAAAAAAAAAAAACAAAATCTAAGTTATTTCAAATCCTGGTTTGGGAAGAATTGTCTTATTTCTCCCTTCTCTTTACTTTGTTCCCCATTCCTCACCCCTTCCCCAAGGAAAATTTAACAAATTTTCAATTAGAATGAGAACTGTGTAGGTTTTTAAAAAATTCCTACAGTCTGTTGAAAATACAATTCAAACATAAAATGAACCTCTCAGCAGGTGCCTGAACTTTCTTTTGGGAGGGAAACATTTGAACTTGTATGTATGTAAGTGAGAGATAAACACATTATCTACTTAAAAACTGTCTTGATCTCAACCCTGGTTAGCACACTTTTACCTTTACTGTATTTTCTCATCCCAAACTGAGAATACTAAAAAAAAAAAAGAGACAAAAAAAGTAAACATCACAGTCAGCATTCTCTGTGAATTAAGATTTATATACATAAATGTATATATTTTTAAAAAGCCAAAACCATGGCAAACCAGGATTCAAACCAAGCAATCTTAGGTTTTCAAGGTGGCAGCCCATATACTACATGATAGCAAATAGCTGTTGGACAAGCTTCCCTAACTTGTATCATCCCTTGTCTCACTGCCTTCTCTTGAGTACCTAGAAGAAAAAAAAAAGTAAAAATAAATTTACCAAAGTAAATACCCTTTCATAACTCTTAACAATATTTAACCCGTCTTTCACTCCACCCAGAGTGTCCTTCACCTAACTTGTCAATTAAGAAAAAGAAATATCAAAGACTAAAATCTAAAAAAAATTTTTCAGCAAAAGTTATAAAAATTTCCAAAAGGTTTCTAATCTGTTTTTTCATCAACAAAGTAAAAGTGCTAACATCACGCTGGGGTAGGGCTCACCTCTCATTTGCTAATAGTCATGCCCATTGTAAAGAGGTATTTTTCAGCAAATGGGCCATAACATATGTTATATATTTTGTCAGTCACAAAGCCTAATTTAGAATATCTTTTAAAGGTTTATAAAAAAACCAACTATAAATCTTATACTACACACAGCTTAAATTCATTATATAACAACTTTAACAAAACAGATAACAAAGCAAAAACTGCCAGATAACAGTTATCATGAACAATTAATACTTTTTTTTTAAGTGGCACAATGTGGTAGAAGTAAAGATTCCTGTCCACTGTAAAACACAACGAAATGGTTTGGAACAAAAACAAGTGAAAATAACTGCTGTTTTTTAATCAACCAAAATTGACTAAAGAATCAATAGAATTTAATGCCTGGATATGGGAGATAAGAAGAGAAAAGAAACAATCTCCAAGAATCTTTTCTTAATAACCGTCACTTGTTGCAGTGGAAGCCTTACCTAAATGCCAAATCCTTTTTCTTCTTTTCTTTTGGAACAGAGATGCTGGGTTTCTTGGAATGTGAGACTCCAAAATCAAAGTTGTCAATATCTTCCCAGCTATCTCCAGTCTTGAGCACAGTCTGACCCCAACGCCTTCTACCATTTTTATGACCCACTGCAACATTGTGCTTCTGTGGTAAAAAAAAAAAAAAAACAGTCATGACAATCATAATTATTTCATATTTATATAGTCCTTTAGATTTACAAAGCATTTTTCTCATAATGATCCTATGAGGTAAGTAGTTAAAATTTTATTATTTCCATATATAGGTGAAGAAACTGAGGCTCAGTCGGACTGCTGGAGTGGGAATGTGACCTCAGTTCTCTTGACTCCAGTTAATACACTCCTTTCAATACATCACACCTGCCTTTTACGATTAACAAATGTTTATTGAACACTTTATTATTTGCAAGATACTGTGTTGGACACTAAGGGTACTTGCCCTAAATTAACTTACAATCTAGTTGAGGTAACAAATAAATTCATGAAAGGTTAATGAATAATAATAGGTAACAAAATAAAGACTAAATTATGTAGAGTGGTTCCCAAACTCATTTGGCCTATTGCCCTCTTTAAATAAATTACTCAGCGCCCCCCTGGGGTAAGGTCAGGTTAACCCTTATTTTTATTCAATGCCCCCCAATTGTACCCAAGGCTACTACAGCCCCCCCCCCATCATTCCAGTGCTTGCCAGGGGGTGGTATCTTCCACTTTGGGAACCTATGTCTGGACTGCAGACAGTAAGCCTTATAGGAATTAAGAAAAAAGAAAGATCTCTCTGAGCTGAAATAACTGGAAAAGATTCCATGGAAGATGTCAGCTTTGCACTACTTCAAAAGATGAATAGTACACAAAGAAATGGGAATGGACATTCCAGTTAGAGTAGCCATGTGAGAAAACACATGAGTTGGAAGAACCATTCTCCAACAGATAAGTGGTCAAAAGATACAAAAACTTTTCAGAAGCAAAAATGCAAATGATCAACAACCACTATACTCCATTTCACTACATATAGGAACATTCTTTCTGCCACTGACTACATGGATAAATGCTCAGGAATGGGACTACTGGATCAAAAGGTATGTACATTTTAGTGGTTTTTCTTACATCATTCCAAACTGTTTTTCAGAATGATTGGACTAACTTACTGATTAACCAATAGTGTGTTAGTGGGCCTGATCCACCACTACCCCTCCAACAATTACTTTTTAAAAACTCATATTGCCAATCTGTTGGGTTCTAAGTGAAACTTTAGACCACTTTTCCCATATAGTTAACAATGTGCAATTCTTTTGAAAACTCTTTGTTCATATCCTTTTACCATTTACTTACTGGGGAGTATTTTTAAGTTAAATGTATTTGTATCAATTCCTTATATATCTTAGATGACAGATTTTTATCAGATATACGTGATGTAAAAGCTCCCCCCTCCCCCCAAGAATATAGGTTATCTTATTTGTACTTCTTTTATCCATACAAAATCTTCTAAATTTTTTGTAACTGAAATTGTCTACTTGACCTTTAATGATCTCTATCTCTCCATAAATCTGAAAGATATCTCCTTCAGTTCTCCTTCCTTTTTGATATACTTTTTCATATTTAGGTCACATATACCTTTGGGGCTTCCTATGGAATATGGTATAAGATTATGGCATAAAATTTAATTTCTGTCAAACAGCATTACACATTAAAAAGAAAATATACTAAGAATAAGAAATCCAGGAAATAGGGGAGGAGGAAGCATGGTAGGGAGCATTTGGATGAAGATCAAAAGGGACATATACAGAAACAATATCATCTTCACAGAATAATACACACTACCTAAGAAGGAAGTGGAAACAGATGAGGAATTCAGGAAACAGATCCAAAGCCTGGGATGGGAATATGGAATAGTAGTAATGGGGGACTTCAATCACCCAGACAATCTGCTAAAGATCTCTCACTGCCAAAGGTAGAGCATCTAATCATTTCTTGACTGACTAAATAGTATTTTTTTTTCCTTCAAAAGATACAAGAACAAAGGGAAGTCTGTTCTGTATTTGATTCTCACCAAAAAGAAGGAACTGGTTGCTGGGGTAGAAATGAGCAGAACCCTCATAGTAAATGAGAACTTCGTTTAGAATTTGTGATAGAAAAGTAAGAAAAATCAGGAATGATCTGATATGCGGCCTAGATTTTGGTCATCTCAAAGGGTTCAAAGAATAATAGTTAGGATCTCAGGGAGTAAAATTCTATATAAGAAGTAAGGAGAAAATGGACTCTGAAAATTTAATTCTGAAGCTACAAAGAAAAACAATTCCAATGAGGAATAACAGGCAAAGTCATTTAAGACTGATAGGGATATACAAACAACTCATTAATTAATTTATATTTTTAAAAGACACGTAAAGAACATGGATGCAAAGGAAGGTAAATATGAATAAATTAAAAACAATATAATTATTTAAGAACAGCATTAAGAGCACTGAAACAGAATGAGATGAGTGAGGAAGGTGAAGGACAACAAGAATTAGGTTTTAGTTATATAAGGGAAATTGGGGTGCATGCTACTTGGGGTAGATGAGGAAATGATAACTAACAACAGAGAGAAGGCAGAGCTGCTCAACATTTTCTCTGCCAAGGAGAGAACTTTGGTATGGAAAAGATGGAACATAAATAACTAGATGGAAGATAAAACTTAAGATAAATAAGGAAACAGCAAGAGATCATTTAACTGCTAACTGTACTTGAACAACAAGAATTCCTTCTACAATACACTTGACAGGTAGTCAACTGGCCTTTGCTTGAAGATCTCCAGTGAAGGGGAATCCATGGTTCTTAGCCTATAGGGGATGAAAGAACTAGCAGGCATGATGGCTAATTCACTATCAATGATCTTTGAGGATCAAGGAGAATATGGGAATGCAGATGAGAGAGAAAATGTGCTGACTTGCTTTTAAAAGGCAAAAAAATAGACTATGCTAATTTTATGCCAACAAGCCTGACTCTCATTTCTGGCAAAATTCTAGAATATACTATTAAAGGAACTCTCATTAAACATGAAGGCAAATCATTGAAGGAGAAAGACCACGAAACCTGGAATGAGAATTTGGGCTGAATCACATCTCAGGCCAATGGCTACATCACCTCTGAGTAAGTCATTTAATCCCTCTAAACTCTAGTTTTCCCATCTGTAAAAGGGGCTAATAACACATTGCACAATCTTGTGAAACTCAACTGAAATGAGGTTTGTAGAGTACTTTGTAAACCTTAAAGCTCTACGTAAATTTCAGCTACTGTCATCACCATCACCACCATCATCATCATCACTATTAATCTATTATTATTACTTCTAAGTGACTAGTCAATAAGAATGATTATGTACTTACTATGTGCTGGGAGAGGAAAGAGTGATCACAAAGAGTCAGTTTTACCAAATTTAAATGGTTTCCTTTTTTGATAGGTTTAATAGACTAGGAAGTGATGAAGATGCTACATAAAGATGTAGTTTACCTGGATTTCAGCAAAGCATTTGACAAACTCTCTCATGTTTCTTTTGGCAATGATAAAGAAATGTGAGATGATAGCACTGTTATATGGGTTTGGAATTGGTTGAGTGGCTGAACCCAAAGAGCAATTATTAATGGTTTGATCTCATCTTGGAAGAAGGGCCCCTGGGCAGCGTGCGAAGGATGTGTACCTAGCCCTTGGTTGTGTAACATTTTTATCAATGCCCTAGATAAAGGCATGGTTGGCATGGTCATTACATCTGCAAATGACACAAAGGTGGGAGGGACAACTAATACATTGGATGACCATCAGGATTCAAAAAGATGTTATGTTAGAGTATGGGACAAATTTAAGACGGTAAAATTTAAGGATGAGGTAAGATAAATACAAATTCTCAAGATTGGATTCCAAAAATCAACTTTACAAGAATAAAGTAGGAAGGTGGGGTTGGGTAACAGCTTGTCTAAAAAAAGGACTAGAGTTTGTAGTAGACTGAAAGCCTAATGAGTCAACAATGTGTCAGCAGCCAAGAAAGTTAATGCAGTCTTAGGCTGTATCAAAAATGACATAGCAACTAGGAGTAGGTGGGTGATAATACTACTATACTTTGTCCTGATTAGACCGTACCTATTATGTTCCATTCTGGATAGGACACTTATAAGCTGAGTGTGTTCAGAGGAGTGCAAATAGGATGATGAAGTGACTTGAGATCATGTTCTATAAAGGAAAGATTGAAGACACTGGGGAAGTGTAACCCAGAGAAGAGAAGACTTACAGGATTAAGATAGCTTCCTCCAAGTAAATGAAGAATAATTAGCCTTGTTCTACTTGAACTCCAAAAGATGAACTAAGAAGTTGCAAATTTAGTCTTGATATAAGGGAATACTTCATAATAATCAAAACTACATAAGCTGCCTCAGGTGGTCGCACATTCTCATCATGAAAGGCTGGATGATGACTTTCCAGATAGAGAAAAGTGGGGATTCTTGTTCAGGTATAGGCTAGAGAAGACAGCCTTTGAAGTTATTTCCAGCTTTGAGAATCTGGGATTCTTTAATTAGAAAGGAATGGATGAATTTGAATGATATCATAAAGGAAAAATCAACTGAACTTAGTGACAACTAGATATGGAAGAGGAGAGAGAGGAAGGACTCACAGTTAACTAACATTTTGAGTCTGGCTAATTAAGAAAAATGGTAAAATTAATGGAAAAATGGAGGCTGGGAGAGGGAGCTACTCTTGAGGAGAAGATAAGGAATTTAGTTTTAGATGTTTTGAGTTGGATAGAAATGAGGGAAATCTAAGTGAGTATGTTCAGAAGGCAGCTGGAAATGCAAGGCAAAAGGTTGGGATAAAAAAGACAGAGATGAAGATAAAAATTTTGAAGTAATCCATTGAAGTGAGAGTTGAAACTATAGGAGAGATCTCTCTTCTCTCTGTGGGAAGGAGACTGAGGATCAAATCTTTGGGAATATATAGTTAGGGGAGAGGAAGAAGGGTATATAAAGAAAACAATAAAAATAAAGTTTGATGCTGCATATTATCTAATTCAGAAAACCTCCTCTCTTTAGGCCAATTAACAGTTAGAAACAACATAAAATTCTGAAGAACTTAAATTAGCACTCAAGAACTGAATTCTTTAAAATTTTTAATTTGAAACCATTTACATCTCAATTACTAGTTTTTAAAAAATGTATAGAGTTTAGTTGTTAATCGCTTTCCATTGTTGAGTTTCTGTTTTGTCTTTCATACTTAAGTGGCAGAAGAGTGGATTTTTTTTCCCCTTTGGATATTTAAACCCATAAATTTGTCAAGATTGTCCTTTGGGCAAGAAGTACTTTAACACAGAACTGACATGCATTTTTCTAAGGTTTTTTTGAAAGGTCTGAAAACAAGGCCCTGACAATGTCATTAGTGAAACAATTCCATTTTGTTATTGCCAGTTACTTACAGGTGATGAGTTTTTGATGATACTTGGAAATAACGGTTCTTGATGTTTTTGGTGAGGTTGTTGTTTTGAAGGCTGCTGGGTAGGCAAGTTCTGTGGCAACTGAATTGGTTGTAGTGGCTGATGGATAATTTTCTGTTGGGGATGTGGCTGGGCCTGGTCATCTGGTGTAGGTTTAAGTTCTAATTCAACAAAGGATTGTTTTGGCTCCTTTGGCTGAAGTTGTTTATTCACAGGTTGCTTTGGTTCCAAGTACTGTGGTGGAGGGCCTAATATTTGACCAATTTGAAAATATGGATATTTCAAAGCCTGAAAAAACACAGAAGATATTAAATTAATATATTAAAAATTAAAATAATAATAATGATAGGTAGCATTTAGAAATCACTTTCAGCTTTGCAAAGTGCTTTACATATGGTATTTCTCCTGTAAATGTAGCATTTATCATGAAACCAGAACTACAAATATTTAAAGAACTTAATATGTAGCTTGTTGAAATTGACTGATTTTCTTGTTATTACTTTAAATTAGACATGCTGATTAGCGACATACTGATTTTTAGTGGTGATAAAATAAATCGGTTCTGACTGCAGTTTATGAAAACTTGTGATCTGAATGGTCTACATAACATTCAGTTTCATAGTTATTCATAATTTTCATTATCTTAAGCATCATAACTGCCAATATTTGAAAACTGTAAGGAGTTTAATATCAAATATACAACACTGACTTAGTATGGAGATGGACTAAAATAAGAATGTTTTTGGTAGGACAAAATAGAAGCAGACTGATAAAAATAATTAATATTTTTGCTAATTTAAAAAGACCACCAAAGGTAGTAGCATATAGGTAGATTCAGAAGGGGAAACAGCAAACATCAAAAAAAGTTTAACTTTTTAAATATGGTATAATGTTATTTTGTTTTGCTCTATCTAATAAAGATGTAGACCGTCCAAATTTATGAATTTGGGTTGCAGATTTGCTCCATGTTTTGACTGTTAATTGGTGTTTGTCATAAATATATTATTACAAAATTAATAATTTTTAAAAATATACTTTGCAAGTTCCATGGACCTGTGATTCTATGGAGTAGGGCTTTTCAGATATCACAGTAAGGTCATTCAGAGCACAAATTCTCAGGGAGGGAGATGACGTATGTATGGGTAGGGAGGAGATGAAGTAAACTATTCCTAAATCCTTCCTCACCTACAAGAAGCAAAGTGACCATTCCTCTGTCTGTTTACTGAACGGAGAAAAAAAGAGCATTGCTTTCTTGGTAGATAGGGATTGCTAGGAAGGAGGGGAAGGGGCAGGAGTGAAACAGAGAAGGAAGAGCAAAGGCAGGTAAGGGAAGAACTAAGCCTAGCTGTATCAGTGAACTAAGAGTTCAAGGCCCATGAAGACTGAGAACTATTGTTGACTGGTAGTTTTGGGGATACTTATAAATAATACTGGGGAGTGGTTTGGGAAAATGTGTCTGACCTGTATCACTTTACCTTCTCTTCCAAAGGGACAGTTCTGGGTTCTTTGCATATTTGTATTCTAATTCCTAAGAATGAAATCTTAGGATACCATGTTACCAAAAAGTCCAGGACCAGCCTTGTGGGGAAGAGGTGAGGTAGAGGAGAGCTACTCAAGAGCAGGGACTGACACCTCTTTAAGTCACTTTGCCCTTGATTATTTGCTAATTTCTTGCTTAAGTGATACAAGTAGCTTAATGTTTGCTCATTTATTAGCTCATAAGGGACCAGATTGAGAGACTGAACTATTTGGGAGGTTTTCTGTACAACATGTGTAGTGTATAATATTAAACCTAGAGAGATACTAAAAATGTAAGAAATCCAATGTACAATCTGAAGCAATGGAGACTGTATGCTACATTTTTTAAAACCAACAAGTCTTTGCTGAGCTTCCATCAGACACAGATAAGTGCACTGTGTGTTTATAAACACTAAAAAAAAGAGTAGTTAAAACAATTAAAATCTTAAAACAAAGAAATGATATAAATTCATATATAAAAAGAAATCTCTTTTCACAGTAATTTAAAAAATATTTCTATATTGAAGACCCAAGAGAGCTTTGTCTTTTTCTTTATGGGGATAAACTAGTGATAGATCAGATAGTATAATTTTTAACACCTAAAAATAGTTAATATGCAATTCATTTAATATTTGAAACTTCCTAAAGTTAAATAATATGGTTGGTTCCTATCTTACTCTTGACTTTTTTATTGAATACATTCACATTGACAAACATAAAGGGAAAGAAATAATTTTAATAATACATGCATGTACTAATCATCTAATTTGGTAAACACTGATATTAAACATCTACTGTGTGCAAAGTATTATGCTGGCCTAAAAGACTAAAAACAGTATAGAAGGGGAAAAGCATATTCAGAGGACAGTGAAGCATCAAATGAAAGGCGAAATTGAGGGAAAAAAGAGACTTACACAGGGAGGCAACAGTGTATTTTTACTCCTGGATAACAAGATATTAAATGCTAAGAAGCAACATATAACCATCTCCTTTAGTTTTTGTCTCACATGTTAGAATTTAGGTCCTGCTTCTTCAGCCTAACTCTGAATTCTGGGCATTTCTCTTTGCCTAATCCTCAGAATCACTTTTTTTTAGGAACTTTAGGGAAAAGACATACAATTTTAAGAGACTATGGACTGATGTGATTGAGTGTGCCAAATTTGCAAACACCAAGACAGAAACTCAGAGTGCAGAGAGGGAAGGGATGATACTGCCCCTCTACCTAGCCCCATGCTACCTACCTGTGAGGGTCAGGAATGGAAATTCTCGCATGGTTGGGGTCAGAGAAACTACTGTGGAACTGCAGGGAATAATATTATGCTGTCATGAATGAAGGAATGGATCCTCTCAATACTGCATGATGTCTCTGTGTAGCAACAACAAAAATTCCACCCTCAAATTATAAGGCAAGACCAATCTAATGCAGAGAGGGAGTTGGTGGTCATCTTTGTTATGTGATTTGAAGTATGCTCATTTCTGACCTGAAATTCTCTTTTCAAAGCTTGTCTAAAATCCTGCCATTTCTTTGGGTTGAGTCCGGTCCTCTTTAGGTTCCTCTTTTTAAATAGAAATTTCCTTAGCAGAGCGGAAACATTAAAGCATGCAACTATGTTAATGATTCATTCAGGGTCAGGTCTCTTTAGAATTCTGAATCCTTTACAATTCAAGATTTTATAATTTGGTCAAGGTCAACCTTTCCAAAGGGACACTAGATACCTGTATTGAAAAGGGTTTTAGCTGAAAATGTTTTAAAGGATGGAATTTACCATAAACGTGAGGGAAAGAGTCATTATACCTGGCTTGCAGTTGGCCTTTTTTTTGGGTCCCAATTCAGCATATCGCCCATTAGTTGTACAGCTTCACTACTTGCATTGGGAATTAGAGTTTTCAAATTTATAGGAACACATTGTGGAAAGCGGAAATTCATAGAGGACGCAAGTTGGTACCCTTCTGGCCAGTCATTCTATAAAAAAAAGAAAAAATAGACAACAGTTTTTTTCTTTTTTCATTTGGAAACATAATACAGATCCAAAGCCAACCTATATACGTAAATGATATATCTCATTTTACCACAATATAGCAATCAAATTAATCATAAACAATTTTTGAATTCAGATATCTATGTAACTCAATGAGCAAGCAGGGTTTTGATTTTTTTTTTTCAGTAAGGACCAGTGTTGAGAAATCCCAGTGAAGAAATTCTCCATACTAATGCAGATCAGCAAATGTTTCAAAATTTAAGCCTATCAGAGAATTGCCTGAGGTGCTTAGAGGTTAAGTTACTTGTTCAAGAATATAGAACCAATATGTGTCAGAGGCAGAGCTTGAACCCAGGTCTTTCCTACGTGAGAATGTCAAGGAGAGATAAACAGCTAGTTTAGGCTAACAGAATTAAGCTGAGAGAAAGTAATAAAAAGTCACATAAAACAAAACTATTTTTCTCATGCATGAAATGTGATCATAAGATGATGAGAATGATTTTCATGCAGGGTTTGTGGGGGCAGTTTCATTATGCTTATGACTACACTCCGTTACATTTTTTCCTGAGAACTATAATTTTGAAAAGCTAGCAAAAATCAGAAAAGTAAATTAAACCCTACCATGTAGAAAATTGCCTAAAACTGAAATGAACAAAAAAAGTACCTGCTAGGCTTTAGTAAATACTTTCTAGATTATATTTTTCCATGCTTTTATTGAAGACACAGAAGATGAGGTAGTAACCTTATTCCTCACTAGCCAAGAATGATTAACAAGGAGTTGTTCTTTCAAAGGTCCCCAGTGACCTTCTACTTATTAAGTCCTTTTTCCTTCTTTGTTCTCCCTGACTTATCTGCAGCTTTTTATACTTTTGTATACCTGCCACTTCTCCTTGGTCCTCCCTCCTTTCTGTCCTCCTGAGGGCAAGTTCAAGAGATGGGAAAAAACACTGGGCTTGCCAATTAATCATGTTATAACCAACAATTAACCTTAACCAATTATGACTATGGACAAGTCACTTCATCTCCCTGGGACTCAGTTTCCTCATCAAAAAATAAGAAAGTTGGACTAGATGATCTTTAAATTCCCTTCCAGCTCTTCATCCAGTAATTCAGGCCACTCCTTTGCTGACTTCTCATTTTCTTGCTAAACACTTAATGTGGTTCAGGCCTAACTTCTCAGATACCTTTGCATTCTCTCACCTAGTAATTTTATTAATTTCTATGACTACAACTTTGGCTGAAGACTCCCATATATTTATCTCTAGCCCTGACTTTGGCTATTGAACTTTAGACACATATCTGCAACTATTGGTCAGTTTCACTGGCACCTCAAACTACATATCCCAAATCTAACTTAGTTAAACCTATTTCTCATTCTAATATTTCTATTTCTTTTTTTGGCACCAACCTTCCCCAATACCCAGGTTCTTAATCCTTAGGACAATTTTGAGTCTTCCCTGTGGGAAGACTCACTTCTCAAAATTTTTATTTATAATAAATCATAGTGTGAATTTTTTCCAGAATGCTGGGGTATATTTACATATATATTTTTCAAGAGGGAAATTGTCCTGTGGAGATTACTTTAACCAAGGTTTTTACTCTACTAAATAAAATACAAGTTATGGACTTTAGGTATACCTATAAAATAGTTTGATTTTTCCTGTATGATTTGTGAAATTTATCTCATTACATAAATTAAACATTCAGCAATATTTATTAATGATAATACATAACAGAATGTTGACTTATTGTTTATGGTAGATGAAATTATTTTCCCTTTTGTGTTTTATCTTTGGACTTTGATTGGGGAACCCTTCGAGATTAAGCTGATCTCTCCATGGGCCAAAAAAGCTTAGCCAATGAAAAGAAAGGTAAAAATCTGATTCAACTTTTAAAACTTGTGAGTTAAAAGTGCTTACCTTTCTGGGAGTCCCTAACACTTGGCAAATTTTGAAGATTTCATCTACCTCACTTGTCCCTGGGAAAAGTGGTCTCAATGTATATAGTTCAGCCATTATGCTCCCAACAGCCCACACATCAATGGGAGAACTATACACTGAAGATCTTAACAAAACTTCAGGGGCACGATACCTGTGGAAAAACAGTACAAAATGAGATGTATGTTCTAAAATATTTATTAACAAAATGATTCCAACTATGAGTTTTGGCCAATTAACAAACATTTACTGATTATGTCATGTTAAGGATACTGTGCTAAATGTTGTAGATATAAAATGTAATCTGACCTCACAGAGACTATAATCTAGTTGATATATCAGAATACACACACACAACAACAACAACAATAAGGCAATATAGTATTTGAATGTTTGTGGTGCTATACCTTGCCTGGTTCCTAGAGAGTAGAGGAGAGGTTAAAAAAAATTGATATTACAGAGTTTCTGTGAATTTTTTGTTTTTAATCACAGTAAAATATACTTTGTGAGATAGCTCCATGCCTCACTCAAGACAAGAAAAAGATTTCCTGTTTCTATTGCGCCATGGTGGTCACCTTAGTTCAGCTAATAGTAAAAAAAAAAAAAAGTTTAAAGTGAGCCCACCTGGAGGCTTGAATTCAAAACTAGAGAGGAAAACAAGTTTGGAACTGTGAGGAGGCACAGGCACACAATGTCCATATGACATGTGTAGGTAGAAAGGAAGACTATATCATTAAGTGTGGGGATAGTGGAAAAGATCCAGCTTATAAAACCTACTTTAACAGACCAGTTAGAAGAAAAGCAAGGCAAAAGGGCAAACAGACTCTCAAGAGGCTAGTATTACAACCTCAGAGAAAAGACAAGGCAGTCAAAGTGAAAATTCAAAAGACAACAGCTTTGGGGCCCAGATAAGGAAGAGTCCTTTCTCTCTGGTAGTCTGTGGGGTTAGGCAGAAGAGAAAGGAGAGGGTGGCAGTGAAGGAAACTTATTTGTGGTCTTCTCCTCAGTGGAGGACAAAGAGTGACGAAATTGTAGGGAGCTAAAGGAATTACTAGGGACCAGAAATCTGAGAAAAGCACCCGTGAGATTGCTGGTAGGGAAAAAAAACCTGGGGTCACAAGATACACAAAGCCTATTGCATTATGGACATCACATTGGTACAGATAATTGGTGCAATTATGGAATTCAGAGGAAGGAATGATTTTTGAGAATGACTCAGGAAATAATTAGAGATTACTAATAGCACTACCAGATAGCACTAACAGAACCTGCACTAGGAGACTTAATATCAAATTATTAACATAATGATTTTGACTCCTCAATATTTGGGGGGAATTATTTCTAGAAAACATACAAGGCATATGGGTTAAGACACCCATAAGTCACCCCCAGATACATGGAATACACTCCATCAGAGTGAAATTTTGTGATTTCTGAATGAATTTTTTAAAAAAATAATAATTTAGAGATTCAATAGAAGGAACTTCCTTTTATAAAGTCACTGCAAAATTGTATTATTCCAACTTTTAATTTAGGATAATATTTAGAGCTAGAAGGGACCTTAGAAATTATCTAGTTCATCCCTTTTGTGACACATGAGGAAACTGAGGCACAGAGAAATAAAGAATCTTACCCAAGTCTTACCCTGTGTACTACCTTACACAGATAGTAGGTAGCAGAGGTGTGATTTCTGACTCAGTCTTCTGTTTCCAAATCTTTCCACTGTGCTATCCTGACTCTCATCTTTGAGTTTGTTTTCTTTTCACTCACTTTCTCTAGCCCTACTCTCATTTTAAGAATTTCTCAAATTATGTGGTCTGAGTGGATCTTTTACCCCATTATCCTTTTTTTTTTTTTTTTTTTTTTTTTGCTTTTTGGTGAGGCGATCGGGGTTAAGTGACTTGCCCAGGTCACGCAGCTAGTAAGTGTTAAGTGTCTGAGGCTGGATTTGAACTCAGGTCCTCCTGACTCCAAGGCCAGAGCTCTATTCACTGCGCCACTTCGCTGCCCCTCCCATTATCCTTAAAAACTAGAAAGGTGTGTTCTATTTAGAAACATACTTGTAATATTTCCCTCTCTCTCTAAATCCCTCCATTTAATTAAAAAACATTCCTAAATTTTAACAAAAAGAAATTTCTGGGTTCTACATCTTCTTTCAGGTGAATGGTGAATTGCCAAAAAGCTTTATGGCAGTATTTTTAGTGAAACTTCAATATGAATCTAATTAACTTTTTTTTTCCTGAATCAATTACTTACCACCTGGTAGATACATAATCAGTATATGGTGGTTGCGATCTTAATTCTCTTGCAAGACCAAAATCAGCAATTTTCACAAGTTCTGGACCCATACAAAGCAAATTTTCTGGCTTCATATCTCTATGGAAAAATCCTTAAAAACAGGGAAAAGAAACCTAATAAATTATTGTGACTATTATCCAGATTTTATATTGTCTATAAGAGTAAACTTTCTCTTAAAACATCACAGAGATGAACTATTATATGATTAGCCTAAATGGAATACTTGTGGCATAGGGATTGGTGACATTTAGAAGATTCTTTAATAATCTGACTTTCTAGGTCACAGAACTATAGGGTTGTATATTTGAAAGGTATCTTCAAGATAATTTTTAAAAATAACTTACCCACCTGTTTCTTACTTTAAAGGTAAGATTACTTGAGTTGAATATTTTTGCTTTAGAAGCCTACAAATCAAAATTAAGGGCCCACATCCTTAAATTAGTTCCTTTACCTACCTCATAATTTAAAATCCTTTTATGATGAACCAATTTCCCCTAGTAGTTGCTTAATGTAAAATAAGCCTAAGGGGTTCTTATCACAGCCTATTTGTGTAAAACCAGGAGCAAATCTGCATTTCTAAAACGTAACAGAAAAATAGGTGGTTTTGCAAAAATCAGTGAACCTAAAAATGTAATATGTATATATATATATAATATTTTCTTTCTTGTTGATTTTCCTAGGAGCTCCTGTTTACAGGAGAATCTGGATGTACTTGACATGTTCAAGTAATTGTATTCTATTGGTGTCATGATGAACCTTCCACCAACATGCTACTTCAAGGCCTCAACATGGCATGGAGTTAACCTTAAATTCTTGAAGATTATACTGATCAAAGTTGGGCTTTATAACCTGACACAATGGATGGCTTTTAATATGAGTTCAGCATACAACTCTATTGCATGAGTCTATCTTTTGAACCTAGAGGTAGAGGGCTTTCAAAAGGCATCTGTGGAGGGAATACCCATAGAAATGAGATAATGAATCTTTGAAATATCCAAGTATAAGTGGCATGGGAGAGCATTAAATTGTGTTATGGATGTCTAAAGTTGGTAATAGTAAACATGGTAATGGTTAATGTAAACAATGAAAACTAAAAAAAGACTTCCATAACAACCCCCCACCCCCACAAATTATTTTAGATTATTTAAAAAGACCTTAGTAGGTATATTACAAGTAGCTTTGTTCCCCTGAAATACTTATCTTGCAGTAACAAGATGACTTATCAAATCCAGTAGATTAATTTCAGACAGAAAAGTCTCATTTTCATCATATAAAGTTAAAAATTATAACATCTATAATGGCAGATTCTCATCAACATAAGCTTAAGAAATCTGGTAGCTAACAGATATATTTAAAAATTGAAATCTATCAATAGCTAATTCAGTTTGATTCAAAAAGCCATCTTGTTTACCGTTGGTAGGTCATTAACAAAGTGTTTCTACAACCTGTATGTCTGGAATGCTTATTAAACTTTAAACAAATTGGTGTTTATAAAAACATCCATCACTTTGGAGCCTTGGTGTTTAAAGTCAGAAATATATTCTAATCTAATTGACTGGCATATTCTCTGAGCATTTATTATTCACTTTCTGAATTATCTGCTATAAATTTTGATCCCAGGCTGACTTGCTCCCTCAATTTAATTGCTGTCATCAATTTTTCTCTGTTTAGTGAAAGGAAACTAATTTTATAATTAGCCTAGGAAATACATTAAGTAGGAAGGCAAATCTTGACCCAGAAATCTAATTAATTGCTGAACGAAATATGCATGATTTTAGTATGATATGTCAATTTAAATTATTCATGCCCAAACTCCCTTCCATTAAAGTGTCAATAATAATAACAACATACATTGATATAGCATTTTACTCACAACAACCCTGTCATAATTATTGCCAGTTTTACAGATAGAGATATTGAGATTCAGAGGATTTGACACGACTTTACCTACAGTTACAAGGCTAGTAAATGAAAAAACCAGGACAAAATCTCAGGCCTTCTATTTCTAAGTCCAGTGTTCATACTAAATTATGCTGTCGTTCAATAAAACATGTATTGTGTTCAGATCAATGAACTGATGAAACTTGATATTTTTCACAATACTGTTTGGAAAATTAAACTACCTTCAATCATTTGAGAGGCAGCTTGGATTAGTAAAGAGGGCTTTGGACTTGAATCCCAGAATAGTCTGGGTTTAAATTCTACCTCCCTTATTGGCTATGTGACTTTGGGTAAATCACATCTTTTCACCACTTCAGCTTTATCACCTGTAAAATGAGGGGGTTTGACTCCAGGTGACTTCAGCTCTAAATCTAAATCATTTACTTATACTGAAAGCATACATAATTGACCTTTATTGATAAATACCAGCACATTTGCAAATCTTTAGACACAAAATAGTTCAGTTTACATAACAGTTTATGGGGAGAAAACAAGAATAAAGAAAATTTGGAATTATGAAATATATTTGCAACACTTAGGTATAAAATGTTTTAATAGTATTTTTAGAAACCAAAATTATTTATCCTATCATTTACAAAAAATATAAATGTGAAAGGAGAGAAATGTTTCTAAAAGAAAAATATAAAACCAACAGGATTATGATACAACAGGGAATGAAGATAAAGGTCTCCTTGATATATTTTCAGAAAGCATTTATGAGAAAGCAATCTGAAAAAACTGTCCTTGAAAAATTTAGATAGAAACTTAATACATTTTCAATTTCTATATTAGACTTAGGGCTTAGGGATGTTTGCAGGATGGGGAGGAGAAAGGGTTTCAAAATATAAGTAAAATCATATAAATTAAAATGTCATTAGTGACTTTCTATCAACAAAACTGAGAAAAAACAACAAATGTATAGAAAGCAGCAAACAACTTTAGTTAATTTAAAGACTAAAAATTGTTGCATAAAAATTTTAAGGGATGTCTACTTCACTACCATGTTGCTAACTCCAGCCTGGACTAACACCACTTCCCTCAGCCTCTTCTCCCCTCAGTTTGGAGGGCTGGAGAGCAGAGTGTCGAACTCCTCTCAATACTTTTCCTTGTAGCGGGCAGAAGTTGGACTCAGCTAACTCCACTTTGCCTCTGCTCCCCTGCTTGGTTTCAGCTTCATGGAACAAGATGCCTCAGCACTGGGTAACCCTGGTGTCCTTTCCTCCAACCCTCTTTTCCTTGCTTTCCTGCCTCCTTTTATGTGTTGTCTCCTCTAGTAAGTTTCCTGAGGGCAGGGACTGTCTCTTTTTATTAATTTTATCCCCAGTGCTTAGCACAGTGCCTGGCACATAATAAGTGCTTAATAAGTGTTCAGTGGATTGGAACATCATTTTGAATCTGTGAATGCTTTAAAAATAGGAATTCTTAACTTGGGATTTTAACTTGGGAACTTGATTTTTAAAAATATTTTACTGTCAAGTTACCTCAAGTCAACAAATATTTATTAAGTGCCTACTATATGTCAGATACTATTGTAATATAATTGGTTTCCTTTGTTATTTTATTTCTTGTATTTAAAAACTTTATTCTGAGAAGGGATCCATAGGCTTCACCAGACTGCCCAAGGAGGTCCATGACATAGACAAGGTACTGCTTTAAAATGTTAAAAAAAAAATACATTCAACAATAAAACTAGGCCCTGAGGATAACAAGATAAAGGCTAAAAAATAATTGATCTCTGTATAGTTGGGCTTACCAACTTTTCTCAAATGAGTACCTAATTTTCATTTCTCTTAAGTCTTTCAGATCTAAAAATTTTAAAACCACAATTATTTATGCACAAAATGTATATATAAGGAAAATTTTTTTAAAATGTAGTTCATTTTTTTCTTTTTAGGCACTTAGCTTATATGGTGAAAAATTAATAGTAACTGAGGAATCTCAGCTATACAACCTATTTGCAAACGGGCATGATAAATGGGTCAATGGACTTCCCAGTCACTCCAAAGACTCCCCACAGGATGAGACAAATTTTTATGTGTTAAAAACAATTAATCAAATAAGATCAATGAATAAAAAGAAAATTAACTAAGAATACAAAAATTAGGTAATTTGATTTTTAACTGGAGGAAAGATTAGGGACTTTCCAAGTGGGGAGGTAGAAAGCAAACAGGTGCAAATCCCTGACATCAGAAAAAGAGGTGTCCCACTCCCCTAAGTGTCTGTATTCAATCAAAGGAATAATGGAACAGTAATCGATGGACCAGTACAGGACCAGTTTTCAGGCAAGACATATGGGTTGCTTGAGATGTATAATTGTGAGAAAACTCCTTGTATCAGTCTTTCGATCTGATTGTAAGCAAAACCTAGGTTCTTAGGTTAAGGGTGTCTAAGCAATAGGTAAAGGTGGTCCATGTGGGGCTAGGTTCAAACAATGCAATACAGCTTCCTCACAATTCCCACAATTGAATAGAAAGGGAGCTGGAGCAAGATCCAGAATTGAGTCACAAGATGGAGTCAGTGTGGTACACTTAATTCCCACACCTATAATCTACTTTCATCACCACTGGCATCAAAAGGTGTCTGTAATCTGTCATTGTAAATGCCTCGCTTACAATTCCTGTGCATATCTTGCCTCTATTCAGAGGAAACATTAACAACACTCAAAAGACACATACCGTGCTTATGGATAAAAGCTAGTCCTTGCAAAATTTGATACATAATGTTTCTGATGACTGACTCAGGGAACAACTTGTTTCTGTAAGTAGGCAAATGAACAACAGTTAATAAGTTATTTTAGACTTAAAAATCCTTTACAATCTCGATACCCCCCCAATATTATACGAAATAACAACCCCAAAACTAACTCAAAAAAGCAGTTAGCAATTATAATTTCAGACAAAGCTATAATAAAAAGAGAAAAGATAAAAAAAGTTAGCATAGGAAAGACTATGCTTAAAAGCTCTACAGCTAACAAATCAATGGCAATATTTAATATGTATATACTGCACAACATAGCTTTTAAATATTTAATTATTAAGGATTAAATAACTTTATCCTAAAGAACTGCCAGCTCAAAAACCTCAAATGATCAAAACAATAAATTCTGATGGATTGTATGCCTATTGTCTAAGGAACAACTCAGCTTAATTTGGAATGACCCATCACTAGGCTGGCCACAACGTAATGAATTTTTGGCCAAATCAATTTTCAAACATCATCTATTAAGGCACAGTGGGGTGATGATCACTGCTGGTAAAGGAACGTCCAAATCAATAAAATCATAGATCTTAAAAATGCTAGAGTATCATTTATGTTAACAGATTTTCTACCTACTGGGTGCTTCCAAACCATGGCACTGGTGTTGTTAAAAAAGAATAAAAGCAATCTATGATTTTGTGATGATTATTTGGTCATATCACTCTAGAAACTGAAAAGGCAGGATAAAGTGAATGGTTGACACTGAACCCTGAAGAAATCACTGCAAATAAGAGAGCAGGCATGGCTGTCTACTAGGAATATTTACTCCACTTCATCTTCCAAGAATTTATTTGATCACATCATTAGACCTTTCCCTATCATTTATCTTTTCACTTTAGAACATATGACTCTAACTTTCTACTTTCTTAAGAGTCTACCATCTTTTTTATTGGACATTGCTGCACAAGATCCATCTTAGTCCTGAACTTCCTTCACACTGGTCCACTAATAGTTTCCCTTTTTCCATTGCTTTTGGAAGGGCGAGAGAAATTCATAGTCCATGTGCCATCTTGGATTGCCAGTGGTGGCAGAGATGCCACCATTGTTTGGTCAACTGGGAGGACTGTGGGTTGGACAATAGGATCTAGAAACCAACTTGCAAATTACATGTTTCAGTATTGGTAATTTTATCTGTATCTCCTCTATAAACCCAAGCCCTGGGGCCTTGGGGAAGGAATAGTACAGGAGATTATGTGTTATGCATATATGCCTCTGAAAAAGAGGAAAGGATCAATTGACCAAAGAAAGGCCAAACACAAAGCTGCTAAAATAAAAAAGAAAAACCATTTACCTTGTTCTACAGCGTGGTATGTTTAGCTTCAACTTTTCATGCCCCACAGGCTCTGTTCCTCTCTCGTTCTCCCTGATACCTCGGCCAGGTTTGTCAACATTATTCCTACTTTCCCTTATTTCATATTCCACATCACAATGAATTTGTATTACATGATTTCCCTTGATAGTACCATATTCTCCCTCCCTGAATTATACCTCCCTGGTGTCTCTTTAAGGGGGACTTTCTGTTTGGTTATCATCTTGCCTATCAGCTGCCTTTGGAAAAGGGATCTTGTGGTCAGTAGCCATTTTATCTCAGTAGGCAGGACACCAATAATACGGGGAAGGGTAATACATTTATCAATTATTTATATATTTTAATTAAAGATTTTACCTGATGCTTTCCTCAGTGCTGGTTTTAGTAGGGGAGAAATAAGGATATTAGGTATGGGAGGGCTGACCACCAAAGGGGAAGAGATCTCTGAAGATGAACTTAATTTATATTACAATTTTGCTTGGGTGAGCCATTTGATTTAATGCTAAATTATAAATAGATTTTCTTTAAAAATATATATTTTTCATGATTTGCAGGAAATTATTGATAACAAAAAAAACCTCATTTTAGAGGTACTCTATTATACACAGATCTTATATAGATATTTGCTATTATCTAATGGCTACATCTCACTTGTTCCTCTGATGTCAAATTTTATTTTTTGTGACAATATGATATTTAACATTTCAATCGATTACTTTTAAAGATAACTTTATTTGAACATATTTTTACATTGCCTAGATTTCTCTTTGTATGCCTCCCTCCAGAGGACGGATTACAAAGTAATTTTTTTAAGTTAAAGGGGGAAAAATAATTGGTAAAACTGATTATTACATTGAAAAATACTTGGAGTCATATACAATGTTCCACATCTGTGGACTGATTCCCCCCCCCCCCCATTCCCAAGGTGTGAGGGAAGTGTAAAGATAACTTTTTAGTTCCACATTCTCTCCCTTTCCCCATTCTCTACCCAGTGGGAAGGCCAGAAAAATAAATCCTATTACAAATATATGTATGTATGCAGGCAAAACAATTTCTGTATTAGCCATGTTCCATAAAAAAAGCAGGAAAAGGAAAGGAGAAAAATATGCTTCAATCTGCACTCTAAATCCATCAGTTCTCTGTCATGTGCCATCATGAGTCCTCTGGAATTGTGGTGGGTCATTGTGTTGATCAGAGTTACTAAAGATTTTCCAAAATTGATTATCTTTACAATATTGCTGTTACCATGTAGGTTGTTCTCCTGATTCTGCTCACTTCACTTTGTATCAGGTTCACACAGGTTTTCCTAGGTTTTTCTGAAACTATCCCATTCATCATTTCTTATATCAAAATAATTTTCCATCACATTCTATACCATAACTTGTTTAACTATTTCCCAACTGGCAGACATCCCCTTTGTTTTCAATTCTTTGCCACCATAAAAAGAGTTGCTATAAATATTTTTGTACATATGAGTCTTTTACCTCTTTTAAAGGTAACTTTCAGTGCATAAAAGTTCAAAATATTTAATACATTCATCAAATTTAAGCATTTAGTACATTTACAAAAGTAACTATTTAAATACATCCATGAAATTAAAGGAAAAGACAGTATGGGTGGGGGAGAACAATTTATATACTTGTATATACCTTAAAATAGAGCCATACCTGTCCTTCATTAACTGATAGAGGTTTTCCTTCATGTATTCAAACACAAAATAAAGATGGTCATTTTCTCTGATAACTTCTTTCAATTTAATCACATTGGCATGATTTAGTTTCTTCAGAGACTACAAAGCAACAAATATGAATTAAAATATATAATAACAATTGTTTTCATAGTAGTGTCATAAAAGTTAACGACCTCTCATCTGAACCAGTTCTAACTAATAACTAATTTTATCACATTATTTTTTATTCATTTGTACCTTCCTAGGTGATATTATTTTCAGATCTATTTGACAGTTATATGTCTTTTAATCATAGGATCACAAATATATAAATAGAGTTGGAAAGTATCTTAGAGGTTACCTACTATAACCTAATTCCCTCTCATTTTGTACATGAGGAAACCGAGGCCCAGAGAGGCTAAGCTACTTATCCAAAGTTGCACAGGAAGTCAGTGGCAAATGTGTGATTTGAACTCAAGTTCTCAGACTCCACACACAATGCTCTTTCCACTATAGCAAGCTTCCTCTCAATAAATTGTATTGCCATGCAATCAATTAATTCTCTAAAAGCTCTTTAATTTGACATCTCAGGGCAAAATTGATATTCCATATCAATACTGAAAGACTCACATGAAAGGAAAAAATTATTACATTCTACTTTTTTCCGAATCCTTTGTTAGTTCTGGATAAAGGAGAGAATGAAATTCATAGCCATCGTTGACAAGCTGTTACATAAATGGAAAATGCTGCTACATTTGAAAACATGAAAATATTTTGCTATACCTAAAATATGTCTATAATTCTTAGATCTAAAACATAAAAGCTTAATATCTAATATAGTTTATACATATAAACAAACTACCCAATGTTCTCAAAAAGTTGAACATGACAGTATATAAAAATACTAGCTAGAAGACCATGGGCACAGTACCTGCCGACTCAGATTTCTGTTTTCTTGCCTTTACAAAATCTTTTGGAGAATAATCTACACCTCTATCAAGGGGCAACTTTGATGTTAATATAAGAAAAGTGTACAGGCTTTTACAATTTTCTGCAGCAACTTATACTTTCACAGTCATGTAGTTAATAGAAGGATGTGGGAAAAGCAAGATCCATATATTTATTTTATCCTCTATAAGGGAGGTGCTAATATTATTCCTGTGCTACAGATAAAGAAACAGAAGCTCAGAAATGTTAAGTAATTTGCAAAGGGTCACAATGCTAATAAATATCTGAAGCAGGATTTGAAACCAAGTCTTCAATCAATCAAACTAAGTATTTATTAAGCGCCAATACATGTCAGATGCTGTGCCAGGTACAGAGAATAAAAAACCAATAATGAAACCATCTCTGTCTTCAAAGGGTTTACAAGGTCTTCCTCATTCCAAGCCCAGGACTTTCTCCAAAACACCATGACTGGCAATCCAAATGCATGTCATCACCTAGACAAAAGGCATTTTTCATCCACATAGTTTTTCCTGTAGGCGTTTTCAGGCTAATCTCCTTTGAGTAAACATGGATTTCATTTAGGAGGCCCCATAATGTTTTAGTGCTTGATGAAATCAGCACAAGATCATCTGTAAACGGAAACGTCTGGAGGGCCTTCTATCTATGAGGAACATTATCTATTTGAATCCTTCAGAGAACATCCTCCCTAACAGTGGTGAACACCTTAGCAAATGTGTATCTTCCTGTTTTATGCCTCCTTTGACATTAACAGAAGACTGCTGAACTGTTAAGTTTGTGTCCACTGATCTAGGAACTTTATGATAACAACACATATATGAAAGACTTTTTTGTTTGTTGGAGAAGAGTCTCTAAGGTTGAATATTACTCTCACAATTCAAAGACAGTTTGTAATCATTAAACACAAGCAGCAGGATCTTGTATCTTTGTCTTTCAGTCAACTAATTATATGACTGTAAAGATATAAGTTGCTGTAAAAAAAAAACCAAAACATTGTTTGCAAAAGCCTACCTTTTTCTTTTCCTGTTTTCTTCAAGGATACCCTTGATATATGTGTGTAGATCATTTTCCTAAATATTTTGTAATGGTGAGAAAATTGAAATATGGGTTTATAGGTACCGATGCCAGGGTCACAATCTGGTAAGTATCTGAGGTAGACTAACTACCACTCCACCTGCCACTCTACCCTTGTAACTGTGGAAGAAGAAGGAGGATGCATAGAACCATAGGCCATTTTTATTTTTATTTTTGGCAATTGGGGTTAAGTGACTTGCCCAGGGTCACACAGCTAGTAAGTGTCAAGTGTTTGGTCTGAGGCCGGATTTGAACTCAGGTCCTCCTGACTTCAGGGCCAGTGCTCTATCCACTGCGCCACCTAGCTGCCCCTCCGTAGGCCATTTTTAATTTTTGTTTCCTGAGCTTCTCAAGCCAAAGGATTTATGAACTAGATGGCCAACCTATTGGTGATGAACCTTCCATATTTAGCTAACCTGGTCTTTAGATGGCACAATCTGTCAATAGGAGTGTGCTCAAAAATGTTCCTGTGCGAGATAACGTCAGACCTTTTTAATCTTATCCAGAGGTATAATATGAGAGACTTGGGCATTGGCAAAGCCTTCAAGAATTTAGAGGCTCATCTCCATGTTTGGAATGGACATACTCCTCAACTCTACCTACTGAAATGTTTCTCTACCTTAAAGGCTTCCACTGATGCCATCTACTCCATGAAGTGTTCCCTGTTTGCTTTCCTTTCCCCACCCCCCACCAAAGTGATTTCCTCTCCTCAAATTGTCCTTGAATACCTCTCCGTTGCCTGTCACATTCTACTTTGTATGATCATTTTTTTTTTTTTTTAGCATATGACATATGCTTCCTATTAGACTGTGAAGACAGGGTCTATAGACATTTCTTCCTCTTTGTATCCCCATGCCTGGCACAGTACTTTACCCACAGGATTTGCTTAGTGTTTGTTGAATAACTAAAAGTGAAATAAAGTGACATAAGGTATTATAATAAGCAAGAAGCCCAACAATTTATCTGTCTCCAAAGATCAGAAATTTTTTAAAAAATGGTTTTAAGTTATGGCAAGAAAAATCTAGGTTAGGCTTAAGAAAGAAACCACTAAAAGGATGACCCAGGGAGCTTGCATAATCTTTTTTTCCTAGAAAATCTTTAAGAATAAGATAAGCAAACATGCTGCAGATGATATTACTATAGTCTTTCATGGAGAGAGAGGTCAGGAATAGATGAAGTTCTGGGGTCCTCTACTAGAGTTTTACCTTAACTTCTCTCAAGCTCATGCATTCATCCCAAGAATAGAATTTCCTTTTCATCCTGAAATATATAAAGAAAGACTTAGTGTATATTGGCATCAGTGTTGGAAGACCTCAGTTTTCTTACTGTGCTGATGGGTAAATGTAAGAAAATAATTCTACTTCAATTTCTCAATTTTTTAATTACTAATATTTAGCTAATAATCCTTCCTACTATGTGAATCCTTTTATGCCCCTAATAAGTTTAATTCATAACCATAACCTGAGTGACCAGGACCTAGGGAGCAGATTTGTCAAAAGGAAAATTTAAAGGACCTCTGACCATGCTTTTACTTCTGAGGAAAAAGTAGTGGGAGGTGAGCCTTTGGGCAGAGTGGATCCATAGCCAGAGATGAAATGGTAAGAGTGGAGCAGAAGGAGACTCCTACTCTAGCTAGAAGAAGAATTAGACTCCCACTCTGCATTGGGAGCTGGGAGCTGATAGAATCTAAGTCTAGAGGGGAAGGAGGAGCTCCAGGGCCAATAAGTTTATCCCTTTTAGGAACAATCACTGTGATATCTTTAAGTCCAGTGTGCAGCCCATTCTGCCCGACTGGAGAGAAGGGCAGCTGAACAATCAGTTGTTCCAGAAGGAATAGACCTTTGGGTGGTACTACAAGCAAGACTATACCAAACTTATCCATGCTAAAAGCTCCAGCAATGGAATGATAAAGGGGTTAAAAGTATGGTGGGCTGCCCTGTGAGATGTGAGCTCTGTAGGGCACATAGGTCAGGCTGGCCTAGAAAGGGACTAGGATGGAGGGGAAGTACTTCAGGTGAGGCAAGGCAGAAGAAGGAGCCTGCCTGCATGTCAGCCAGGAATACTGTTAGTTTCTTTTAAGTTTTGTCCTGGATTTTTAACCTTTCTGATAAGCAAGAGGCAATGCAAGAGGGGAAAGGATCTTAGAAGTCATCTATTCTAACCCCCTCATTTCCCAGGAATAGGGTCGACCTTGACATTCCCCTGCTCAAAAATCTTCTATTGCCTCTAGGATAAAATAAACACTCAGCCTGGAATTGAAGGCCCTCCACAATCTGGCTCCTGCCTTTCAGCCTTACTTGACATTATTCCATTTCCCTTGCTCTATGTTTTAGGCAACTCAGTTATTTGCTGTTCCCTCAATGTGAGGTGCCATCTCCTCTACCTCTGTGAATGTGCACAAACCATATGCCCAATGCATAGAATGCACTTCTTCCTCATTTCCACCTTTAAGAATCTTTTTCTTCCTTACTTTAGGTGCCAAATCCTATGTAAGTCCTTTCCTGATCTCTCTGGATATTAGTGTTGTCTCACTACTCAAATATTGCTGTAGTTCTTTCTCCACTCTCTCCTTTTCCCCTTCCCTCCATACCTTGTACCATGCCTCTTTGTGTTCATGTTGTACCCCCAATCCCAACAGACTGTAGACTCCATGAATCTCAAACTAACAGTAAACTATGAACTGGTTTCAAAAACTAATTTAGTAATATCACAAAAATGCTACCTTTTGATAGCCACCAGCTCTCCGGATTCATTGCTTTTTCCCATAAATACGCTCCCATAGGTGCCATCTCCTAGTTGTCTCATAGTTGTATATCGGTTCATTTTGGAAAATGAACGCAGTCACAGTTATGAAATTAAATTGTTTACTTGGACAGAAGAAACTTGTATGCCTCTTTTAAAAAAAATCTTTCTTTTCCTTCAAACCGTTGTTAGATTTGTGACTGGTGTGTCATTATTTAATATATAGTTTTCTCCGAGATCCAGTAATAAAGAATCCGGCGAATAAATAATGTGTCCATTCTTATTCACATCCTTTAAAAAAGCAAAACAAGAATGAGATGAGTTTTCTTTAGAGACTCCTAGATGAGATGATGTGAGAAATAATTCATTTGGACCCTTACTCTATTCTAATCAGTATTAATCAGTTTGATATTTGTATATAAATCATGTAGTAATAATTAGATGGATAGGTTCTTATAGTGGGCCTCAAACTTTAATGTAACCATTCACTTATTTACCAAGTTATGAGGCTCACAAAGCTCACCTGCACAACCGCAAGAGTGCTGACAAAGATATCTCCATTCCGTTTTACTCAAATTCCATATACAAACCCAACATGGATATCTTGATGCTTTGGAAAGTCCTCCAATTTATTTTTGTATCTCCAGATCATTCTCTCTTGTCCAATATGAGTAGCTGAGCATCTTATGACCACTTAGTCAGTGGAGATGCCCCATGTTTCATCCAAATGGTAACAACCCCTTCCCCCCCCCCCCCGCTGATATGTCGTTTTTGGATCTCAGGAGCAAGGTCTATCAACCAATGAGATTTTGTATTCTGCCATAGCTCTTTTGCATATTTGGGTATCAAACCCTATAAAAACAAGTACTAGAAGAAGGGGGCATCTCAGATCGTGAGGAAGATCTGAAGTCCACTTCATTAGAGGGGACCAGGGACCCTTTAATAAAACGCCATTCGGTCAGAGCTCTGCCTCAAGTCTCTTTTATTATGGGTCGGACAATTTTAATCCCCACAATGATTTACTACAAAATCACAAAATAGTATTTTTCCATTCTGGATAACATTACAGTATAAGAATTTATCCATGTAAACATGAAAAGTAAAAAAATAATGATTAGCTGGTTACATGAAAGGCTAAACCTTTTTATTTTAGATAATTTTATCAACACTTTTAAATAACAGATTTGTACATACCTAACAAAATACAATGAATATGTAGTAATCTTCTTGGGAACCCCACATATAAGAGGAAGCACCCTAGGAAGTACCTGTAGATTTTCAGCTAACTGACAGTTTTAGTCAAATGGTACAATATACATTAGAAAAAATATTGTGAGATTTCAACAACAAATCACTTGTGGAACAAAACACATCTAAAACATACTTCTTCAAAATGTACTATCAAAAAATCATCTGGATGTTGGTATATAATCAGTTTTATTTGATACAGCATTAATATATATTGAATGCTCAATATAGTTGTTTTTAACTTCAAAAGTGTAATCTCATCTTTATTATTATTCAAAATATCTGAAATATTTTAAAACTTACTGCCTTCATTACTGAACCACATGGAATAATTTATAAATTTTCTGAGCCTTAATTTCTTCATCCATAAAATGACCGCATTGGACCAGATGACTTCTGAGGTTCCTTCCAGCTCTTCAGCTATCATCCTATGATCCTACTTAACTGGGCATTTATGATGTATAAGGAAATTAGAAATAGACACACACATAATGCATATGAATAGATATGAATGTTACAGAAAGAATGTGACCAACAACTACACGGATGGCAATTCTTAAAATTAAATGAAATTGACCTTTTATTATAAGTGAGGGGATGCTAAAATGTGAGGGCACTTAAAAAAATAAACGTGCTAAGGAGCTTAGCATAGGGTTTAATTATTATAGCATATCCACTTATTCCTTCATTCAACAAACCTTATTTACATGCCTGCTATGTGCCCAATACTGAGCTCGGTCCTGGGAATATAAAGACAAAAAGGAAACAAGTCTCTTCCCTCCAATTTACTTTAGGAAATAATGTGCACAGATGACAAAGTCTACACCAAGTTACCATAGAGTAATTATTGGTGGAGAATATTAATACTAGCAAATGAAGGGGATTGGGGTTGACCTCATGGAGAACATGGCACTTGAGCTGAGCCTTTAAGGAAGCTAGGAATGCCACGAAGCCAAGGTGAGGAAGGAGAGTTGTAGAGGAATGGAAGACAGACTGTGCAAAGGCAAAGAGTTGGGAGATAGAATGTTGTGCATGAAGACTAACAAGTCTATCATTTGGGTTTACAGAATGCCAAAGCAGACCAATCTGTTGCTAATTAATCCACCAGATATTGTGGGTACGCCAAGAAGCCTTCATTATGCCTATTTGGTTTTTACCTTATTTTTTTTTTGTTTTGTTTTGTTCTAAAATCACTGCAAAATGCTTCGGCAGGGGATGAAGAAATTGGCAATCCTGTGGAAGTTTTCAATGTAAGCAGTGTTCTTGTTCTATAGGCCTCCGTCATATTCTCCTTAACACCTCAACACCCGTATATTTCTTTTTCTCCTTTCTCTAAGTGATATCAACTCAACAGTTATTTATGAGTTTGTTATTTGTGCACGTTAGGTCAAAAAAGGCATGACTATTTTAAGGTCCAGAAACACTACATAATTGTCTCCATTAAGATGAATGAAAATAGGCTTTCCAAACATAGGGCAACATATACATATACATAATGAAGGCAAGAATTTGGAACAGAGGTATATAGCAATACCTCAATGCTCCATCTACAGAGTTTTACTCCCTGACTTCCTTTTTTTTTTTTTATTTTGAATGAAATACCAGATGACTCTGGGATTGAGAAAAATTGTGGGACCTGAGAGCCACATATTTCCAAGTCAGGTTTGTCCCCCAATGGGTTTAAACATACAGGATATACAAAGCTGAATTAAGTGGGCAAGGCATGGACTTTCTAATTCTATGTTAGACAGGATGTAAGCCCACCCATTCTTATTAGGAAATGGTTTTCTACACACTACACACTAGGATCTAGGATGGCCTACAGGCACCCTGAAAAGATGAAACTCAGGGACTATAAGGAGAAAAAAAGCATGGCAGCGGAGACCAGCTAAGCACTATCCAGCAGTGCATACATCAGATCAACCAGGAACAATATCTACAAACAAGGCAGAAAATATGTATCATATCAAATGCCCCCCCAAATTATACGCTACATCTATATATCTAGAGGAGACTAAATGCCTGGCAGAAATTATATACCACACAAGATCAACAGAAAGTAGGACCAACAGACATAGTGCAATGACACTGCAAGGGGACACTAGCAGCTCCTTCGGTGTTGAGAATCTGTACTATCCCTCTATATATGTGCCCTGGCCATGTGTGCTTGCTATATGTGTATCTCTCCACATGTGTTGTTTGGACACATATTTTTCTTGGATGTGTGACCCTTTGTGTATTCATTCTGGTCACATGTGTTCCTGATGTGTATAACCCCATAAGTGTTCTTTAGGTGTGTCTACTCTTCCTATTGATTATGTGTTTATTGATGGGAGAGTGTTAGAGAAAATGCTGTATTACTACTCTTATTACCATATTATTTCTTTTTAAAATTTTAAAGTTTTTATTGATATTTTTGTTTTTATGTCACCTTCATTTCTGAATAGATTCCCTACCCAGTAAATACACCCTTACAACAACTAAGAAAAAGGGGAAAAAAGCAGTTTTAGTAAAACTAACCAACACATCAGCCAAGTTCAACATTATATGATATGTTTCAAATATAGTCCCCCAACTCTACAAAGGAGGAAAATCGATGCATTTTCTCATCTCTTCTTCTGGTATAGGTCTGGGTACTATGATTACACAACAGGTTTTTTGTTGTTTGTTTTTCAGTCCTTTCCATTTACGTTACCGTAGTCATTGTGAATACTGTTTTCCTGGTTCTACTTATTTCACCTTCCATAAGTTCATACAAATCTTCCCATGATTCTCTGAATTCTTCATATTCACCATGTCTTATAGCACAATAATATTCCATTACATTCATGTACCACAATTTGACATTCACCAATAGACAGGCTTCTACTGTGTTTTCTTTGTTATATGCTGCTACGAATATTTTGATGTATATGGGACCATTCCTTCTGTTTTTGGCCTCTTTGGGGTATATATCTAGTATATTTGTCTAGGATATTTGAGTCAAAGTGTATGGACATTTTAGTCACTCTCTTAGCATAATCCCAAACAGCTTTCCAGAATAGTTGGAACAATTTTTACAACTGTACACAACTGTACACAACAGTGTATCAGTGTTCCTTTCTTTCCATGGCCCCTTCAATAGTGATTATTTCCATGTTTTGTCATGTTTGCCAATTTGCTGAGTATAAAGTAAGCCCTCAGGGGTGTTTTGATTTTCATTTCTCTTACTAGTAATATAGTACATTTAAAAAATATATTGCCATACTATTTCATTAAATGCCTTTGCCCTGAATTAATTTTTTCCTTCTGGCTGACTAATAAAAATAAATATTTTGGTGAAGGCTCAAGAGCTATATTTTTAAGTGGATGTAGACCCACAAAGTACCTGGAAGTTAGGATAGTTTTCCTGGGGCCCCCATGTACAAGAGAAGGTATCCTAGGAGCTACATAAATTTTTTGCCTTGTAAATTTTTTTTGTGTGGAATGAATTTTTATTCTTAGAATGAGGGATAAGTGAGTTACAGAACATCTGGAGAGAAAAAGAAAGTGGGATAAGTTCATGAAATAGATCGCAAACATGGCACAAAGGTGTGCTATAGTGATGGGACTTCAATTATCTAAACATCTGCTGAAGATCTCTCTCTCTCCCTCCTTCCCTCCCTCCCTCTCCCCCCCTCTTCCTCCCTGTTCTCTTTATTCCCACTCCCTCCCCCGCCAAAGGCAGAGAGGCTAATAATTTCTTGATGTGCCTTAATTATAATTACATCCTTCAAAAGGTGAAAGAACCAACAGAGGGAAATTCTCTTCTGGATCTGCCACATCATGGCATGAAAACTTATGAATCATTCCATATTTTTAAACAATTCTGATCAATGCAATGACCAACAATTCCAGAAGATGGATAATGAAGTACACTACCTACCTTCTGACAGAGAAATGATGAATTGAAGATGCAAAATGAGAAGTATATTTCTGGACATGGCCTAGTGGAAATCTGTTTTGTTTTGATTATTCATATTTGTTACAAGGGTTTTGGTTTTACTTTTCATACTAAAGAGTAGGAAGGAGATAAAATATTACTGAAAAAATAAAACATCTGAACAATGAAAAAAAATAAAAAGATTTGCTGAAGGCATTATGGAAAAGCCTTATAGAGACATGATAGCTGTTGTCAAGTATTTGAAGGGCTGTCATATAGAAAAGGGATTAGATTTACTTTGCTAGACTCCAGAAGGTAAAAGTAGAAGCAACAAGTGAATATTATAATGAGATGAATTTAGGCATGATTTAAGGAAAAATTTACTAATGATTAGAGTTATTCAAAAGGAGAATAAACTGCCCCAGGAGGTAGTGTGTTATTCTTTATTGGAGGCCTTCAAATATGGGCTAGATGACAAATGGTCTATTTGCTGGATATGTTGTAGAAAGAATTCATTTTCAGGTATTGATTGAGGGCCTCTGAAGTATAATCCAACTTTCGTGATTCTGTGAAATAAACTTAGGTTAAGGTTAGGGCTAATTCACATTCCTTGGAGACTATGGTCTGGAGTAGTAGAAAAAGCAAGGACTTAGAATCAGGATTCTGAATTTGAATCCTGGACCTATTATTTATTAGCTGTGTAATGCAAGTCTTCAGGAGTGATTTAGTGACTTAGCCAAGGTCACTCAGCAACTTAGAGGCAAAGCTAGAAGCAAAACACAAGTCTGCTGACTCAGTTGAAGGCTCTTGATTCTAAAATTCTAATATTTATCAAGTTGTTCCCTTAATCATAGAAGAAAAAAACCTAAGCAGTAGCTGATTTAAAATCTGAAAAGCTAATCTCTTTGTATAGTAAAATTAAGAGTAATGGGTATTGTCAAAGGATATGAAAGCAGTAGAAAAACCCTAACAGAAGAACCATGACTTACTTTTCAACTGATCTTGTTGATATTTAATGAATACTAATCAGGCACAGGCTACTAAACTTCACTATTCATAACATTTAACAATTTTTTAATATTTCCATTTCCATTTTGTATACTCTGGGGTTTTATACACTTTGTTTCAAATGGAAATTTGAAATTTAAATTTAACCTTATTGTTTCATATGTTTTAGTTGGCATAAGTGAAAAGTATACCTTGGAGTCAGTCTCACCTCTGACAAGTAATGACTGACTGTGTGACTCTAGGCAAATCACTTAACCTAGTTCTCTAAGCAACTTTTTTAAGGCCATGAGTTGCACAGAAGTACCAACCTGTCCTAGGAGGCGGGGGGGGGGGGGGGGGGGTTGGGTTGGGTTTCTCCTTATCTAGAAGTTTCCTGCAACAATGAAATCACAGTTCTGACAACTTGCTTTAAAGCAACAGAGCCCAAAATAGTGGCAGGATCATCGTGGTACAGTGAAAAGAACACAGCATCTGGGGTCTGAGGACCTACATTCAGATCCTGGCTCTACCACTTAACTATCTCTATGACCTCAACTACAAACTGAGGAAGGTTGTACTAGATGACTCTAAGGTCCCTTTAGACACTAAATCAATGGTAACATATGTGATACATGTGCACAATAATAGCAAGTGGTTTCAGTTAGGATAAAAGTCACACAGAAATAGAACTTTAAACATTAAAAACTTTATAAAACAAAAAAGTTGCCTCAAAGTTTGAAGTTGAACTGCTTTATATCTCTGAGTTTTCAGAAGCAAAGAAATGTATAGCATGTTACTTGGAATGAACTTTCCTTTTCCCATTTTTCAGGCTAGAAGTTTTCCTGTTTTATCTGCTTTTTATAAGCTCCTGTCCTAGTCTCTACTGTCATAACTGATAAACAGGAATAATACTTTAGCACGTATTTAGAGAACATGATCAAGGTTGATAAGCCAAAATGTATGACTTATTTCCAAATCTCATTTGGTTTTGATTATTAATTTGCTGTTGTTAAAAGAAGAGAAAACCCCACAAACGTTGGCACTAGTTTCATCTCTGTCACACAGCAAAACAATTCTTTACTGTCCGAAAATTTTGTGTTTCAGTTTTGACATTTATGTAATATTTAATATTATGAAGACAGTGATAGGGTTTGGACCAATGATTTCATTGAATAGTAAAGTCCTGGATAAAGGAAACTCCCTCTACTAGTACGGCTTAGCACCTTGTCTGTAATTTACAGTTACCTGGAGCAGAGGCGTCAAACATTTGAACCAGATTAAAATGTATTTGGGAAATATTTCTAAAAATAAACAACATGAAATAAAACACAATGTTGACATGTGGTTTTCTAAGTCAATATGTGCCTACAATAGGATCCTTTAGTGGCCCTGTTCCTATTTTAGTTTAACACCAATGGTCTAGAGCACGAAGAGGTTACATGCCCTGCCCGGGGTCAAGTTTTCCTCTCAGAAATGCTGTAGCTGCATCTCAGTTTTGGTATTTATCTTATTATTGTCATCCTCTTAACTTTTTCTTAAACTCTCTGTAACCTAGTTTCCACCTCAAATCAAAAAGCTACCACTGACCTCTTAATTGCCAGATCTGATGGCCTTTTCCTAGGACTACAGATTTAGAGCTGGAAGGGATGTGATGTGTCCAACCTTTTCATTTTATAGACAAAGAAAACTTAGGCCTAGAGAGATTAAGAGACTTGTCCAGAATCATGTACCTAATAAATACTTGAGGCAGGATTTAAACTCGAGTTTTCCTGACTCCAAATTCAGCACTCTACCCACTCTGCCATCTAGCTGCTTCAAAACATTAAAGTTAGAATAGATGATTATACTATATAGGTTTAAAGTTGGAAGAGAACCATCTAATCCAATCTATTATCTCTCCATATTACAGGTGTAGAGATGGAGATAGATTTTGTCATCTAGGTGCCCATTCTGGGATCACTCCACCTAAAGTGTTCAGGTTTTCACTGACTTAACCACTTCTGATGCATATGCTTCAATTCAGTGATACTGGGATCCTGGCTGTCCATGTACAAAACACTCCAACTCTCTGCTTCACGCATTTTATCTGCCTGATACACTACCTGAAGCGCTACCATTAAGAGATTCGTTTACATCAACAAACATTCTCTTTAAAAATCTGAGTGCCACGGAAAGGATCAAAGAGTGTATCAAGCATCTGTATCTCGTTGTTGTTGCTGTTGTTGGGGCAGCTAGATGGCGCAGTAGATAAAGTGTTGGGCCTAGAGTCAGAAAGACTCATCTTCATGAATTCAAATCTGGCCTGAGACAGTTATTTGCTGTGTAACCCTGGGCAAGTCACTTAACCTTATTTGCCTCAGTTTCCTCATCTGTAAAGCAAAACAATCCAGTATCTTTGCCAAGAAAACCCCAACTAGGGTCACAAAGAGTCAGATACCTCAGTATGTATTTATTTAATCCCATTACCTTCTTCCTGATAACTGGCAAACAACAAGTGTACTGAGGAAATGGGAATTTTGATGGACAAAGAAGAATGAAACTGAGAAGAGAGACAAGTAATTTTGGAATATGAAGCACTGAAAGGTCTGAGTCAGGTGTTGTAGCAGCAGAATACTGAACGGCATAGACGCCCAGACTCCTGGGAACCACAGGAGGTATAAAAGACGTGTAGATAGGAAGTTATAGATGACATAGTTCACCTCCTTTAGTATTTGGATGGGGACTATGAATGACTCAGCAGAGGAAAAGGAAATTCTGTTTTCATTCTTTCCTGGTCTTGTCCTTGACATTCTGGACTTCCAAACCTTGCCTCTCTAGTCTTTGGATCCCAGAAGTCCCTTAGCCCTGGGGTTGCCTTGCCCTGGAGGATATCCTTCCACCAGGCCCACCCTGCATTCTCTGTCCCAGCAGAGCCTGCCTTTCTTCCCCACAGGGCTCTGAAACCAACTTTCTCTAGATTCAAAACCAGGCCCGCACCAGATACCTTCATCCCCTTCCTCCTCCGACTTTTTCAGCTCCCTTTTGTGTGCTCTTTCCCCGTTAAAATGTAAGCTCTTTGAGGGCAGCTGTCTTTCTTCTTGTATTTGTATCCCCAAACTCTTGCACATTGCCTGGCACATAGAAAACAGTTAATAAATGTTTCTTTCCTTCCTTGCTTCCTTTCTCTTTTCCCCCTACAACCATATGGTCTATATACCCTGGAGAATCATAAGTCAGGCTAATTTTATTACTTCAGTTACATAATAGGTTAACTTGATTTTTATGGGCCACTTTGGGAGTTACAATTTATAGCATTGCTTTTACAGTAAAATATAATTGGAGTTTTAAACAACTGATTTAAAAATTAGATTTTTGAACACAAACCATTTGCAAGTCATTTCACATCTTTCTCTCCAGTCTCACCAGAAAAAGGATTCCCATTCATTAATCATAATCATAACCAAAATGTTTTCAAATATGTGTGCAATTCACTGAGTTTCTGCATTCTACCTAGACTATATTTAGAAATAGAGTAAATTTAAATCCTTAGGTCCCAAGCAAATATTTCGGAAAGATTCTTCTACACCAGAGGTGTTAAACATGAGCTGCAGTGCTGGTGAACCAGATTAAAATGTAATTGGAAAATATTTAACAAAACACATAAAAATACAAGAGAACATAATGTTAATATGCAGTTTTCTAAGTCAAAATGCAACTAATAGGGTTCTTTATGTACAGTATAGTGGCCCTGTTTCTATTTAACTTTGACACCACTGCTCTAGCCTGCTAAAAATCACCAAGTGAATATATTCCAAGAGAACGAAAACCCTTTTTTACAGTGTCTTCCCTTCTCTGATAATATAGAAATCATTTGGATGATATTTCCCTTCTATGCATTTAAGCCAACAATTTCACATAATCCAAAGTGAAGTCAGTATGACAGAGATCCATAATTTTATACTATTAAAATAGGGTAACATGTTTGAAATCAAGAAAATGTAGCATACTTAGTTCACTATTTATGGCATTTGAGATATGTTTAATTATAACAGCTACCTGCCTGTATTAACTAAGGAAAGTGAATTCTGCAAATTAAGAACAGAGTAACACTCATTTGTATGAATATTTTTATATTTATGCACTGTTGCAAAACTTTGTAAAAGCCACATGTACAAATAAGTATATTCTTTAAGGAATTTAACCATATACACATAAATATAATATTTACAGAATTTAACCAGAGAACTAATTTTCCTCAGTCATCCAACTGACTAATATTTATTGAATTCCTCCCTTACTTCAATTTTTCTGCCTTTTAAAAAACTGTTTTTTTCTTTGGAGCCTCAGCTACAGTCCATATATAATATATACATATGTGGGCATGTATACATACATTCATACATTCTCTTCCCCATATGTATACACATATACAGAAACACATTTATATAGGATACATATCCTTTCTTCTTATATAAAAGGATACATATGTATGTGTACATATACACACATACATTATGTATACTAAATATTTAACAAAATATATCACACCCAAATGTATCTTTTCTTCTTCCGTTCAACTACATTTTCTTCCCTTTCTACTTATATAAGATGACCTTAAAGAGAAATTCTGTTGGAAACCTAAGCCATATTAATCAGGTCTATACTGCTAATCTATTTACATAGGATTAAAGAAAGATTTACAAAGTGAACACTTAGAGGACAAAAAAGCTTAATATATATGCCAATCAGCTCTTAGATTAAAATTGTCAGTTTTTGATATGACTTGATTTGTAGACCATCCTGTAATGCCATGACTAAAGTTTAAAAGGTGTTTTTAAAATGCCAATGTTGTTGAAAAGAAAACCATCAGAATTATTTGTCTATTAAGAAAATAAATTTGTACATAGGGGAAAGAGGCACAATCAAAATGGAAAAAAAAAACCAAATACTTAAAATTTTTGCTCAGCGCTCTGTCAGTTACAATAAATCAATTTTTAAAAATCCATTATTGAAAAATATGTAGTTCAAATAAGAGAAATTGATCTCTTTTCTAAAGATTAGCCAAAACAATCTACTAAAGTTCTTAAACACTCCTGTCTGCAACCAATTTTCAGATATGGGAGTAGGCAGCTACAAAGAAGATATACACTGCAGGACTCCAGGGAGGTATTTCTTCTTGCCTCCCATCCCCAAACCATGTGTGTCTGCCCTCATGAGCACACACGCACACTCATCTGTATACAAACATACTATCTCAGAGTCTGAAGGTACCTCAGAGGCCATATAATTCTAGGTCAACCCATACCTAAAAAAGAATATCTAACAACTGGTCATCTTGCCTTTGTCTGAAGACCTCAAATGATGGGGAACTCACTATCTCCAGAGGTAGCTCATTCCATTTCTGGAGAACTCAAATTCTTAATAAGTGTTTCCTTACATAATGTTTAGATTTACTTTTCAACTTCCACCCATTACTCCTAGCTATTTCATCTGAGGCAAAGCAGAACAAGTCTAAGCCCTTATTTTTCAAGACAATCCTTCAAATATTTAAAGAAAGCTCAGTTTTCTGTTTTTTAAGTCAAACTCTCCCAATTCCTTCAATTAATCTTCATCTGCCATAAGCTCTAGGCCATTCACCATCAGTTACCCTCTTTGAAAGTTGCCCTTCTACCTTATCAGCATTCTTTCTAAAACGTGCCACATAGAATTGAACACAACACTCCAAAGGTGGTCACACAGGGCAAAGAATACCTCCTCAGACCTCCACTATGATTCTCCTAATGTAGCTGATGCTAACTTTATGGTAGCAATATTCCACTATTGACTCATATTGAGCTTGTTACCAATTAAAACCCCCAGCTATTTTAAAATGTCATTTAAATTTTTTTATTGTGAACTTAATTTTCATCAACAAATATTTCTACATACAGAACAGGGAAGAGATTTACACAACAAAATGTGAATTTACATTAGGGACAATCTTTAACTAAATAAATATTCATATTATATATTACATATACATATATAGTTAAGTTTAACATAATAGTAACACAACTCCTCTATTTGTGCCCTCTCTTTTTTTCTTTTGTGCATTTTTAAATGTTTTACTGATGCTTATTTTTCATGTCCATTACTACCCACACTAAACCTATATCTGCCCCCCATACACACATACTATTAGTTCTCTCTGATAACAAATATGCAGAGTCAAGCAAAAGGAATCAACATGTTGACCACTAATAAATATTTTTTCTGATCAACAACTCTTTAGCTATGCCTTCCTGCATCTTGTATTTCTGAAGTTGATTTCTGGAACCCAAGAGCAAGAAATATTTAAACCTACTGAATTTCATCTTTTATTTGTTCAATGTGTTGCCATGTCCAAAGAAATCATCATCAAATGGGCAGCCTACTTGTGACGAGCCTCTTCATGACTAAGTCCTCTAAGGCCTTCCAGCATGGCAGACCCTACCAGACTTTGTGTTCACTGAACATAACCTTGGAGAGCCTTGGCTCACCTCCACACCACCAATAAGGCATTAAAGTATGAATTTGTGGAGAAAAGGTACAAAATGACCCTCAGTCTCTTGTATCCCATTTCCTTCTGGAGTGATAATGGTAGAAAGATGGGAAAGGGTGCTAAGAACTGCAATTTTTAGTCTGTCCATAAATTTGAACTGGATTATTGGCATTCTAAATGTGAACTCCTTGTCCAATGTCCCATGAGTGGACATAATGTTGAAGGAGCAGAATCCTAGCATTCTTGCTAGAAACTAAACAGGAAGAAAGAAGGAAGTTGCAGCTAAATAGGATAGCTCACAAGTACTCCTTGCAAAGAAAACATTCAGAAAAGTTGATTTTATCATAAGCCTTAAAGCAAGTAGAAACATTTTATGTGTCATTTTGATTATTTCATAATATAAAACTCATTCTTGGTATTTACAAAAAGATCACTGTGAAAATAATTGCAGTTTATGTACCAACATTGGTTGTAGAAGATGAAAAGGTAGAGAAAAGCAGAGAAATTGTCATGAAGAACTTGATAAGATCATACAAATTATATTAACATATGCTTTTGATGCTCAGTGACTTCAATGAAAAAGTGAGAACGGATAAGTATGGTGAGAAATATATGAGAAAGCTCAACTCAGGAAGATGGAATAAAAGAGGCTAAAGACAAAGGAGCCACAGGCCTTTTTATGATGAATACTTTTTTTGGGGTGTGTGTGTAAGGCAATTGGGGTTAAGTGACGTGCCCGGGGTCACACAGCCAGTAAGTGTCAAGTGTCTGGTCTGAGACCGAAACTGAATTCAGGTCCTCCTGACTCCAGGGCTCGTACTCTCTCTACTGCGCCACCTAGGGGCACCTGAATACATTTTTTTTTTGTTAAAGAAAAGAATCAATCAGTAGACATTGGATATGGCAAACATTAAATATCACAAAAATAAAACTAATTATGTTTTAAAAGAAGAGAAAAACCTAATTATTGATGAGTCAGCCCTAAATCAGCTGTCTGTATATAATCAGATCATTGACTTGTTAGAACAAAGATCAGAATTAATAAAAAACTGAATGATAAAAAGAAACAGCATTCAAAGGAAACAACTTAGTCCTAATGTATAGAAACAAGAAATTCATAATGAAAATTAGTAATTAACAGCAGAAATGACATTAAGACCAATTACAATTTTATGCAGAAATTCAAGCAATATAAGTCAATCAACATAACAAAGAGACCAAAGAAGCCTAAAAAACACCAAGTCAGCAAGTACTTAACTGACTTACCAAGTGGAAAGAGATGTTGGCCAAAGCCAACACTAGTTTAGAATATCAGCTTGCTTGTAAAATATTTTGAAGAAGAATTGTGGATAATTATGATCAATATTACTTCACAAGAAAGAAGCAATGGAGGGTGGTAAAAATAGTTTAAAGAGAGCTTAAGAAGAGATCAAAGTCCAAATAAACAAAATTATACCAGGTACATTTAAGGATGAAAATAGAAAGAGGACAAGAAACAAAACATGATTGAAACAAAATGCAAAAATTTTTTTATTACAAATATTCTCACCACTAAGGACAATAGAGCCACTACATGTGGTTTCTAATATCACTGTCCCAGATGTGCATCTATAGGAGGTAAAAATGATACTAAAGAAAACAAAGATTTGAATTGGACAAAGTTTACATTGAGGATAGCTGTGCTTTTTAATAATGCTTTAGAATCCAAAGTCAAGCTTGGTCAAGAGTAAAAATGCCATTCTCTTACTTTTTTGGAAATTGTAACATCACCCCTTATCCATTTCTGTGGAGCCTCTCCTGTTTACTCTGATCTTTTCTCAGAATGTTTGTATTGAAATATTTTGTTTTTACATTGCTTAGATTTCACCTGTATCCCTCCTCCTCCACTCTCTGAGAGAGCCATTCCTTATAACATCCCTTGTATCGTTTTTCCTAAAAAAAAGAAAAAAAACTCAGTAAAACCAATCAACACACCAAAAAAATGGTGTTATATGCAATGGTCCACACCATAGATCTTCCACTTCGACAAGGAAGCTTCTTTCTCTCTGATCTTTCAATATTATATAATGGCTCAGCAATCACGCCTGCCAGTTCTTTCAGTATCCTAGGGCACAGACCATCTAAGTCAGGTGACTTTAATTCTTCAAGAGCAGCTAGGTGCCCTTACTTGAGTATCAGCATACACATTAGCCATTTTATTTTCTGTTCTTTCCACTCCAAAGATCTCAGCAGAGAAAACAAAAGCAAAATAGGAGTTGAGATCTCCACCTATTTTCTTTTGCTCATAATCGTCTCTGTATTTGCCTCAAAGAGTAGTCCTGTACTTTCTAGACTTACATAAAATATATATATATATGTATTTATGCACAGACACATATATTTATAGATATACCTGGGGGTGGTAGTGCAGATCAGTGATTTCATCATGTAGAGAACTCCCAGGGAGGAACTTCCCTCACCAAAGGAGGTCAGTCCCTACCTGCTGTCACTTACCGGCTTAGGGAACTGCCTAGGGTCACTGAGAATTTGTGACTTGCCCAAATAACTTCAGCCAATTTGTCAGAAGTGGGAGTTGAACCCAGGTCTGCCTGACTCCTAAATCAACTCTTTATTTAGTATGCCTGGGCTACATCTTAATATATAAATTTTTTGGGGGGGGGGGTGAGGCAATTGGGGTTAAATGACTTGTCCTGAGTCACACAGCTAGTAAGTGTTATGTGTCTGGGGCCAAAATTTGAACTCAGGTCTTCCAGACTTCAGGGCCGGTGCTCTATCCACTGTGCCACCTACCTGCCCCCCCCCCCAAAAGTTTTAAAACACGTTTTCACTGGTATCTTTTTTATGTTGTCTTATTTCCCCCCAATATCCCTTGTCCTCCTCTCCCTCTAAGCTGATGTGTGATTAAATGAAATACTTGTGAAACACTTTGAAAACCTTCAAGTGCTACATAAATTCTAGTTATTATTTTATTAATGTAGGGCAGTTCTAGCATGGAAACTCCATCAATGAAACCATCCAGCTTAATTGTACCTAAAGGGTTACCTGAGACACTGAGAGGACAAGTTGTCCATAGTTACACAGCTCATATGTATCAGATAATAATATGTGTCACATATAGTACCTGAACCCAGGTCTTCCTGGCTCCAAGGCTGCCCTTCTATCCACTATGCTACAATTTGTCTCCAAAAATATACCTATACTTATATACACATATAAACAAATACTTGTATACATACAAATATACATACTCATAAGTATGCATACTCACTTGAATATACATGATATATACATATATAAACATGCCCATCTACAACATGTATAAATATACAAATAAGATGTAAATACATCTGTGATTCTGTTGGCTTGGAAGTTCCCTCAACACTATAGATCACCATCCATCCATACCTGCCTATCCTGTCAATTTTTGTCCACATCAGTCTGTATGTTCCACATAAGGACTCTACCCAATGTGCTGAAGTCCTTTGATTTCTCTTGACATCTTAAGTACACCTACAAAGCACTCTGGTTATTCCTCAAAGATCCCTTGACCTGGCCATATATGTCCAATCTATTTTCTCTTCTTATTATACCATTTCTTGATAGTACCTTTAAGTCCTGTTCTTTGAAGTTAATCATTGGTTACATTTTGCCATCTACTCTCCAAACATACTTTCTTCCATTGCCCTTTGTGTAATATTCATTTTTAATATTTCATTTTAATTGTAAATTCAGAATTAACCCTTGTTTCACTGCTATTCAGCAATACAAATAGAATGCTGGCATCCAAAAGATGGACCTTTGTTTTCATGGAAAGTATAGGGTCTTTTATTAAAAGACCTTCGCAATTTCCAAAAGGCCTTTTTCTTCTTGTTTAACACTGGGCCAAACTTAACCATTTGTACCATCTGTCTGATGTACTGATTGATAAGGTCTATAGGTTCTTCATCCAAATATATGTCATAAACCATATGTCTTCCCTGTTTCATGTCTCACCTGATGTTTATGATCATATATATAATACACAAATACATGGATATATTTACATATGTCAGACACACATGCTCACACATATATAAACATACAGATATACACAAACACATGAAATGTAACATATCGCATACATTCACATACACAAGCACATACACACATACACAGTAGATAGAAGGCCAGCCTTGAAATTAGAAAGATTTGGACTCAAGTCCTGTTTCTGATACATAACTAGTTATGTGACCCTGGGCAAGTCACTTCTCCTCTTGGTGCCCCAGGTATTGTGACTCCTGATTCACTGTTCTTTCTCCTAAAGTACAGCTGCCTCTCTTACTAATAAACCAGATCTACCCAAGGATGACTCCAAGTTAGGGAAGTTAGAAAATGTTTAAACTACAGATCATAGAAAGTGCCCTTTTCATTTCTGAGGAAATTGAAATCACAAACTGAACATTAAAGGTTCCATTTTGAGTGATTTCATTGGAAGAAAGATGGGGAAAAGATGAGATAAGAAAGAAAGAAAAGGGTATCAATATCAATTAGGTTTTGCTGGGGACATAATTGAACACTAAATTAGAATTACATTTGCAAAACCACAACTGTTGTTATAATAATTATTAGCAACAATGCACATTTCTATAGGGCTCTAAAGTTTAAAAACCACTTTCCTTACGAGATTACTTTGAAGTAGGCAGTGCAGGCAGTCTTACCCCATTTTACAGATGAAGAAAGTAAAGTTCAGAAAGTCAATGTGTTATAGTAGAAAGAACAGCAGATTAGAATCACAGATAACAGAATTATAGAATTTCACATTTGGAAGGAATTTCCAACCCTTCTATATGGTAGAGGGACATGAGTCTTTTCTGCACAAGAGTTCTCTGAATGGATGAAACCAAAAAGAAATTTTATATACATGCACACAAACATAAAAATATAGACACACAACACATACATATATACACATACATACAACCTATACACATACATAATAGACACACATTCTGCCCCCTCCCCCCCCCACGCATTATAATGTGCTCATGTGAATGTGTTTGCATTTGGTATAGAAACTGTTATGATTCTCACTCCAGATTTGAAGTACAGTTAAGAGGGGACAAATCTTTTCATTCCATAACTAGAGACTTGGTTTAAAATAGGACTATCCTCTAGATGAGAATTAGATTACCTTGGGTTCACAGAATTTCCAATCTAGAGCTGACTAGGTATCAAGTCCAATCCTCTCATTTTATAGATGAAGAAAGAGAGCTAAGGAGATTTAGTCACTATTCCAAGGTCGCGGAGGTAATAAACATCAAATCTCTACTCTGGTACAAATGTTTGATGGATACTTTTCTGAGAAAAATTTTAATAAAGGGGAGAGAGTGCTAGCCTCTCGGGGTGGGGTGGGGTGGGAAGAGGCGAAAGTACAGGTAAAAAAGATAAAGTTGTGTGTATGTAAGATAAGGTAGGACACTTTTTTTTTTTTTTGCATGTAGCAGGGATGCCCCATTATATCCAAAGGCAACTCTGAACTTTAGTTTTTCCTTGCAAGGAGTTTGGCACCATCGAAAAGAATAGTAATTTTAATATAAAACTTGGAGGATATTTTAATCTAATATCTTTTTAAAGTCAGTTTTTCTTTTAAATAATAAAGAAAAAGCTTCATTTTAGCGATTAAGAATTTGATATAAGTACGAAACCGTATTTCTGACACTTCCTGGAAATCTGGGATTTCTAACCCCACTCCTAAATTCCCGGATCTGTGAACTAGTTTTATTAACAGAAAATACTGTATCCTCCATCAATCAAGACTTCGCTACCCTGAAGCACTTTCCTGAGCCCGCGATTATCATTAAGCTGAGAGAAAATCGTATTAGTGAGAGGAGACCTTATGCTTATTAGCTCCTCTAGGAATTACCAGCACATGCTGTCTCAATAGTCAGGGGACAGGGGTGGGTGTGGAGTAGGGGACAATAGGGAGGTGCAGGTCCAAGCAGCCAAGCAAGAAGGCGGCAGAAAAGCGAAGTCTTTCCGCTCAATCAAAAGCCTTCCAACTTAAGGATCACGCTGTCAACTGGGTTGCATTCGTGTATCGATATTATATGTATTCTGTCCAAAGCTAACCTCTTTCTTTCTTTTCTTTTTCTCAGCACTGAATATTGCATTAAACTCGGGGTCCTCCAATGCTCCCCTACTCAGTCAGGTATTTTCACCAGAAGCCCAAGCACCGAGAGCAGAGCGCATCATCCCGAGGCCCGGGGCGGAGGAGGTGAGGGAGCCCGAGAGCGGGAGCCCCTTGAACCCCGACACCTCGTCCCTAATCCCGCAGGTGCCTGCTTTCAGCTCCCCGAGGGAAGGAAGTCTCTTACCCACCCCTCCCTCAGTCACTGCCTTTCCCCAGCGCCCCGACCCTGACCCCTCCCCCAACCGCGACCCCGACCGTCACGGACTACCCGCTACCCCCCCGCCACCCCACTCCCCCAGACCCCATCCAGACCAACCTCCCTCTCACCGGTGTCTGTACCCCGGCTCACGGCTGCGGCGGTTGGCCGTGGTCGGCCACTGGGCCGGGGGGGCATCCCGGGCCGGGCCGGGCAGGGCCAGCTGGACTGGACTAGGAAGGGCGGGAGGGCGGCGGGGCCCGGCGGCCCTCTCAGGACTACCAGCCGGCGCCGCCCGCTTACCTCGCTCACTCCCTTGTGAAGCCCCTGCGTCGTGTATATTTCGTCTCCTAGGAAACCACGGGGCGCGCGCTCACGCCCTCACTCTCAGTCCCAGCCCAGAGGGGGGAGGGGTTCAGGTGGAAGGGGCGGGGCTCCGGCTTCCGAAGCGGAAACGCCCTCCGCCATCTTGGTTCGGGTCCTAGGGTGGTACGGGTTGGAGGCGTGGCTACTTCTGGTCTCTCTACTAGTTTCTAGTAGTTCCTTGGCTTCGTTGGTTCTGAAGGGAATGGAGGGAGGTGGTCAAGATCACTTGGGCACTGAGGGATTACAGGTGTATTTGAACCCCGAGGCTGAAATTCGTCCCCCTTCAGAGAGTCTAATCCAATCCAACAAACATTTATTAACCCAAAGGGAACCATCCTTCCCAGAATCCTTCCACTAATGTGGAAATATGTTTAATGTGATTGTACATGTATATATTTAATGTATAAACCAACATTGTGTTTCTGTACAAACTCATGGGAGCACTTAATCAGATTGACAAAAGGTGCGCTATGCATTTTCTTATTTCTCCAGAGCATCGAGTAGCAGAATACTTTTCACATGTTAGGTGCTCAACAAATATTTATTGACGGAACTCAGTGAATCAATGGATTTGCCATTTAGTAGTTGTCCATTCTATCTATGCAAAGGAGAGGCTTTTTTTCTGCGGAAAGGTACATATTTCTTCTATGGAGCTGTTTTCTATTTTTTTCCTCCTTAACATTCTAATCCAATCCTAATCTTGCTACAACTAAAATGCAGTTGTGTGCTACTTTCTTGTCCCTTTTCTGTTTTTTTAAGGTCTTGTCTTAGGCCGTCCTTTTAGGAGGAAAAAAAAATCTTAAATACTTAAAATTTGTAGTCCAGTTTAAACCTTTAAGCCTCAAAGACAATAGACATGCTACAGTAGTTTGAGAATAAAGACCACAAAACTGAAATCATAATGTATGTCCCTTACCCAAGGGAGAGGAGTTTCTGCTGCTGAATTTGGTGGAAAAACCAGGACTTTCATTTTCATTACTTATTATTCTTTTTCATTTACCACCAAACATCTTGAACAGCGTCTTTCCTTCTGAAATCAGTGCTATATCTTAAATCATCACAAGGTAGCAGTGTTTTACAACAATTCCAGAGTTAGTTGCCAAATTGCCATTTTATCAGCAACTAAATGGTCCTTTCCAACAACTTGTTTTTTCCATTGTGACATCTGAAGTCACCAGCCCTTCATGCACTGGTGTTGCAGCCTTTTGTGAGAGATGCTGAGTTGTAACTGAATGATCAGATAAGAAGAATGTATTTCAAGTAATTATCTTGACAATTGGGGATGAAACCCTTCAAGGGTTAGGGTTGCTACACAGTGAAAAAGTTTATTTTCTGTGTTAATAATCCATGGATAGCACTTTATACTCAATCAACAAATTAATTAAATTTTTGAGTACTTTCTAAGTGCTCAGTAAGGAATTAAATTTTAATAAGGCTCTAGATACTAGACTCCTAAGCAAAGGGGAACTAAGATCACCTTTAAATCTTGAATTGATGGAGCATAATACCTTAATTTTGGCAGTATATTTGGGGTACCAACTGGGATTGTAACCCAAAGACCACTTCTTCAGAATCAGTGCAGTACAGCAGCAACAGCTAGACTCAGGAGTCAGGAGACCAAATTTGAATCCTATAAATACTTAGATGTTTGGGCAAGTCAATAATCAATCAGCAAATATTTATTAAGTGCCTTTTATGCACCAGGCCCTGTACTAAGGCATTGGAGATACAAATACAATGAATGCAACAGTCTTTATATGCAGGGAACATATAGTTTAATTCAAACTCTCAGAGTGAACCCTTGGTGTCCTCATTTACGAAATGGGAATTATAATACTTTGCACTACCAACCTCACAGGTTGTGAAGAGAGAGCTTCTTAAATCTTAAAGTGCTATGGAAATGTTACTTAGTGTCTATTCTTTCTACTTCAAGATTGCAGATGGCTATGATCTTCAATAAGTTAAGAGAGTGAAATGTTGGCCCATTGTCCCCAGATTCTGAGGTAGTGGATATCCCCAGGTGTTCAAGAAAAATGTGTGAATTTCTGTTCTTGCTATATCTTTGAAGTAAATAACCCTTTGGAAAAGCTAATTGATGTTAATTGGTTAACTGGAACTGGGACATTCATTATTAGCAGTTAACAGGGTGGGGACCACATTCACAACCACTCAAGGGTACACATAGCCTTTGTTGGGGACACATCGCCTTTGTAGCTCTGAAGAATGAGCTTAGAGTAATTATTACACATATGATAGGGACTTTTCTAGGATGTACTTGTTATTCTTTCTCTCTTGTACATAATTTCAGGACTTTTCATTGATGTTGTAGTTTAAAAATCAAGTCTTTCTCTTTATGATGCAAACAGGATCAAGTTGTTTAAATTAGAGAATCAGAAAATATGTTTTCCAGAACATCCCAGCAATACATCTTTGTAACATAGCTGGTGAACCTTTGGTCTATATAAACTATTTAAATACATACTCCCTCCATCTTTGGATGGCCCCCTCTAGTTATATCATCTCCACAGCTTGGCCTACTTTCATTTCCCCCCTAGAAATTCAAGTTTGCAAACAAGAGATAGAGAACATTAAGAAATGCAAAAATGGATAATTTTGATTACAATAAATTAAAAAGGTTTTGCACAAAGTCAAAGCAACCAAGATTAGAAGGGAAGCAGAATGCTGAGAAACAATTTTTTACAGCCAGTGTCTCTGATAAAGGCCTCATTTCTAAAATATAGAGAGAACTGAGTCAAATTTATAAGAATACAAGTCATCCCCCAATTGATAAATGGTGAAGGATATGAACAGGCAGTTTTCAGATGAAGAAATTAAAGCTATCTATAGTCTGAAAAAATGCTCTAAATCACTGTTGACTAGAGAAATGCAAATTAAAACAACTCTGAGGTACCACATCACACCCATCAGGTTGTCTAACATGACAAAACAGGAAAATGATAAACGTTGGAGAAGATGTTTGAAAATTGGAACACTAATGCATTGTTGGTGGAGTTGTGAACTTATCCAGCCATTCTGGAGAGCAATTTGGAACTTTGCCTAAAGGGCTATAAAAATGTGCATACCCTTTTGATCTAGCAATACCACTGCTAGGTCTGTATCCCAAAGATATCATAAAAAAGGGAAAAGAACCTTGTACCATGTACCAAAATGTACCAAAAATGTTTGTAGCAGCTCTTTTTGTGGTGGCAGAGAATTGGAAATTGGCGGGATGCCCATCAATTAGGGAATGGCTGAATAAGTTTTATTATATGAATGTAATGGAATACTATTATTCCATAAGAAATTATGAGCAGGTGAATTTCAGAAAAAATTGTAATGACTTACATGAACTGATACTGAGTGAAGTGAGTAGAACCAGGAGAACATTGTGCACAGTGACAGCAACATTGTGCAATGACCAGCTTTCATAGACTTAGCTCTTCTCAGCAATATAATGATGTAAGGCAACCCCAAAAGACTCATGATGAAAAATGCTATCCACATCCAGAGAAAGAACTATGAAGTCTGAATGCAGATCAAAGCATACTATTTTCTCTCTGTTTTTTATCTTTTTTTGTGGTTTTTCCATTTTGTTCTGATTCTTCTTTCACAACATGACTAATGTGGAAATATGTTTAATGTGATTGTACATATATAGCCTATATCAGATTGCAGGTTGTCTTGGAGAGGGGAAAGAGGGGGAAAATTTTAGAACTCAAAATCTTATAAAAGTGAATGTTGAAAACGAAAAATTTATTAATTATTTAAAAAAAAAAGCAATTCAAGTCTGTACCAGTGTCCACCTTCATTGTTTCTCTAGAAATTCAAGTCTGTAGCAATGTCCAAGAGGTCCATGAAAACCTAAGGTTGCCTTACACTACTTGTTAGTTCAGATGATATTTATTCAATACTCCAATAATCCAAGGCAGAGTTTTCCAAAATATTCCTCTCCTTACCTAGATTGGCATGGGTATGAAACTCTTTGGGAATGAGAGTGGAGTAAAGGAGTGGTCACAGTTAATGGATATCTTTAATACAATCCCTTAAAAAATGCATCCCTTTTCTTCAGTTAAAACAATGTTCAAAACAGAGTTGTTGTTTTTTTTTTTAAAAGTGAGATTAACCTAGTAAATCCTCTGACAGTGAATGTAGCACATTCTAATATACGTACACAAATAAGATCATATTTGAAACAGTAAAACTTGCATAGGACTCAGTACCATTAAGTTTCCTTATGCTATTCTCTGCATTTGAACATGAAATGTATGAACTCAAAATTAAATAATCTTTGTATGGAAGCTAAAAATACCTTAGATTTAAACTATGAAATAGTTTTAAATGATTAAATTCTTAATCACTTAAAACTACACAAAGACTTTTGTGATACCTATATGTTGTATTTCTCAACATTATTAATTTTTGGTAAGCATAGTACCAGCTGACTTCCACCCAAATGGCAGTGCCATTGAAATAACTTGATAATAATTATAAGCAATCATTTGAGGTTTTCAACAATTAAATTTAATTGTTTTTAAATGTTCATTGTTTCTAATTTTTAAGGTGAAAGAATATCCCTTTATGAAGTCTAAATGAAATACCTTACAGGGCTTCTTAAACTTTTTCCACTCCCATAGAACATTGTATTCTAAGCTCTCCACTTCTTTATAGTGGTGGTTGCTGAATCATATGTGATTCTGACTATAGATCTTTGGTACTTAAATTTTCTTTCTGGTTGCTCAAAGCATTTTTTTCTGTGACTGGACTCTGGATTTTGACTATAATGTTCCTGAGAGTTTTCATTTTAATGTTTTTGTTTTTGTTTTTTTTAGGAAGTGACCAGTGGATTATTTCTATTTTCTTTTTGCCCTCTGGTTCTAAGAGATCTGGGCAGTTTTCTTTTAAGATTTCTTGAAATATTATGTCTAGGTTCTTTTTTTTTTTTTTTTTGGTCATGGGATTTAGGTAGTCCAATTGTTCTTAACTTTTTTTCTCCTCAATCTATTTCCAGGTTAGTTGTTTTTGCTGTGAGATAGCTTATATTTTCTTCTATTTTTTTTTAGTCTTTTGACTTTGTTTTGATATTTCTTGTTGTTTTATACAGTCATTAGCTTCTACTTGTCAATTTAAATTTTCAGGGAATTTGTTGCTTAGGCAAGTTTTTGTTTTTCTTGTAAATAGCAGGAATATGATAATTGCCAATAAAAAGTAGATAACAGGACAGTTTTGTTTTAAGAAACAAAAACTAGGAGAATTACTTGAGGAATGATTGAACAAATTATGGTAAATGATTGGGGCGGATTATTATTGTGCCATAAAATACTACAAATATGAGGAATTCAGAGAAACATGGTAGGACTTGGAGAAACTGATGTAGAGTGAAGTCAACAGAACTAGAAAAACACTATGCATAAGCTTTACAGTAATGTAAATGGAAAGAACAATACAAGGAAGCAAAGACTGTAGTTATAATGACTAATCTTGCCTCTGAGAAGAGATTAGAAATAAATCTCCTTTCTTTGCAGAAGTGGAGTATTAAAGGTAGGGAATGTTGAAAACACTGTCAGCCCCAGTTGCTAGGTAGTTTGTTATCTGTTTTTCTTTGCCACAAGGAGAGGCCTACTGGGGATGGTGGGGGGTAGGGCAGTGGTAAATCATGAAACAGCTTTGATATAAGTATGTAACCCTACATTGGAACCAGGCACTATGCTCATATAACTATGGCTGTAGAAAGTTTCTCAGGATTCCACCATTCTCTCATATGAAACTGGAAGTTTCTGAGTGGATTGACAAAGAATGGGAGGGCAAAAGGAGAGAGGAAGCTGGATTAAGAGGGGTTTTCCTTAGGGTTGTTCTCATCTTGACTTCACGTGGACTTTGTAGAGTCAGCAATTTGCTCTCCTTTGCTCTTCTTTAGAAAGACTCTGACAGTGTCTGTTTGAAGGGAGTGGTAGGAAGTGTCCTATCTATGGTAAAAGCCAGTTGAACCTTCAATGATAAACACCATCCTTGTCCCTTTGCCTTAGAGTTGGTAAGGATGTTGCCCCTTTAACCTAAATTCTCCTATGAAATCATTGCCCTCCTTTCCATCATGGGGAAAGATACTGGACAGAAGTTGCTTAAATTGTGAGCCTAATCCCTGACCCCACCCCCTCACCCCAGACTAAGGTGGGGGGAGGGGAGGAATTATGTCCCTGAGTTATTGAGGAAAATGTTTCTGTTTGTGCTCTTGCAATATCTTTGAAGTAAATTTGGTAAAAGCTAATCTAATGTTAAGTGGTTAAATAGAACTGAGATTGCTAGTCACTGGTCCTCTAAAAATGAGTGGACCACAGCCAATCGGGGCTTAACTTCATGGCAGAGCAAAGAAGACACTCAATCTCTCTCATGTTATCTAAGAACCCAGAAGGTTGGATGTAATGGACATGGTCCTGAAAGAATGGGACTTGAATCAGTCATGTTGCATTTCAAAGTTGGGAAGAATAGCTAACACATTCAGATTTCAAAAAGACAGGTTAAGCCATTTTTCTAAATCTGTAAGATTATATATATATATATGTGTGTGTGTGTGTGTGTGTATATATGTATATGTATACATATTTGCAGAAGCAAAATATTTTAATAAAAATAAGATTAGAAGTGTTTTTTTTAAAAGCAGTGCAATAATTGGGCTAGTATTTCATAAGGCCAAAGTGATGGTGTGAATGCGGATATATGTGTCTATGTATACTTGCATGTTTTCCCAAGAACTTTCAAATAATTCATAGAACCACCAACATTTTATAAAACTGGTACAAAGTCAGAAATCAGTTCTGCATCTTCAAGTGACATACCTGTTGACACTTTAAGAAACAGGTCAGTTTATTATTTTTCTTGACATTTATTCAACATCATTGTGCTCATTTCTTTTTAAACCAGTTATACTATTATATTATCAACTGATAATATCTATTTATTATATTTTCTTGGTGAAAGAGGGTCTAATCAAAAAACCCCCTTCTTTTTATATGGTTAACATGTGTTTGTGTTGTCAGAATTTCATTCTTTGATCTCATCCCACTTGAACTCTAGAAACTTAATTTTTAAAAAAATTTATATTAATTTTATTTCATTTTTTATTATAAATTAAAAATTAAATTATATCAATTAAATATAATATAATTATATTAAATTTATATTTGTTTTTAGTGTTTTTAGTGTTCAACATTCACTTCCACAAGATTTTGAGTTCCAAATTTTCTCCCCATCTTGCCCCTCTCCCCACCCCAAGACAGTACTCCTTCCCCTAATCTGCCCTGCCTTCTATCACTGCCCCCTCTTCTCTTATCCCCTTCCCCTTCTGTTTTCCTGTAGGGCAGGATAGATTTTAGAAACTTAAATTTTCCTACTGTTGCACCAACTCTGAATTCCTGTATAAATCCAACTTGATAGTAGTGAATAATAGTGAATAAACTATAGCCCTCTTTGCTTTTTTTACAGTCAAGAAACTATAAACACAATGGGATTTATATTCTTGCATCAGTGCTATCAAACTCAAATAAAAAGACAGGCTACTACACCATATATAAGGATCACTTTGGGTGCATATTTACTTAGAAAACCACATATTAACATTTACATTTTATCATATTTTTATTTATTTATTAAATATTTCTTTTTACATCTTAATCTGGTTCACAGTGCATCAGGAACATTGCCACTGGCTATAATGCAGTCTGTAAACCATGTGTTTGATAATTCTGGTCTATGTCTTTCAGTCAGTTGTAAATAGTAAAACTGTGATCTATTGTTAAATATAGGGCAACTAGGTGGACCTGTGGTTAGAGTATTGGGCTTAGAGACAGGAAGACCGAAGTTCAAATCTAGCCTCAGACAATAGCTATATGACCCTGAGCAAATCACTTAACCCTGTTTGCCTCAGTTTCCTCACTTGTAAAATGAGCTGGAGAAGGAAATGGCAAACCACTTCAGTTATCTTTGCCAAGAAAACCCTAAATAAGGTCATGAAGAGTCTGAAAGGAGTAAACAATAGCAATTATTAAATATTGATTGTGACAGCTATCTTATTATATCCTATTAATGCCCTCAGGATGCTGCCAGGATACAGATAGATAACTTGTGTAAAGATTTTTTATAGGTCTGTAGTTGTTGATGCTCCCCAGGAACCTTTTTTTTTTTTTTTGGGGCATTTTGTTATTGTTGTTCAGTTGTTTCAAACATGTCTGACTCTTCATGACCCCATTTGAGTTCTTCTTGGCAAAGATATTGGAGTGGTTTGCTATTTCCTTCTCCAACTTATTTTACAGAGGAGGAAACTGAGCAAACAGGGATAAGTGACTTGCCCAGGATCACACAAATAAGTGTCTGAGGTCAGATGTAAATTCAGGTCTTCCTGATTCCAGGTTCGGTGCTCTATTCATTGCACTACCAACTGCCCTTTTTTGACATTAATATAGTCTGAATTTTTTTCTATGTCTCTGGTATTTTCTACTCCTTCAGACACCTTGCAGGTGGTTCTCAAGCCTGCACAATTGTCACCTCTAGCATAGATTTCATTGTATATGGTTGGTACAATATAGATACTTTTCCCACCTTTGTTTTCTTTAGGGCCATTTTTACTACTCTTATAAGCACATGCAATACCATGATATTAGGGACTATGTGGTGATTATTTTGCCTTCATTTTGTTATAGTATGCTTTTCAGATCTTTTCTATTTTCCTTTTGTTTCTTATTCTTCCATTTTAATCCTAAGAAGTTACCTTTGGGGTGACTTTGCTTAGTTGGTTGATTTGCCAAGCTTTCTTTAAATTAGTTTTTCCACTGCTTTTCTCTGTTTTATGCTTATGAGAGGCCACTGTTTAGCATCTAGGAGTGGGCAAAGTGGTCTGGAGGAATTTGGACAGGAGGAAGATGCTGGCAAATCAAGTCTGATCCAAGAAAGGTCTACAGAGCACTGGAGAAGGCCCAAGGGCAAAGGCAGAGGCCACAGGCTGGTGACCTGGATCCAGGGATGATGCAAGGTTCCCTGGGAAGTCTCAGGAGTGAAGTTGCTACATGTAACTCTCTTTCACTTATTGCTCCTGGTTCTGTCTTGGGCCAAGCAGAACAAATCTAGAGTCTTTCATTTGTGGCAGTCATTTAAATATTTGGACATCACTATCATGATGTTCTGCCTAAATCTTTTCTTTTCCAGACTGAACATTCTCATTTAATTAATCCTCATATCACATGAAATTATATTGAGCATAGGAACCTTTTTCTTCTGGATACCATGCAGCCTGAAATGACCTTAGTTTGCTTGCTTATGATATCACTCTGTTCACTTATATTGAGCTTGAAATGCACAACCCCCCTTCCCTGCCAAATATTTTATTAGATGAGCTGCTGTCTAGCCATGACTCCCTTTCTTGTATTTTGCTTGTGAGACTGATTCTTGAAATGCAAGTATAAGATTTTGCATATCCTTATTAAAATATAAGATTCCAGTGTTTTAAGTGTCTTTTAAAATCCTGCATCATGATGTTAGCATCACAGAGTTGAAAGAGATCTCAGAAGCTATCTGGTCCAACCCATGCCTGAGAAATAATTCCCTCTACTGCATACTGGACAAGTAGTGCTCCAGCCTTGATTTGAAGATGTCCAATATGAAGGAACCCCACTACTTACCAAGGGAGGTCCTGCCACTCTGAGATAACTACTTATAAGGTAGTTTCTTTTTGCAGGAAGCCTAAATTTGTTTGTTTTTGTTTTTGTTTGTTTGTTTTTTCTTCAATTTTACTAATTACTCCAAGTTGTGTTTCCTGGGGCCAAACAACAAATATCCTGCATTGAGGTGATAGCCTGTCAAATGTTTTGAAGACACTTATCATGTACCCACAATGTCTTCTCATCTCCAGGATAAATATACTCATTTCCTTCAACTAATATTTATATATCATGAACTTGAGACCCTTCTGTATCTCAGTTTTCCTACTCTGAACACTCTCCAAATTATTAATGTTCTTTAAAAAATGGAGGATCCAGAACAGAACTCAATATTCCCAATACTGGTTGGATTAGGGTACAGTTCTAAATCCTATGCCTCTCTTCATGTGGCCTAACATCACATTAGCTTTTTTGACTGCAATATTGCACTACTGACTCTTACTGCACTTGTAATCCATTCAAACCTCCAAAAATATTTTTTAAACAAGTTGTTTTCTAACTATATCTTCCCCATCTTCTAATTGTGAAGTTTATTTTTGGAACTCAAGGGCTAGACTTCATGCTAATCCCTATTAAATTTGTTCCTACTCAATTTGGCCCAAATTTCAAGCAAATCGAGCTTTTTATGAATTTTGTCTCTGTTATTCAACTGTGTTAGCTATACCTCCCACTCTAGTGTCATTAGCAATTTTGATGAGTTTGCATCTATGTCTTTATCCAAGTCATTGATGAAAAATGATCTGTATAACAGAAATTGAAGAAGATAGTTGGAAGAACAATTCATTTATTTAATCAATGTAGAAAGAATTTGGGTGATTCAAACGCCCAAATAGATTTTTAATCTCCTTAGTTTTCTGTACGGACATTTCCCTTTATTTTGTGTTAAGTAGTCTAAGCCTGAATACTGCTATTAGAACAAATTGTTCAGTTCATTTCAGTCTTTTCACAAATATGTTTTAACATTATCCTGCTTATGAGAAAGTAGTATATTATGCCACCTGAAGTATGCTTGCTTCTGTCAACACTAACTTGTGGCTCTGATCTTTATCAATGTTTCCAGGACCACCAACTTTTTGTTTACATGTTTAATTCATTGATTCAGAAAAAGTTACTGAAATATGATATTTCACCAAGTCCATGCTTACTGACAGCAGTTCAAGAAGTGTTTACCCCACATTGATCAAACAATTTGAACCATGTTTTTGTTTTTTTACTCATGACATGGTTCCTAAAGGGAAGTAATCATTCCACTCCAATTTCTCATTTTCAGTTTTTATAGATTCCTTAAAAGTACTGCTATTTAGGTATGAAATGAGACTTACTGTTGCATTTTGTTTTTATCAGCTTCCATGGATATAAATTCCATGGATTGAAATCTCTATGTTAATAACTCCCGATATATCCAGCCCTAGTCTCTCCTCTGAGCTTTAATCCCACTTTACCAATTGCTTATTGGAAATTTCAAACTGAATGTCTCAGAGATATTTCCAATTCAACATGTCAAAACCAGAAGTCATATCTTTTCCAAAACCTATCCCTCTTTCAAATTTTCCTAGACACCACCATCCTTCTAGCCTTCAAAGTTTATAACCTTGGTTTTATTGACTCTTCAGTCTCCCTCACCTCACTTATCCAATCACTTGCCAAATCTTGTCATTTCTACTCCTACAACATTTCTTATATCTGAACCCTTTTCTCTACCCACCTAGCTACCACCTAATTCATATCCCCAGGCAACTAGGTGGCACGTTGGTTATAGTGCTGGGCCTGGAGTTAGGAAGACTTGATTTTAAATCTGGCCTCAGACACTTACTAGCTGTGTGACACCTGGAGAAGTCACTTAATCTCTACCTTAACCCACTGGAGAATGAAATGGCAAACCATTCCAGCATCTTTGCCAAGAAAACCCCATGGATAATATGGTCCACAGGGTCATGAAGGGTTGGACGTGACTGAACAACTGAGCAACAATAACAACAATAAATTCATATCCTCATTGTCTTTTGCCTGAATTATTTCAACAGCCTCCTAATTGGTTTACCCTTATCAACCCTGCCCACTCTATTCCATCCTCCATACTGTTGACAAAGTGATTTTCCTTAAACACAGGTCTAACCATGTTGCTCTCCTACTCAATAAATTCCAATGGCTTTCCATTGCCTCTAAGATAAAATACAAACTCTTCGTTTAGCTTTTAACACCCTTTACAACCTTCCTCCAACCTATCTTTACAGCCTCATTAGACATTCTTCTCTCCCTTACTCTTCAATTCAGCCATACGTCCATTCCATCTCCTGTCTCTATTACTTGCACTGTTTGTCTCTCTTGCTTAGAACATACACCCTCTCTTCTGCATCATACGAGCTCTCTCTTCCTTCAAGATGCAGCACAAGAGATGCCTTCTACATGAAGTTTTTCCTAGTCCCTTCTACTACCCTCTCTCTCTGTCTATCTTGTATTTGCCACTTTGTACCTATTCTCTTTATGTTCTTGCTGTCTCTCATTAGAATGTAAGCTCTTTGTGAGTAGGAATTGTTTAATTTGTTGTATTTGCATCCTCAGTATATGGCACATAGTAGGCACTTAATAAAAGTTTATCTTTTGATAACTTTATTGAGCTAGATTTAAATGTGGAAGACAAATATAGCACTTTCTAAAACATTTTATGTACTTTCATTTTGTAAAAAGAATTTTAAAATAGTATTATGTTATAAAAAGGAATTGTGAAGTGTGTTCATTTTTAAATGTCAAGTTTTATTTATTACAGAGGTATTCATAATGTATGAGGGAAGTATGCTTTGCTAAGCCTTAAAAAATGTCCTATCAATTTTAAATTGCGTATCATATGCATACTTTTTCTTTTTTATTTATTTAAATACATCTTATTGATCCCTTTTACCTTTACATTATAGTTGTTTTCACAGTTATAACCATGCATGCTCTGTTTAGACTGAACCATTTAGACTTTTCGCTGAAAAATAATACTGAAATAGTCATTATAGTAATTTTCACACACATTCATAATGAGTAAAATATCTCTCATGAGCTCCCTTTAGCATTCTGGTGAGGTCAATGAAACTCTTCTTAGAATAATGTTTATAAATGCATACAATAAAATACATATAATTACAAAGGAAACTAACTATATTGAAATATATAACTTTTTTTTCTATCCAAAGTCATAGACTCCTTGAAATCTATGCATAAACACCTTGAGTCGACCCCAAGTTAGGAATCCCTGTTCTAGAGCAAACTCAAACTTAGGTCTTTTGACACCAAGTATAGTACCCTTTCTTCTATGCTATATTTTCTTTCTTCTTTCTTGTACATGTAAGGTTAAAATCCTATGTGATTATTTTAAAATGTGTACATTAAATGTGCCTGGGGTCACACAGAGATATTGCAAAAGTGAAATCAATAGGCTGTGGCAATAGATTGGATATGGTGGGGGGTGAGAGATAGTGAGGAGTTGAAGATAACTCTTAGGTAATGGGCCTGAGAGACTGGGAGGATGGTGTTGCCCTCTATGGTAATAGGGAAGGTAGGAGTGTGGAAGTTTTTGGTGATAGATAATGAGTTCAGTTTTGGTTAATATTTGAGAGATATAACTACTGGACCTCCAGTTTAAGAAGTCTGAAAGGTAGTTGGAGATGCAAGATTGGAGGTCAGCAGAGAGGGTGGGGGATGGTAGGTAGATTTGAGAATCATCAAGCATAGAGAAGGTAATTAAATCAATGGTTACTGATGAGATCACCAAATGAAGTAGAAGAGAAGGAACCCCAGAACATAACCCTGTTGGGTACTTAAGGTTGGAAGGAATGATCTGGAAGCAAAGGAAACAGAGAAGGAGCCATCAGATAGGTAGGGGGAGAACAAGGAGAGAGTGATGTCCTGAAAACCTAGAGAGAAGAGGGTATAGAGAAGAAAAGAGTGATCAATAGTATCAAATATGACAGAAACAATTCTGTCACTCCATGACAGCTACTCCACTGTAATTGTCTTGTTTTCCTCCAGCTCCATGTTTGGTCCAGTTGGCTTTCACTATCTCCATTTTATTCTATATCTGGTTCCTTTCTCTTCAGGTTCTACATGGTTCCTAGAAAAGGCTTCAAGTCCTCAGGATCACACAGGCTTTTTCCCCCCAAAGGAAGTGGAATCTATATATGTGTGTCTAACTGGCTGTATTAGCTCTTATTTTTTACATTTCTCTTTGGTCCATATTTTAAGTCCAAGGATGTGTAATGGTACTCCTTTAGACTGTATCTTCTAGAAAAAAATTGCTATAGTTTCCCCTCAAGGTTCTAAGGGATTTTTCTCTAATTGCCTTTGACTTGAGACCTCCATTCTGGTAAGTTCTTCCCCATTCTTAGCTGCCACTAATTAGCACCCCCATTCCAATTAACTAATTAACATGAATTGCCTTTTACAAAAGGATATTTAATCTGAAGATAGAGAAAAAATAGAAACACAGACATCTCTACTAACACTTGGGGGCTCACTCTCCCCTATATCATCTCTGTCCCCTACTACATGCCTTCACACAATCAGATTCACTTCCAAATGTGGCACAGTTAATGGATGGATGAATTTGTATCTCTGCTACTGCAAAACTGGGCTGGGCAGGTGTCTCCTGGTGGTCTTCCAGTAAATCCCAGAACTTACACTAGCTCTAAGACTTTGGGAGGTTCACTCTCCTTTAGAAATTTACAAGACTGCATCCATCTTCAATCTCCTTTACCCCAAAGCAGGAATAGATACACACAACAGAGATAGAAGTCCATACACTCTCAGCTTCCTACTGGCTCCAGATGAGAGAAATCCTTCCTCTACTTCCTGCAGAGCACCATAGCAGCTCTTCTTTCTTCTCCCAGACCAGCCACTCCAGGAGAAGCCAAAATAAAGACTCTCCCTAACACTGAATAGAACTTTTTAATACCTCCAGTTGCAGCTACACAGCCAATCAACAGTCAATGTCCTTATCAGGAGATTGGAACCAGCTAGAAAAGCTTGTGCATGCTCCAAATTAGCGAGCAAGGCACTTCTATTACAAGTTATCAAAACTTTCCAGAAGCAGGCTCCCCAGCTGCTTTGCTGTGGGGAATTGCATTATACTTCTCCCCTCTACAAGTGTAATCCAGAACAAGAAACAATACTTAATGTGGTGCCAACCCATGTGAGTACTCAAGACACGATGATTTCTCATCTTGGGAAATGATGTATGCCGGATTAAAGCCCTATTAATATGAATTAGGAATGAACTTCAATAGTTGACCTTGCAAATGGACTCTCGGAGGAAAGCCTTACTACCCTTCATAAGAAGTTTTTGAGTTTTGATGCCACCTGTTGGCCACCTGATGATGATCAGTGTCTCTGAGCTCCGCTTGGCTGGTCCCTAGAAGACAGATGTATGGTCCATACATTCAGGCTTCCCTGCTTGGTGGGACCTGCTCTAATCTGTATTCTGTTGCATAACTTTTGAGGACTGTTATCTTCATATCCTGAAGAAGTGTTGCCGTTGGTCTTTTAGTGAGGCTATGCCATTATTATTATTATTATTATTATTATTATCATTATCATCATTATTCCTAGAGTGGATGCTCATCATCAGGGGATAAATTAACTTCTAAACTTGGCTGTTTTGTCTGCTGCACTAAGATTTCTATGGAAATGTTGAATTGAATGAATTTTAATTTTTGTGTCTTTTGAAGTTCATTGATACATTGTCAGGACCCATGAAATATACATGATGCTTTATTTCTGCTTCTGAGATGTCAATTCTAAGCTTTTTGACTTAGAAAATGAATAAACTTTAAACTATAAAATTATGAGCATCTATATTTTACTATAAAGACAACTATTTGGAAATGCAAAATCTGAATACTTTTTTTGATTAAAATGATCTTTCCCAGTATGGAAGGCATAATAATGATGTTAACCATATTCACTTATGTATATCTGGGTAGTAAACATTCCTACTCTCCTGGTTACATCTATACATTCTGTAAGCATACTACTTTGCATATGGAAAGTACTGAATAAATATTTATTGACTAAATGAGGTGATTATCTGCTCAGTTTAAACTACTCTCCATTCCCTACCCCCCACCCCCAGTTATAAGGGAAAAGGAGACATGTTTGGGGGGATAGTTGGGACTTGGAAGTATATATAGTATTGAATGATATAGATTATTATGTCAATATTCTTCTTCACTTTAAATACTAACATCTGGAGCTAATGGAAAGTCCTATAGTTGGCATGTAATTCTATGTAACCTATGGACATCACAGTTTTGCTTGGTCACTGCAGAAGGAGTCAGTTACCTCAATTATTCTACTAGCAGTTTTCTCTCCTCTCTCTTTGCACAGACAATAGGAGGGATAGGTAGAGGCAAGGAGTGAGCCAAAATGCCTCAATTTTCCTGTAACTAGACCAGCAAGTGTTAAAAAGCTGATTCTGAAGCAATCTGGGATTGATCTACAAGTTCCTCGATTATGATCTTTCTCATCATAAGCCCTCATCTACAGGACTTTGGGGATCTTTTGAGTCCCTTCCATCCACCTCAAGGGCACTCACTCAATGGTAGTGAAGTTAGCCACATGCAGAGTGACAAGAAGCAATTTGTTGCCTAAAGTAAGTTGTGCTAGCTGGGATGTAAAGGGTGACAAGGGAGAAGGAGATAGGTTCACTTGAGATACAAGTGACAAGAGGAGAGATGAAGCTGATCCCACCATGGGAATGGGGTGGGCAGAGGATGAAATGGCCTCAGCTGTTGTCAGCTTCTGAAGTTTCCATCCTATGGCAAAACCCCAGGCATCATGACCTAGTTACTGTTCTGTTCACTTCAAGCCTCTAGGGTTTTTCTGGAAAACTTGGGAAATTTGCTTTAAAAAAAAAAAGCAGATGAAAGCCCCTCTCAGAATAATGCTGCCTTGTCTGGATTCAAACATTTCTCCTATTTTTCTTGTTTGTCCTAAAGATGAGTCTAGCAATGTTGGTGAAAATTCTCCCTTCAGTGTGCTTATTTACTTTTCCCTCTGTTGAAATTTTAGCTCTTCTCTCTCATTTAGGATGGAAAGAAAGGAAGGATATTTAGTCCTTAGTCTCTTTGGTCCTTAGTCATTCTAAAAGAGGTCCTACATTCCCAATAAAGAAAGGGAAAATATGCTTGGGTCCCTACAATATCATTAAAATTTTGTTGTTGTAAAAAATCATTCTCTTTTCAATCTATTCCCAGACCCCTCAAATTTTATCCAAATAAATTCCATACAAATTTTGCTTTGAGGGGATAATATATAAGCATCAGTTTCAAGTTTAAGAAAATGAAATGGATCAAATGAGTGTCTGTGTGTATTTTTAAAAACAACCACCATGTAATCAGAGGTGTACATCTTCCTGAATGCATGATTATTATCACAGGTGGTGGCTGACCCAGCAGCTTCATGCTTCTTGAAAACTATAGATTTCACATTTCAGCTTTTCATTTTATTTCTAGACAGATAGCAGTTCCCCGGAAAGATGTCATTCTGCAGTCTTATCTCTATCTCTAGTCTTTAATCATTTGTAAGCTCAAAGTCCACATTATTAGTAGGAGTTTCAGGGTTGTGTAATTATTGGGATCAGAAGAACAAAACTAAGAAATAGAATAAGAAAATCCAAATTTCTTGAATATATTTTATAAAATGGATGTTTGAGTTCTGTTGGAAAATTATATTTCTACTTTCAAATCAACCTAAATGTCCAAATGGGAGTGGGTAAAAGATTAATAGTCATGGTAGTGTTTGTTAGCAATTACAAGATAAGATTGTATCTCATTACTTTATTTTTGAAGCCAGCAAGATGCTGAGCTTCCTGAATCCAAAGGCTAAATATGTAGGAATTAGTTCTAGGAAAACTAGCCCTCAGCTTATTTCCTTTGGGTGAATGATCCAAGAATTTTGAGACTTCTGATAGATAAACTTTTCATATCATACTAACACTCTTTTGCATTAGTTAATGAGACAGCCTCTTATCAGGTCATGTATTTCTCTAGCCTGCAATGACTGTGGAAAGAAAACTAAAATGGGATGGATCAATCTTTTTATCAACTAGTTTATTGGAAGACTAGCAACATCAGTAGTTTAATCTATTGAGGTCTTTGGAAGAAATGTGTCCTAGTAATACAACATGCACTGTTGTGGTTCTTGCTAGTTTCGTGATTGGTTATTAGTTAACATGGCAATTGAGCACTCTTAGAACGGTGGTTCTCAAAGTGTGGCCTGAGGACCCCTGCAAGTCCCTGATGTCCTTTCAAGAGATCCTCAAGTTCAAAACCAGATTTTTAGTAATATTAAGATGTTATCTGCCTAATAAAATATTCCCTTTTCCAATTACATATCTGGATGAAACCATATTTTCTTCATGTACTTCAACTAAAACATATTGCAACAAATTGATTGCAGGAGCAGGTATGAAGATCCAGCTATCTTCTATTAAACTAATAATTAAACATTAAAGAGATTTGCAAAAATATGTAAATCAATGCAATTTTTCTCTTTTTTTGTTTAGGAAAGCATTGTTTTTTTATTAAAATGTTATTTATGTAATATGTATGTAATATTACATGTAATATTATTTCTGTAACATTTATGTAATAAGTTTATTGTTGTTATTTTTAAAATAAATATTTTTAAAATTGGCCAGTTTTAATATCTAATACACTAAATAGCAATAGATATAACTCAAATAAACAAAAGCTTTTTGCGATCTTCAATAATGTTTAAGAGTATAAAAGGTTCTTAATAATTTTTAAGAGTATAAAAAGGTCCTCAATTTTTAAGAGTGTAAAGGAATTCTGAGACCAAAAAGTTTGAGAACCACTGTGATTCTCAAAGGGTGGACCAAAGATAAGATCCTGGAGTCCTTTCATTCTTCTAATTTTACAGGTGTATCAAATATGTTTGGAATATCCATATTTTGTCTTTTATTCTTGTTACATGACTTTTCGACCTTCTTTTCTTGTCATCCCCATGTTCTGTAATGCATTTTGACAACTTTTCTTACACAAGTCATTATTTGTAACAGCCTATTTATACCTACCATATTGCTTTCTATTTCCCTGTGGGCTAATTTTAATTTAAATTATTTTTATATTGTGCTTTCTGTGATTTACCATTATAGGATCACTGAGAGAATATTGTTATTAGAGCAACTGACTCCTCATTAACAAGAAGTATGAGATTGTTGAAAATACTGTACAATTTCCCCAAATGAAACCTAGCCCAAAGTCTTCTTCCTATGTCAATCTGGACTTGGCCCATCATTGATTTAAAGTACTATACAGGATATACATATTGAGAGTTATCCATCTAACTGCATATCATAGTCTGCGTAATGTGTTTTTCTTCCATTCTGTAATTTTGGTATGGATGATAATATTGATTTCTTTTGCATTTCTATGGAGAAGGCTTTGTAGCGCTCCAACATTCCAGATAATCAGTATAATTTTATCTGCATGGGAGCATTTGGAGAATTTTATCACAAACTGCAAAAATTTTATTTGAACTCTAAACAGGACATCTTCCTTGATATTTGCAAACACTTTTGGTGTTTTACTATTTTATACCTCTCCATATCATCCTTGAACAATGTTATTTCCATGCTTGCATTTATCATAGATTCTTGTATAATTTTTGCGTGTAGTAGGAGATGCTCCATCTGAGAAGAGAGGCCGAAATTTGTTTTAAAGAGTCAAATTTGTTTTTGGAGTCAATAAACACAGTGGGATCTTAAATGCTCTAGAGGAAGGCATGCTACTAGGTGGCTCAGTAAATAGCACTGGACTTTCAAATCCCCTCAGACCCTGAATAGCTATGTAATCCTGGACAAGTCACTTAACCTCTATCTACCTCTATTTCCTCATCTGTAATATGGGAATAATAATAGCACCTACCTCCCAGGGTTGTGGTGAGGATTAAAAAAGATTATATTTGTAAAGTGATTTGCAAAAAATAAGGGCTAGCTACAGCTCTTAATTAATTGTTTGTAAAGATGTGATCTGCTATCAAAATTTTTTTTGTGAAAGTCTACCTTTCACTTTTGATGTTTTAATTGAAATAATCTTCAAATATGCATAGACCATTCTCAAAATGATTTTCCAGGATGAGAAAATAGGTATAAACCTTTGGGATTAGTAGTTACTCATTTCTTCTCGATCACTTTTTCTTAAAGCACTGTTGATATTTTCCATTCTTTTGGATTCTTCTCTTTAAGATACTCTAGTGTAAACAATGATACCTGTCATAAGACCACAGTCGTGGACATCAGAGGCAATCTAGTGCAACTCTTTTGATTTTATAGAAGAGGAAATTGAAGCTCATGGAGTTTAATGGTTCAACTGAAGTTCCATAGTAGTGTCAAGGGGGTAGGGAGACTTGAACCCAGGTCATCTGAGTGCTCTTTCCTCTGCACCATGCTCATTGCCTGTAAAGTTGTTCCATCTCCAACATGGATTAGGTCCTGCTATTCCTCTCCACTTTATCTCTCTAAATTCCATTTTTGCTTCCTTAAGTAAATTAGACACTAAGATGTTCGAGTTGAAATGTTCTGCTATCATGTTTTATGAGAATTAATCACAATGAAAACACTGACAGATAAGTTTGAGGCCCAGCACTCTATCTACTGAACCACCTGGCTGCCTCTCTTCCCCTATATTTTGTCTTTACCTTTCCCTATATTCTTGCCCTTTTCTGGAATATTGTACCTTCTACTATTCACCTATCCAAATCCCATCCACATCTAAATCATTGTCCAATTCATGGCACTCCTGCTTCTTTTATTGCTGCTTTTTCTAACTCTTCAATTGGTTATCAATCCCCATCTCTTCTGAATTTCTAAGGTGCTTACTCTATGTACCACATAATTATTACTTACTAATATATCTTATATTTTTATGTATGATAAATATTATTTCCTCAGTGAAATAGGGTAAGTTTCTTGAGGGAACCTGGGCTTGGTCACAAACTGTGAAACTTTACTTATTCATCTAAAAAACTGAAATAATTGGGGCAGCTAGGTGGCCCAGTGGATAGAGCTCTGGCCTTGGAGTCAGGAGGACCTGAGGCCTCAGACACTTGACACTTACTAGCTGGGTGAACCTGGGCAAGTCACTTCACCCCAATTGCCTAACCAAAAAAGCCAAAAAAAAATTGAAATAATGTTACATATATTCCCAACCACAAAGGGTTATTTCAAAGAAAGTTATTTGTAAACAATAATTTATTATCTATAAATATTATCTGTTATTATTATTGAAAAAGATTTCTTCTCATCTTGTTTGAGTTCAGATAGGAATGGTCTGAGGATACCTCTATCCTCCTATTATTCTTTTCTATTTAATGTTTTACCAATTATTACCCAGGTATGTAAAATAATTGCTTTTTGTAACTGAGTAAAAGTATAGAAGCTCACCTTCTGTAGGCTCATGGAATGTATTCTCAGGACAACTCTGATAACAGAAAGAGGGTGGGGATTATGTGTACCCCATCCTGTTTAGTATGATTTTTATCTCTTCTGATAGTTTTTTTTTATATTTTGAAAGCTTTTCATTCCATGCAGCTTAGAGATTATGAGTATTTTGTATGATGACATTTGTCAACAATGTCATTTTAAAGTTTTTAAGTTGATCAAAGTGAACTCAGCCAACAGTGTGAACAAAGAAACCCTGAATAAATGGCAGAATCATGCTAACAGAGAGGTTTATGATGGCAATTTAATACGAGAACATTGCTACAGAAATATAAAGCTAAACTTCACAATCAATGCATCTTATACAGGGAAATTGTAAGAGCCATGCAACACATCACTGGAAAAGTTTATCACCTCAAAAACACCCAATAAGACATGACTTGGGTGGCTAGAATTATCTATCAGAGGTTCACTATCTTTCCTGGACTGATCGATAAATGATAAATCCCCATAATATAAATACGGATCTCAAAACATCCTTGAGAACGCAACCAATAAACTATATTGAACAGGAACCATTCTGACAGACTGAACTGTTAGCCATGATCAGCTAGACATAATATTGAATCTTAGTCATTCCACAGACTCCTCCAGATGGAGAATACACTAGCAGACTTGCTATCACCCTTTGCTTTTGCTAGGTGAAAGAACGCCTGCTTGATCTAAAAGTATTACTGCAGATTTTTGACCTGTTTATTGTGTGCTCTAAGAATATCAATCCTCTTCCTTCTTTTTTTCAAGGAAACATTCATCTCTCTGTAGTTGACTTAGGGTAATGGGTCTTGTGTTTCACTAATATTGTGGAGGTTACTGTTAGGATAATTTGTTATGTTTCATTTTGAAGTTCTGAAAGTATACAGTAAGATCATTATTGCATAGGTATTAATTGCTTTCAACATTCTTCCCATTGAACTTTGATTAAAAGGTGATAGTACATTTCTTAACATATTCAGTCATAGCTTTCTATTAGATAGATAGATGGATAGATAGACACATAAAACATTTATTAAGTACTTGGTATGTGCCAGGTACCATTTTATGCACTGGGGATACAAATACAAGCAAACATGATGGTTCCTACCCTCAATGAGATCACATTCTGTTGAGAGAAGATGATATATATATAGATAGATATAGATATATAGATAGATAGATAGATAGATATACATAGGGGGACGAGAAAGAGAGAGAAAGGTAAACAAGAAATGGCATAATCTAGAAATGGCTAGAAAATGAGGTTAAGGCTGGATCTGGACAAGATAAGGCACAAGCCTGCCTGTTCCAGCTGTAGGATCCAAGTTCTGGTGGGGAGGAATTGGGGATGAAGGCCATAATAGAGGTGACTGAGAAGTAAAGTGAAGGCCTGAATCCAGGCAAGACAAGGCAAACATATCAAATCCCAAATAGTTCCAAGGGTAGATCCAAGTTTCTACTGGGGAAAGTGATGTTCTTTATGCCAATAAAGAGAATCTAGAATTTCTGATATACTTTTGTTTTCCAGATTTCAACTGGCATATTTCTTTTTTGTTGCCTTAAAATGTGTGATTTTTCAAGATTTTTTTTTTCAAGTTCAAGTCTTTACTGTACCTTAGCAGTTAAGAAATTGATGTAATTTTCCAATGCCTTTCCATAGATCTTATGTAATGGACTGGTTATACCCCATACCTGGAATACTCTCACCTTCCTAATTTCTCCCTCCTGTCTTTTCTGGCTTCCTTCAAATCTCAGCTAAAATTCCACCTTTTACAGGAAGCCTTTCATAGTCCCTCTTGATCCAAGTGATAATCTGAAAGTAAATTTCTTCTATCTGATAATAAATTTCCTATTTATTTTCTATATAACTTGTTAGTACATTTTTGTGTGCTTATCATTTTTCCTGTTAGATTGTGAGCTCCTTGAGGGCAGGGACTGTCTTTTTCTTTTCTTTGCATCCCCAGTGCTTAGCCTGGCATACTAGAAGTAGACACTCAATAAAATACTTATTTATTGATAGACTCCATTACATAACATTGAGTGGAAAGATTTAGATGCTAAAAGGGAAATTGAGGGAGCCTAAAACTGGTTGAAAGTTTGTGCAACTTGACTTTGCTTTTTTTCTGGTATAGATGCTAAGCATTTCCCAGGACTATTTTAAACTTCCTCCACTAATGTTTCTAAGTAAACCTTCATATCATCTGTGAAAAATGATTATTTTGTTTTCTCTTTGTCTATGCTCATACCTTCAATTTCCTTTTCTTGTCATTTTGCCACAGCTAGTACTTCTAGCACCATATTGAACATCTATGTTTCAAATACTAGTTTTACCACATATTTTACAGCATTGTTATGAGTAAAATGCTTTGTAAGCTTTAAATAGACACTGAAATATGAGCTGTTAGTTTTTGGAAGAGCGTAACAAGGAGAATAGGTGAAATTTCTTTTGAGGAAGAACAGTTTTAAAAAAAAGAGTATGCAGTCACCTCAAGTAATGAAGAAAGAAGGATAGGCTACTTTTTAAGGTTACACATTTATTTCCTAAGTATTTTTAGGGGACTTTCTATGTACATAGTAGTACTATGGAAAACATATGAGAAATAGAAGTGATCTTTGTTTTCCTAGAACTAACATTTTAGGTAGAGAAATAAAACTTAGATGCATGAAACTTATGTGGCAATGTGTATTGCTTTGGCAGAATATTAAGTGCCTTTTTACTGACTCTCTGGTTGCTACATTGCCTATAAGGCACAGATCAATCCTTCTATATAAATAAGGTTGTTTCCTTTGGCTTATATTACCATTCTAGCCCATGGTGATCTCTCCTTATTTTGTTCTTCCATAGTACTTCATGCCAATACCATTAATTTGGTACTTCAATCTAATTTTGTTCAATTAAAAATATTTATGAAATACCTTACTTATACTCAATTTTCTATGCTACATGCTATCTCTCTATCTATTAGAATACTGGAATTAGAAGCAAGAGATTGGAGTCTAAGTCCTGGTTCCAAAACTACCTACCATATGGCCCTAGGGAAATTCTAAACTAGCATAAACTATGGTTTATTGTTATCATTTTTGTTGTTATCATTAATATTAGCTACCATTTATATAAAACTTAATGGTTTATAAATATTTACATATATTATCTCATTTGATCCTTTGAACAACTCTGTGAGGTAGGTGTTGCTATTATCTCCATTTTACAGATGAAGAAACTGAGACTGAGAGAGGTTAAGTGACTTACCCAGGGTGACAAAGATAGTCATTGTCTGAAGAATGATTTAAGCTCAGGTTTTCCTGACTCCTGTTCCTTGTGCCACTTCTAAAATGAGAGTAACTTATACTTGCAAAAATAATTAATAATAACTCTATAGGGGCATTGTAAAAAAAGTACGCTGTGATTTGTAAAACAATATTTTAAAATGCTGTCGTTATTTTATTACAACTACACTCGTGGCCCCAATAAGGTGTCCTCAACAAAAACCTCAATGAATTAGACCTGTTTAATAAGCAAATGAATAAAATAGTAAAATTTGTTATCAAAGAATCAGAACTGTTCTGATTCTTCTCTTTAAAGTTGTGGCTCTCCAGAGAGCATGCCCGTATGGTGGGCCTGAATAGTCTACAACCTCTCATCAAACAAGAACTATGCAAGTGAGTGGTATAAAGGATAACATTGGAAAGGTATATGACTGAAAAAAGGAGATGAGATGTTGAGTGTGTAGTGAGAGTGGGAGTGAGGTCCCCATCCTTCAGATGGACTGATGGATATTTTAGATGCTCCTTTGGCAGCTACATGGTGGCAAGGGATCTAGAGAAAAGATCACAGCATTTTGGACAGATGCCCTAGAGAAGATTTACAGGAAGACACGGACAAGGGTCACATACAATGTTGCATGAGGCATAATAGCTTAGATCTACTTGGTCAATGCTACTGGGCTGGCCGATGACCATTTAAAGGCCCATGACTGACCACTGACTAGGGTCCCTCACTGTTGGAATCCTCTGGAACAGGTGCCTTCTTCAAATAGAAAGAGGAATCCAGGGGAAGAATTGAACTTTTCAAGGGCTCTGGACTCAGGATGCATTTTAATATATATTTTTCAAAAACCTTCCCATTTTTATCTTTTATGATAAATACAAAACCAAAAAATACAAAAAAGCTTATACATTTAGGAAAAATGACATATTCATCTATTGACTTTTATAAGAAGTAATACTCTTGCAAAGATAGTATTGTAAAAAGATATCATGGAATTATAGATTTAAAGAAGTTACTTAATGTTTCCAAGCCAAGTTGGAACTGGTGGATTTGCAATAAATTGAAATTATTATAAAAAATAAAGTCAGAAGGGAGCTTAGAGGTCATCAAGTCCAACCCCCTCATTTTACAGTGGAGGAAACTGAGACCTAGAGATATAAAGTATTTGTCTAGAGTCACACAACCAATAATTCCTAATAAACTGATTTTTTTTCAAGGATTAAATTTACTTTAGGCAACTCCACTGCCCCTACCCCAATAGAAGGATAGATTAGATCACCTCTCTAAATTAATTTTTATCCTTGCAATTCTGGGTGTATTCAAACCAAGGAAGTGTACTGTTAATCTTGGCAATAGTCATAAAGGGTCTTTTAAAAAGCAATAGCATGGTGTTTGCCAGGGACTTAGGATATAAACAAGTTAATAGAGAAGGAACTCAGGTGGTTTATGAAAAGACCTCTATACTGAAACATACCATCCAGCTCTCTTCAGACAGAATTTGTTTTTAAATAGGACTTTTAAAACTTTACCATTAAAAGACATAGGAAAGGGTAACTTTTCTATGTAGACTGTCCTTGATAGAGGCAGACAGGTGGCACTTTTACTTAGTAGGGCCCTTCTGGTCCATCTGAAACTGGAGCCACAGATGGCTGAGGATTGAAAGTACCTCTTTCCAAAGGAGCAGATCACAATGAGTACAGTTTCTGAGACAAAGCTTTATGCAAACTTAATGTAGTGTATGCATCTCAACTGTTAAAGGCAAGACCTGAAAAAACCAAACAAAAACAAAACAAAACCATAATGGTATCACTAATGGAAAAGCAAACACCAGCATAGGAAAGGAAGAGAGATACTTCTCTTTGGTGTCCGTATTTCTCTGGGAAAATGCTTTTAAACCAAGTGCTACAGGGAGGCCCTTAGCTTGTGTCCTTAGCGGTAGGGGTTCTAGCTCTCAATAAATTGTGCCTTTTAGAGATAAATATTCAGCTTTGATTAAAGATTTTTGTTTCTGCTTTTCATCTAAGAAGGATGAAAAATAATTGCATTCCCTCTGTGTGTCCCCCTTGATGCTAAACAGAGTGTACATTTAAAATAAGCAGCCTTAGGGGCAGCCAGGTGGCACAGTGAATAGAGCACTGGCCTTGGAGTCAGGAGAACCTGAGTTCAAATCCAGCCTCAGACACTTGACACTTATTAGTTGTATGACCGTGGGCAAGTCACTTAACCCTAATTGCTTCACCAAAAAAATAAAGTAAGCAGCCTGCCTTTTTTTCTCCTCAAAAGTAGCCAGGGACCAGATATTTAGGCCGTTTTAATTATCAAATTTCAGAGATCACATGTTTTGGGGAAGAGTTCCAACTTGTAATATTCTGACCAAAAGGAAACATGCAAGCAACTATGCTCTGCAGAAAGGTGAGTCGCACAAGACAGTTCTTAATCAAATATTTTTACTCAGCCAAGTCGTCAAAAATTTCCTGAAAGCATTCTGGTAAAATGCTAGGTTACACCAAGCTTTCTCCCATCTGTAATTTCTTTACCATCAGGTAAATATCTTGGCTTCTGCTACCTTTATTTCCTCACTGAATTAGGTGAGCTGCTTAATCTAATAGAAAGTTGGTGTAGGTATACACCTCATTAGCTCTAGAGTTCCCTGCTCTCTGTTGCCCAAGTAGGGGCAAATGTTATCATGGGTAGCTATTTCTACCAATGATGAGCCTAATATTGCTCTGGAGAAGCTACATTGGTATTATTGTGATCAGATCATTGAAAAACTTAAAAATAAAACTGGCTAGGAAATGGAAAGGTAGATCTGTGGAACAGAGTAGACATACAATGCACAGCAGTAAATGATTATAGTAACCTTGTGTTTGACAAATGTAGAGATTTAAGCTTTGGGGATAAAAATTCATTATTTGGTAAAAAAAAATTGTTGGGAAAACAGGAAAGCAGTCTGGCAAAAATTGGGCATAGACCAGTATCTTATACCATTTACCTAGATAAAATCAAAATGGATACATGACCTAGATATAAAGGGAGGTATCATAAGAAAATTTTAACTAACAGTCAGATTAGCCTTTACAAAGGAATATTTACTTCAAAATATCTAACCATAACAAATATGCAAACATCTTACTCCCTACCTCAACACACGGAACATAACACCCTCCCTCCCCCTACTTTGTACCCTTTCATGTTCTGGAGAGGGGAAGGGGATTTGGTTCAAAGATTAGCTCAGTTTCTATACAGCACAGTACTAAATTCCAAGACCAAAACCCTCTGTGGCCTAGACTGTAGAGGTGGAGAACCTGTGGTCTCAAGGCTACATGTGACCTTCTAGGTCCTTGGGACAGCCTTTTGATTGAGTCTAAATTTTATGGAACAAATCCTTTTATTAAGGGGATTTGTTCTGTGAAGTTTGGATTCAGTCAAAAGGCAGCACTTGAGGACCTAGAGAGTCACATGTGGCCTTGAGGCTACTGGTTCCCCACCCCTGGCCTAGAGTCTTAGCCATCCTGGCTTCTTAAGGATTCCCTATCAGACTGCAACATCCCACCTGGAATTCTGGCTTCAAGGTTGCCATGTCTCAGTTCTAGGTCTGGTAAGGCTCACTACCTCTACCTGAAGCTGAGAAGTACAAATAACATAGAACAAAAATAGAAACCTTGTACCTTATAAGACAAACCTTGGAGTTAAAGGGTAAGAGAGAATAGGCAAGGAGATCCCTCTGTCTCATTAGTTCAGTTCATGACGCTTGTGGTCTCAGTGAATTGTGGATAATATTCATCCTTTGGACATAGCAGAAAAGAACAGAAGGGAGATAGAAGAAGGAGAGTGTGGGGGAAACAGAGAGAGAGAAAGAGAGAGAGAGAGAGAGACAGATAGATAGACAGAAAGAGACAGGGACAGAGAGAGACAGAGAGAGAGAGAGAGACAGACAGACAGACAGAGTGCCTCAGCCTCAGTTTGATCAGTTTTAAAGATGCAGCCTGTTCTGGCTACATAGCCAATTAAAGGAGGCTACACACACACCTACATGGTAGGATGCCACCATATTAGGCAATCTAGGCATGCCCAAGGCAAACCCCTTCCACATTTCTTCTGAACCTTAGACCCAGAGAGTAAGAGGGAAATTAGGGGAAGGAAGATCTTCTCTTTTCACCAGTTCAGTTCATCGTGCCAATTCTGCAAGTAAACTGTGATCTTCATCCTCTAGATGCAGCAGGAAAGAGAGAGTTTGTCTTAGTCTGGCCAATTTTAAAGAGTGTTCTGGGTATGCATCCTGTCAAAGGAGGCTACACCCATTCATGTAGTAGGAAAACACAGGATACAAAGTGCTTTCATGTTAGGTGATCTGGGAATGCCCAAGACAAGTCTCTTACATATGTATTTGAAAATGTTTTGTCTCTTCTTTCCCTACACTCTCTTCCTTGGCAAACTAATTCACTCTGCTGGCTTCAATTTCCACTTCTATTTTAGTGGCCATCTCCAGTCGACCTGATCTATATCTTGCTACTAGATCCAGATGACTCTGGAGGAGAAAATGAATCTGGTGACCTTGCACAGCCTTCCCTTACTTAAATCCAATTCATTTGCAAGTCATGGTATCACATTCCTAATATCATGGTCCTCTTCAAGAATGAAGGACAAAACATCTCCAAAGGCCTCATGATGGAAAATGCTATTCACAAAGAAGAAAGAACTATGGAGTTTGAATGCAGATAGAAACATACTATTTGCTATTTTTTTCTTCTGTTTTTTTTTGTTTCCTCTTTCTAGTGGTTCCTTCTATTGGCTCTAATTCTTACTTACATCACTAATGTGAAAATATGTTTAATAGGAATGTATATGTATAGCCTATATCAGATTGCATGCCATCTTGGGGCAGGAGGTGGGGAGGGAGAGGGAGAAAAATTTGAAGCTCAGAAGCTTATGGAAGTGATGGTTGATAATTCAAAATTAATTAATTAAAAAAATAAAAAAATAAAAGGGAGAATGAAGGACAAATAACAACACTTCTATACAGCTGACTCTAAAATAAATCATGTCCATTCCTACCTCCCCATGTATCTCTAACTCCATCAATTAATAAGCATTTATTAAGCACATACTATGTGTGAGGCACTGTGCTAAACACTGAGGATACAAAAAGAGGCAAAAGACTATCCCTGCCATCAAAGAGCTTACAATTTAATGGGGGAGACAACATGTAAACAAATATATACAAAGCAAGCTATATGCAGGATAAATAGGAAATGACTGGGAAGTTGCTGGAATTAAGAGGGGTTAGGGAAGGTTTTTCTGTAGAAGGTGGGATTTTGGTTGAGACTTAAAGGAAGCCAGGGAAACCAGTAGGTGGAGTTGGGGAAGGAGAGCATTCTAGACATGGGGGACAGCCAGGGAAAAGGCTGCAGGAGCTGAGAGAGATGGCAAGGAGGCCAGTGTCACAGGATCAAAGAGTCCACGTAGGGGAGTGCGGTATAAGAAGACTGGAAAGCTTGGAGGGAGTTGGGTTACGAAGGGCTTTGAATGCCCAACAGAGCATGTTGTATTTGATTCTAGAGGCAACAGGGAGACTGACAAAAACTTCTACTTGAAAGTACCTTAAATTAGATTTGTCAGGTGGGTAGTGAGTGCCCTATTTTTGGAAATGTTTAATTAGAGTCTGGAAAACAACTTGACAAATATTGCAATAGACGACCTCTGATGACCCTTCTAACTCTAAAGTCTAGCATTCTAAGCCCAAAATGGAAATCCTTTTTCTATTTATGGTATCACAATTTTTCTGCTTACGTGGTTATCTTTGAGTCATCTTTGACTCTTTTTTCTCCTTTACTCCTCACATCTATTCAGCTGCCAGTTCCTGTTTATGAAGCAGAGAGGTGGTGCGGTGGATAGTGCTGGGCCTGGAGACAAGAAGACCTGAGTTCAAATTCAGCCTCAGATACTTACTAGCTATACCATTCCGGGTGAGACACTTAACTGCTATCTGCTTCAGCTTTTTCGTCTGTAAAATGAGGGTAATAATAATACCTACCTCCCAGTTGTTGTAAGGATCAAATGAGGTAATATTTGTAAGGCACATAGTGGGCTCCATGTAATGTGTATCCCTTTCCTTTCTCCTTCACTATTAATTTATGCTCTGCAATTTCACTCTCATTTGTCATTTCCTTTCCCTTCATACAGCTACTACCCTAGTTCAGGCCCTTATCACTTCTTACTTAGACTATCATAATAGCTTTATAAATGGCCCCCTTGTCTCCATTTTCTATTTTCTTCAATCTGTCCTTTAAAGAACTGCCAAAATAATCTTCCTAATTCACAGCTCTGATCAAGACACTCTCCTGCTCAAAAATGTTCAGTATCTCCCTGTTTCCTATCAGATAAAACACAGATTCCTTATCCTGACATTCAAAGCTTTAACAATCTGGTTGTAACCTAGTCTGCTAGTTTTCCAGGCTCATTTCACAGAATCTTTTGCTGAAAGCCTTCCCTAATCCCTTTTATTCTAATGCCTTCTCTTTGTTAATATTCCCTATTTATCCTGTACACAACTTGCTTTATATCTATTTATTTGCACATTGTCTCCCCCACTAGATTGTAAGCTCCTTCAGGACAGGAACTGTCTTTTGTCTCTTTTCATATCCCTTAGCACAGTATCTACCACATATTTTTGTTTAGTTGTGTCAGTCATGCCTGTCTCTTCATGACCTTGTGGACCATACTGTCCTTGGAGTTTTCTTGGCAAAGATACTGGAGTGATTTGCCATTTCCTACTCCAATGGATTGAGGCAAATGGAGGTTAAGTGACTTGCCCAGGGTCATACAGCTCATAAGTATCTGAGATCAGATTTGAACTCAGGTCTTCCTGATTACAGGCTCAGTGCTCTATCCACCAAGCCACCTAGCTGCCTTTTCCTGGCACATAGTAGGTACTTAATACATATTTGTTGATTGACTTCCTCATTGAAAACTCTATTTCAGCCAAACACTGTTCCCCTAAATCATCCTGCCTTCTTTTTCTTCCAAACCTTTGCACACTAATTCTGCCGTATCAAGAATAATTTATTTACTCCTTTTAATAACCATCTTCATCATTTAACATCCTTTTCCTTTTTTTCCAGATCCTTCCCCTATTAGAAGTGATCTTTCTCACTCAGAAGCTCATATTCCACTCTGATCTCTCATCCATTTTTGAAATTTTATTATATTTATTTGTGTACATACTTCATTTCTACCCATTTTCTCATCATGTTAGAAAGTAAGCTTCCTGATGAGTGTGATAAAGAATTTTATCTTTGTATCTTCAGTGTTTAGCCCAGTACTCATTCATAGTAGGTACTCAATAATGAACATTGAATTTAATTAAATACTTAAAAGTATCAAGTGCTGCATAAAAATAAGGTAAGCCAAACCTGGGTCACAGGTGTGATTTATAATAAAACTTGTAAAAAAGCAAATATAATTTTAATTACAGATGACTATAATTAAATAAAATATTAGTATTGAAAACTGAAGGCTAAAAAGCAATCACAGATGAACCAGCAGGCTTTGAAAGTTACATGTTCAATTTATTATACTTGAAAAGGAAGCTGTACATAACAGGGGATTCACAGTTACAGGCATGATCTTCTTCTATTCTTCTGTGTATATAATAGAGCTTATTTTGATGTTTGTTGAGTTGAGAATAATGACAATTTATTTTTTTTAAAAAAGCACTCTGACAGCTAAACAGAAACAGTTCCCTAATTTGCTAGTGCTTTAAAAAATTTTTTTCATGGTAGATAACACCTTCAGAGTCATAATGTTCATATGCTACATACACATTAGCTTATTCTTTGATAAGTTCTTTCCTGTTTGTCTTGTTCCTATCAGTGTGTTATGTAATTGCAGTAATGAGTCAGGTGCCAGATAGTCCTCCTATGCATGCATCTTCTTAAGATACAATGCTACTCTTTGGATTTGGCCCCTGGGGGCAGAAGTAGGAGCTTTGGAAGAGTCTGCAACGAGGAAAATTTAAGCTTGATGTCAGGAAAATAAACTGCTTAAGAATTATAGCTGTCCCAATGTGGAATAGGCTGCCCTTGGAGGTGATTGGCTCCCTCTTCTTGATGGTCTTCAAGCAGACTGGACAACCACATGGCCAGTGGGGTATTCTTTTCATTGTGAATCTGAGATTCTATTCACCCAACTTTTAAAATATAACATTTTCTGAATTATTTCAAACAAACTATGGTACATGTGCATGATAGGCATACTAGAAAGTTTATGTGTATATATAAACATCCATACATACATATGTACATGTACATATTTCCCTCAACAGGTCAAAATGATCTATTTCTTCCCTCAGTTTAGTTATTAGCTTTGGAAACTGAGCATTTTCAGAGTGGTTCTCTAGTTATACCAGATTCCACTACTAAGTGTTAGAAAGCAAATTTCCAATCTATTCAATATAGACTTGTATAAAATGTGCTAATGTGAACTTCCATTTCTTCTTTTGGCATGAAGAAATCAAGAACCTCTGATATACCAATTTAAATACATTGTTTTTGCATGTAGTAAAAAAAATAGCAAGTTTCATTTAGAATGGGAGGAAAGGAAGAGTGATATTCTTGGGAAATGAAAACTAAATATCAGTTGTAGTTTTAAAATTACATCAAGATAAATACATTTTAATACAATAACAATCGATAAATCATGCTACTGTTAGGCTTTTACTGTTTAAAACATTAGTAATTGTTACATTTATCTTCATTTGAAAATCTAAATAGCCTTTTTCCCCCAAAAGAAAAAATAGTGCCCCTAAAGAGCTCACTCAATAGTGTTCTGCTCAGTAAACTTAGCCAGCTGCATGTGTAGATATTGCATACAGACAAATAATCTTCTGAAAGTTACTTATCAGCTGTAGAAATGAAACATGAGATCATATGCAATTGACCTAATGTCATCTTCTCCATTAAGATGGAGTCAGAAGATCTAGGTTCTGCTCTATGCTTCTCCATTAATTAGCCTCATTGTTTAAGTTCTTGTCATTTCAGTTTTATCATCTATAAAATACAAATAATAATACCTAGTAATAATATAGAAATTTTGAGGATAGATCTGGACTGTATGTCTGTCTTCCAAGGGCTAGTCAATCAGATGATTGGTCATGAAATCATAAAAAAAAATTTTTGTCACAGCAACTCATGAAGCCATCTATTAAGGTGTGGGTTATAATCTGTGTCAGGGAAGGGAGTATCTGCACCAATGAAATCATGGATCACAAAAGTATTGCAATCATCACTTGCATGATGTGTGAGCATGCTCTCAAAACTGTAATCAGTTTTGTTGAACTTCAGATTGTCCTTCAGAAGTCCTCATTCTCACATCTAAAGAGCTGATCTACTTGATCAGAATAACTGTTTCCAGGGGCCAGCCCGAATTGATACACATCCCAAGCATCTACTCGCTTTCCCTTGGTTGGAATTGGTTCCTCAATGTATGCCAAAGTGGATTTGCTTTCTTGACAGTCATCTTGAATCTTAACTTCTGGATAGATGGTCCTCGGGGTGCAATCTGACATGTGGCTACAGCTCTGAAGGCTTTTTACATCACATACATTGTTATTGTATTTCACAACAGGTGATTTATAGGCCTGATAAGATACTTTAGTGGTGGTGGTGATCACGGTCTGCAGAGCTGGAGCTGCTGGTGAGGCACTCCCTAAGTACCTGCAGGAGTATTCTGAATTATAAGGGTGAGTGGCAGGGGCCTGGAACTGTCCATGGTTATTCCTCTCCCCACAGCCAGTTTTCCCAAGAGTTGCTTTCCTCCCATGATGTTTATTGGAGACATCCAAGTTCTGATCATGGGTACTAAGTGAATTGACACTACACTGTGGTCCATTGAGATAAGTCCAATCTGTGTCATTGTGTTTTTTACTGGAATCTCTGTAGAGGTTGGGATATGGGCTAGAGTTTATGTAATTGGGAACTGTGAATTCATAGCCACAAGTTGGCCTAGACATATAGATCCTAGGATTTGGGCATTTCTGAAAGGGTGGAATTATGTCTTCTTGAAAGCAGGCTGAGTCATAGGTAGCTTTGTAAGGATCAGATTTTTGGAAAGAAGGGTAAGGCTGAGCCAGAATAGGAAAGCTGGTGTCTATACTAAACCTTTCTAGGTTTTCTGAGCTGGATGAAATATTTATGAAATGACCACTGGTGTCTTGATACTGTTCAATCTGAAAAATGAAACAAAGGCAGATGAAGAATTAGATGATGTGCATCTTTTTGACATACAGTGATAGCAGTAAACTATATCAGTTTTGCCCCAGTACACTTCTGTAATTAGGAAAAACAGCAAAGGATTGCAAGAGTAACCTAACTGGAAGAAAAGTGTTAAAAATGAATAATGTATCTTTCAAATAGATTAGGATACAAAGCCTCATCATCCTCTATGCTAACATTTTCATGGAAATTATACTTTCTTCATTCTATACCAGCAATGTTGTTGTTAGCTCCTGTAACTTGGAGGAAAAGCAAAGACTTCAGAACTTTCACAGGAAAAGCATTTTGAGATAGCAGCTCCAAACAGTAAGCTAGTCAGTCAACAAACATCGAATAATTGCTATATGTGAGACATTGTGCTAAGTGCTGGGGATAGCTCAGGAGGGAAACTAGGGCTAATTAAGGAGGCAAGCCCTAAAAAATGAAGAAGAAAAAAAAAGATCCTATACTTCTGTGTCCTCTCCAGTGCATAGCACAGCAGGGAGCACAAAGCAGGCTGACTATCTGAATCTAAGCTAAACCAGAGGGGGAAATAACTTCTTCTCAGACATCTACGACTAATTAAAAATAACTAAACTTCCATTTCCACTGGCAATACATGATTTTTATCTAGTCCTTAGGTTAATGTTTAGATTTAATACGCTTATGTGGGAGAAGGTGGTTTCCCTCATGTGATAGTAGAAGTGTGCAGAGAGAGCAGAGAAGAGGTTGATTATATAGGGTAAAGCTGGATAGGAGATTGCCTGCAGGTATCATAGGGAAGAATGACAGTATCCGTTTTAGGTGGCCTCTGAGGAACTGTGATTAGTAATTTGTACTATTATGATTACATCAGGTCGTATGGGACAATTATGTTTCTTAGATATATCATTTAAGGGGTAGCTCTCTAAATTACCTTGTAACCCTGACCCTCCATGGATTATGGTAGAGAGCAAAACCAGTTGGAGGAACCAACCCCTAGGTTAATAAATTAATATTCCTGACATGTAGGGCATTATACTAAACATAAGAAGAAAAGGAAGCCACAGTTTATATAGCTTGAGGGTAAGTGTGGCCACTAGGAAGAATATGGAGTGATAGCAGGCAACTCAGCATGGCTGAGTGGGGGGAATGGTGTCTGTCTTTTTTTTCAGTATTATCCCCATGGCTTCTGAGCTTATGACACTTATTTAGTTCAGAGGATCATAGATTAGGGCTGGAAGAGAGCTAAGAGGCCATCTAGTTTAACTCCCTCATTTTACAGATGAGGAGACTGAGTACCAGTGACTTGCCCAAAGTCACACAAGTAGTAATTGAGAGAGGCAGGATTTGAACACAGATTTTACAGATAAGGAAACTGAGATCCAAAGAGGCTGAGTGATTTGTAAAAGGCCATACAGCAGAGCAAAGATCTAAACCCAGGCCCCCTGACTACCAATCCAACACAATGCTTTTGCCATTGCAACACTGGGCACACCGTGAAACTGTCCTTAGAAAACAAGTTTTCTGAGGCAGCTAGGTGGTGCAGTGGATAGAGCGCTGGCCCTGGAGTCAGGAGAACCTGAGTTCAAATTTGACCTCAGACCAAACATTTGACACTTACTAGCTGTGTGACCGTGGGCAAATCACTTAACCCCAACTGCCTAAAAATAAAACAAAAAAACAAAAAAGGTTCCTGGGCTGAATTGCCAGGAAATTTTTTGTCTTGTCCCTAAGTTAATAACTTGAAAGAATCCCCAATGTGCATAATATTCAGCTTATTTTTGTGTTAACATTTAAAAAAGAGAGTACTCTCAAATTCTTTCTCTTCCCTTTATTTTTCCTTGTCTCAATCAATCAACAAGTATCAATTAAGCAACTACTATGTTCCAGGCACTATAAAATGTGCTGAGAATTGAAAGGCCAAAGTGAAAGTCTTTGCCCTCAAAGAGTTCACATTCTATGGGGGGAAACAACATGCATATAAATAAATAATGGAACCTTACCAACCTCTTAGGGTTCTAATGAGTATAAAATGGAAAAAAAAAATAGGAGCTCATTAAGGGCAGGAACAGGAGTTTTTTTTTCTTCAGGATGTCCCCATACAGTAGGTTCTTAATACATTTTTTTAATGAATAAATAAGCATTTTTATACTTTTTAAACTCTAAAGCAACATAGAAACACAAGGCAATACCTGGGACTCCATGTTCCTCTTTTTTTGAGCCTGGTGAGATGATATTTGTCTCTTGATAGCACTTCTTCTTGCTTCTGTCTCTGATTTACTTTCTGGTCTTGGATGATCGTGAACTCCCTTAGCCTGTATCCCGGTTCAAAACATTAATCACATACGTGTTTACCTAAGTGTAGACAGGATGCTAAACAATTCCAAGAATCCTGACTTTTTAAGAACAAAGATTTAGTATAATGGTTTATGAGGTACCATATAAAAGGCTTTACGTTTACCAGAAAGTGCTATCATTGTGTAGCTACATTGAACAAGATTCTTCACATAAACTATACTAGATATATTTAGAATACCATTTAGGACTATTTAGGCATGACATGAAGAAGGGGAAGAAAAGGGAATAAGCATTTCTATAGTTCCCACTATGTACCAGGCACTTTACAAATATGGTTTCATTTGATTCTCACAACAACCCTGGAAGAAAGGTACAGTTATTATGCTCATTTTACAGTTGAGGAAACTGAGGCAAGCAGAGTTTAAGTGATTTGCTCTCATACAGCTAGTAAGTGCTGGAGGCTGGATTTGAACTTAGGTCTTTCTGACTCCAGCTCAACACTCTATCCACTATGCTACCTAACACAGTACACTAGGAAATAGGAGATTTGGATTCTAATCCTTCTTTTCCTTTCCCTCTGGTCCCTAACCAGTTGTGTGACTTTGAGACCTCTCTGAGTCTCAATAACCTCACTTGTCAAATTGAAGATAACACCCTATCCCACTGAAGGACAGGACTTAAACAATTGATATCTTAAGGTATTTCGGTATATTTGGTGCTCAAATTTATCACAGCAAATGGTTTCTTCCACTTAATATGGCTCAACTTTTGAGCCTTGGAAAAATGATTCAACTTCCCTGGGCCTCATTTTCCACACCTATAAGATGAGGGGATTGGACTAGACAGCTTTTGAGGATATTTCCCACTCTGGACTTACAGTTCCATATAGAATTGGTCTAAATCCTTATCACAAAACACAGATTTATCTTACCTGGAAAAATATTGCCTTGCCATCGAGCCTCCAGAAGTTGGTAACAGGGTAGCCACTGTGACCTCGGCAAGGTATCAACTCTAAAGCTGAATTACAATTGGGACATGCTTTTTCTGCAAGATCAAGGGAAGATATTAGTGGATCTCTCTCTAATAAAAACACTACCACCACAAACCCTTCAAGCTGATGGAAAGATAATAGTTATGCTTCAAAATCCAGTTTGTTATCTTAGATCATTTGACCAGTGACCAAGCTAATTCACTCCATCTAAACAGCTTAGCACACAAGAATATCTCACCACACATCTTTTTTTTGTGTGTGTTTTAGTGACCACAAATTCCCATGATTCTTTAAAGAGTCTGCCCACATAATTAGCTAAGACACAAGTGCAAGAAAAGAAGCAGAGAATCTGGGCTCAATAAAATTTGTGTCTCAATTTGGGAGGTTGCCTCCTTCCTTTGTCTTGTTCATTCCTCCCTTCTAGCCCATACCCAGATTTTACCAACGCCTTCACAACTTTCCACCTTTACTTGTTGCCTGGGGAAACCTGAAGCTAAGGTATGAAATGATAGAGCTATTTAAACAAAGGACAGGACATCCTTCATGGCTTCTGGAAATCTGTCTTTCTAGTCACTTACATAAGTGTAATTTGAGTACTGCTCCTTCCCTCCTCACCTCATAACATCCTTTTCATCTGCCTGTCACAAATGGGGTGAAGCATTGGGATTGTATCTCTAGGAGTGTCTTGTTAAAATGTAAACATTTGGGGCAATGCACTAATGGAGGTAGCATGCTGTAGGGGGAAGAACACTGGACCAGAAGACATGGATTCCAATCCTGGTCCTGCCATTGTTGTGTGACACTGTCACTTAGCTTTCTGGGTTCTGTTTTCCTCATCTATAAAATTAGAACATTGGACCAGATAATCTCTCAGCTCTAAAGTTCCACAGTTTTTATATCTCCAAGCTTTAACCTTAGCTGTAATGCTGATGCCTGTGTTTGGGCTATAGTAGGGTATGTAGGATGGATTACAATAACCACCCCAATTCTTATCCCATCCCATACTTGTGTAAAGATTTCTTGTGAGTAGAACTACCACTTCTGAGTAGACAGGAGTCAAAAGGAGCTCTGAGTGCACTGGAGTTATGCCAGTAATACAAAGAGGAGTAGAAGGGAGACCTTGTTGTAAAAGGAGTATTATTCTAAAAACCAGTATTTCTCCATGGTGGTGAGAAGGAAAGAGGGATGATGTTTTGACATTTGTAGCCCTGGAATAAAGGGCACTTATTATTTTATGAAATCATGAACATGGATAAATATGTCTGGTATTGAGCAAAACTGTGGAGTAGATAAAGTTAGCCTTGGGAATTTTCTAACTTAAGAGAGTATCTCTCTTCCTTTTGGTTCCCCCTGGCTCCCCTAAGGGGGCATTCCTACAGGGAGAGAGCCATCTTCTTAAATTAGAAGATACCCAAGGCAAACTTCATCTGCTCCACAATTTTGCTTAAGACCAACCATGTCTGCCCATGTTCACAATTTTATAAGATAATAAGTGACCTTTTATCTGAGTGCTTAAAAAAAAATTCCACTTCCTTCTCATCACCATGGAAAAATACTGATTTCAGAATAATACTCCTATTACAATGAACTCCCACTTGTAGTCCTCCTATAGGACCTTTAACAGGTCACTTAACTCCTCTGAGCTCAATTTCCTTATCTGTTAAGTGAGGGGGTTCGATAAGATCATGTCTAAAGCCCCTTCAAGATCTAACATTACGTGACTCTGACTCATTTCTTCCCTCGCCCTTACACCCCCCACCCCATCTTACTTTGCTGCTTTTGCCGGGCCTTGTCACAGATGGCAGGCCGAAGTTGCAGCCTCGAACCATCTGGTAGGTAACAGCTCCGTGCACACACCACCACGCCAAGGCAAGACTTCTTGAGGATCAGGCAATTGTGGTTGTTGGTGTTCCGCATGGCCCAGCCACTAAGATGGCGCTGAGCATTCTTCTCGTCTCCTCGGTAGATGAAGCGCACGTAGCCATCTGGCCATTCTCTGAAGTTATCAAAGTGTTTGGGCTCCTGAAAGACATGGGGGATGGAGAACAGGAGTTTGGGAATGGAGAAGAGAATGGGATAGGGAAGAAGAGAAAAGGAAGAAAGAGATTGAAAAAGAGAATGCATTAGATAAAAGCAAACTAGCATAGAGAAAACTAGATGTTCAGCCCTCCATCTACTACATTAAAAAAAAAAAATCAGAATTTACTTTAATGAGAACTGGTTCTTTTCAAAGCCAAAAAAAAAAAAGAAAGAACTTGGAAAGACTTACGTGAACTGATGCAAAGTGAAGTAAGCAGAACCAGGAGAACATTGCACATAGTAACAGCAATATTGTACAATGATCAACTGTGAATAATTTAGCTATCCTGAGCAATACGGTGATCCAAGACAATTCCAAAGGATTCATGATGAAAAATTCTACCCACTTCCATAGAAAGAACTTATGGAGTCTAAATACAGATCAAAGCATACTATTTTTAACTTTCTTTATTTTTCTCATGGTGTGGGTTTTTTTGTCTCTGTTTTCTTTCACAACATGACTAATATGGAAACATGTTTTGCATGATTGTACATGTATAACTATTATAAAATTGTTTACTGTCTCAGGGAGGGGGGAGGTAAGGGAGGGAGAAAAAGAATTCAGGACTCAAAATTTTAAAAAATGAATGTTAAAATTGTTTGTACGTGTAATTGGGAAAATAATATTCTAAATTAAAAAAATTAAAGCCAAAAAAGGAGATTACTTTGACACAGAATAGAGTACAGTTATCTTTTTTATGAATCAAGTAAATCATAGTCTGATGATAATCTTGATGATGAAATGGGATATTGGCAGGAGCACTGGGCTTATATTCAAAGGAGCTGAGCTTAAGTCTCATCTCAGACACTTATTAGTTATGTGAACTTGGGAAAATCATTTCATTTCTATGATACTAATTTCCTTCATCTGTGAAGTCCTTCTCACTTTAAAATTCTCCAAAATTTCCTGCAGTTCTACAATTCCAGGATTCTATGAAAATATTTCCAAGAGCACCAGTGAATAGTGTTGAACTTGGAGTCAGGAAGAACTACATTCAAATCCTGCCTCTGGCATGTACTAGCTGTGTGACTCAGGATGAATCGCTTAACTTTTCTCAGCCTCAGTTTCCTCATTTCTAAAATGGGGTACCTACCTCACTAGATTGTTGTGAGGATTATATGGCATTATATACATATATATGTACAGTGCTTTATACACTTTAAAGCACTATTACTATATATCAGTTGACAGAATTCCAGTACAAGATGATTTACATATTCTATTCTCTTTTCATTGAAATAGGATTTAACCTGTAAGCATCTTCACCTCTCTACAGGGTTCTTTCTCCAGAGTATAAGACTCACTGGTGAATCAACCCTAGTCCTAATAGCACTTTTATGAATTAAGTACATAGTACAAAAACATTGACTTCCCCCAACTCTCACCTGTCGTTCTTTCCTCACTCTACAGTCATACATCCCTCAAAGTAAAAAAGGATGCTTTGGACAAGTGATAGGGAATCTCCTTATATCAGTGTGCCATTGAATGAAGAGAAATGGGAGGTAGCAGAGTGTATGGAAAGAATACTCCATTTCGTGTCAGAAGATCTGAGTTTGAATCCTGGCTCAGATCCTTTCTAGCTGAATGGTTTCAAGAAAGTTATTTAGGATCTCTAATCCTAAAATTTTCTCATCTATAAAAAAAGGGGTTAAATTGATGGTCAAGAATGCATTGTCTAGTTCTAAATCTATGTCCAGTGATTCCACAACCTGTCCTGCAAAGTATCCCATGCCTCTCAAATATACTGAAGCACTGGCATGCGCTGGAGAAAAATCTTGAGTGACCAAAAGAGTCCAGTTGGGGTGTCCGGGTCACACTCCATAAAAATGTCTAAATGGTGTGTAAAATAATGTCTTAGAACAAGGGTCTCCAAAGTGGAATGTGCATGTCCTAGGAGGTGTGCAAGACAATCTAGTGGGCTATGTGAAGAAAGTATTAGAACTGAAGAGAATAGCAGAGCCATGCATCAGGCTTAAAGCTGCTGCCTGCTTCTCCTTCCCCTTATCTGCACCCAATGCCTTCCCAGGCTGGGGGCAGTCATTTTCCTCTAGTCCCCTAAGCACCTCATCTTCTTTCCCCTGCAGAAATGGCATACATGTTATATGCCCTCTGATTTGGATGCACACACTACCTGTATTGGAGAATATACTGGGGCCTGGAGAGGGTGGAATTAGACATACTTTCCAGACCTGGAAGTGGGGGAAGATGCAACAGGAACATGCCAACCTTCCTTTCCTGAGAGCAGATACTGTTCTGGGGCTCACCCTCAAGAGAAGGTGCATGGGAAGTGTACCACACAAGCCTGGACGACTAGAGGTACATTTATAGAATTATAAGGTGGGAAGGGGCCCTCCTTGGGCTCAGTTGACCAGGTTTGCCATGGGCAGGGGATGGGGTGGCACGAAGTGCTTTTTGATAATTTGAGCTCTTTGAAGGTAGGGATGGGTTTTCATTTTTATCTTTATATTCCTAGCTCCTAGGACAGTGACTTGCACATAGCAGGCATTTCAGAAGAGTTTAAGGCAGTGTGGCATGTGAATTGTAAGTGAAATGAATTACAAGCAGTTTTATCTTTCCTTCCCAGTGGGATTAGACCCAATAGTTGTAAAGCACCATGAAATCCTCAAATGGATGCCTTTTCCCCAATGTTATAAAATAAGGAAGGAAACAAGCATTTTCTGATGACCTACCATGTGCCAGGCACTGTGCTAAGGACTTTATGAATATCTCATTTGAACCTCACAACAACCCTGGGAGGTAGGTGCTATTATTATCTTCATTTTACAGCTGAGGAAACTGAGTCAGAGATAAAGCATTTTGCCCAGGGTCATACACTTAGTTAGTGTCTGAGGCTGAATTTGTTCTTGAGTCCAGGTCTAGAGTTCTATTTACTGTACCACCTAGCCGCCTTTGTGAATGTCACAAATAATTAGTGAAATAGTGACATAAAAAGAACATAATAATACTTTAGCATTATTATTTTAATATTTGGAACCAATAAATCACCAAATTCTAGTGGTAAAAGGGATCTTAAATAAAAATTTGATGGGAATTAACTCAAGCCACATGAATATTTTCAAGTTAATGCTCTCTCATTAGGACAAGATGCATTGATTAGGAAAAATGATTTTCCTCAACTCTGAAAAGGATCTTTTTTCCTAGACATATAGAAAATCAGCAAAAATATGTAAGACCGAGAGTAATTCCCCAACAATTCAAAATAGTTCCCCAATGAAAAAACAGTTCTCAAAAGATTTGTAAATTATTTTCAACCATATGAAAGACTGCTCCAAATCATTAAGAGAAATGAAAATTTTAAAAATTCTGAGGTTTCACTTCATACCCATCAAACTGACAAAGATGCCAAAGGCTGGAAATAGTCAATGTGGGAGGGGCTGTAGAGAGACTGGCCCACTATTACACTGTTGATGGAGTGCTGAACTGGTCTAACATTTCTGAAAAATAATTTAGAATTATGCTTTTAAAAAGTAACTAAAATATCTTCATGGAGCTCAAAGACAGAAAGACAGAAACAAATTTATATTCTAAAATATTTATGTCAGTACTTTGTGTAGAAGCAGAGAACTGGAACCCATTGGTTGGTAAATAGATAAATAAACTGTAGCACAAGAATGTAATGGAATTCTACTATGCTACAAGAAATGGTGACTATGAAGAATTCAAAGGCACATGGGAAGTCTTTGGCCACTAGGTGGTGCAGTAGAAAAAGTCCTGGACCTAGAGTTAAGAAGATATAAGTTCGAATCGAGCCTTAAACACATACCAGCTGTGTGACCCGGGGAATATCATTTAATGTCTGTCTGCCTCAGTTTTCTTACATGTAAAATGGGAGTAAGAATAGGATCTACTTCCCAGGGCTGCTGCGAAGATAAAGTGAAATAATATTTATGTAATATTTTGCAAATTTTAAGGTACTATGTAAATGTTTATAATAATGATAACAATGGTAATAATAAATGCAGAGTTAAGTAAACAGAACCAGGAAAATAACAACAACGTAAATAGAAAAAAACAATAAAGTGAAAATGAATGCTATGATATTATAATGCTGAAACTTGGCCTCCACCCCAATAGATGAGAAATTGTACTTTTCTCCTTTTCTCCCTCCCTGTCTCTGGTGGAAGACTATGGAAGCAGAATGGTAATGGTAATAGGCTGGTTGGTTTTGGTGAATTGCTTTTTTGTTTGCTTGTTTGTTTTTAAATCTTTGTTTCAAGGGAAAGTTTTTTGAGTAGGGGAAGAGAAGGGGCACGTTGGAAAATGAACATGATGTTAAAAAGGATCAATAAAACATTAAAAAAAATAATGCTGTCACCAAGGAAAATTAAACCAGAAAAATACACTGGAAATGTTGATCATAAGCCTTATATTTTATAATGCGTTAGTCACTGAGTAATATCTGGATTTTCAAGAAATGTGTGATAGTGGTCCTTTATCAAAATAGATTTCAATATATAAATATCTTTACTTATATCCCTTGCATATATTCTCTTCACCAACTACCATCCCTTCCCCACCCAAAAGTCAGTCTGACTGCCTTTACTAAAGCTGTTTTAATCCCTGGATGGTAAACTGAGTCAACCTCTTTATTTTACAAATGAGAAAAATGAAGTCCATAGAGATTTACTGCCTTGTCCAAGGACACACAGGTATTAAGTGACAGAGATCAGAATCAGACACAGATCTTCTTATTCCAAATCTAGGGCCCTTTCCATGATAACACACCACCTTAATACTGACCACAATGAAAGATGCCCCTAAATCTTCCTCTAAAACCATGGATACTGGCCTCTGACTAGATTAAAAAAATGGAGATAAAATAAAGCCCCAAATGAAATACAACCAATGTGCGGTTAATTTTAATTATGAAGCAACTGCAATAGTCTAAAAAGAACCATGATAGGCTTAATTTAAAATGCTTTCTTATTTGAAAAAAGAAACTGCAATTTTCATTTCCTCCCCTCCCCAGAATATAGAGACCCTTCTCTTTAAGACTCATGTAAAGGAAGAGAACCAATACTGCATTTGAAAATCATTCACTATAAGAAAGAGAGAAGTGATTGTGATCAGTGAATGTCCAGTCTCTGAGAGGAAGAAAAGGGTTTTATTTAGCACTTTTTTTTTCCATTTCTTTTTTCCTTCCTTGAAGGGACCACAATATCTTTACTAACAATAGATAAAAGGATGCACTTTGTTATTTGCATGTGTCAGTTGTCATGGTCAGGTAGGAGGTAGAGTGAATAAAGTGCTAGGTCTGCAGTTAGGAAGAGCTGAGTTCAAATCTGGCCTCAGACACCTACTGTCTGTGTGACCCTGGACAAATCACTTAACCTGTTTGTCTCAGTTTCCTCATCCACAAAATGGGGATAATACCAGAACCCAGCTTCCAGGGTTGTTGTGAGGATCAAATGAAATGATAATTATAAAACACTTAGCTTGCTATATAAATGTTAGCTAGTCTTATAGGCAACTGTGCTGTACTGTAAAGAACACTGGACTTGTAGTCAGAAGACGTGAGTTCAAATCCCAGAGTCACTAATTGGTGCTTGCATGATCCTGGTTTCTCTGAGTCCTGGTTTCCTAATTTGTCAAATGGAGAAAATACTATTTCTACTACTTACCTGATAAAGGCACAAAAAGGAGGATCCTATGTGATAATTTATGACAAGCCTTTTGTAAACATAAAGGTTTTATATGAACTTCAGCTATTGATTATTGATTTTAAAAAGTTATTTGTATTGGTGAAGAATTCTAATTTACTGATTAGTTATTGGGTAGACAAGACTAGGTCGGGCCAATCAACCCTTTCCCTCACCAGGTTGAGAGGGCTGAAGAAAGGATGAAGGAGAGGGTCAAGAGCAGATCTATTCTAAAGTGACTTTACCATCTTAAAAGCAGCACTTTGTTTCATTGTATCTTAGTCTCTCTCAATCCAAGAGAACATGAACTCTCCAAAGGCAGCACTTTTTCACTTTTGCTTTTGTATTGCCAGTACCTAGAACAATACCTTGTAAATATTAGTTACTCATCATAGGTTCACAGATCTAGAACTAAAAGGGCCTCGAAGACCATTTTGTCAAACTCTCTCATTTTACAGATCAGAATATGAGGCAGGGAAGGGGTGTGTGTGTGTGGTTTGAAAGACTTGTTCCAAGTCACAGAGGTGTCAGGTTTCAGAGGCAGGATTTGAATCCAGGTCTTCTGACTCCAGAGCCAGTGATCTTTCCATTGTACCATGATGTCACCAATAATAAATGTTTATTTAACTGAATTTTCTAGTAAAGCTTTTGAACCCAGACCTTGTACTGATTGAATTGAAGAGAAAAGTGTACAACATAACCGTAGCCAGGGAATGATCAGTCAGTTTTCCTTGGGGTTGAGAGTTAGTTTGTTGGGAATAGGATAGATAGAAAAGAAACTTTTGTGGGTGGCAGCTTTGGGGTTTGGTGGCAGAAAACTAATCTTGCCCTTCCAGGAATACTTTTTCACACAACCAAATGGATAATATGTTCAAAGTCCAAAAACTGTAGAAGGATTTCCAAAGTGGGATTCATTTTCTATATATTGACCTCTCACTTTTAAAAATCCAAATCTCCTCATAACAACTTTAGTGACATTTTTGTATCTCTGGAAATATTACATCTGTTCTCTACCTAGGAAATGGAAAGAAAGAAAAAGAAAGAACTAACATTTATATAGTGCTGACAATGTGCCAGACACTATGCTAATTGTTTTATGATTATTATTTCATTTGGCCACAGGAGCTCTCCCTTTCACTCAAAGAGAGAACTAATTATGTTTATTCATTTAAGAACTCAGTCTATTTTTGACAAATATCAAAATTAAACCCTTTCATAGGATTTAGAGCTGGAAGATACCTTAGAGATCATCTACTCCAATCCCTTTAATTCATAAATGATGAAACTGAAGACCAGAGAGTTCCTGTGATCACACAGGTAGTAAATAGCAGAGCTGGGATTTGAAGATGAATCTTTTGACCCCAAGCTCTATACTTTACCACACATCATGGATTTAGTACAATAAAGAATTCAATATTTTAAGATTGTAGTTACACATCAATTTAGTGAAGAGCCAGGGCTCTTAGATCTCATCTCCCAAGCCAACATTCTTTCCCCTGTCCCACATTTTTTATGAAGTGGCCAGGTTAGGGTTCTGTGGTCATCAGTTTCCTTACCTCATCAAATGAAATCTTTCGATTAACTAATTCCTAAGGTCTAATTGACTCTAAACTCTTTTTGTCTTATGATTGCCTATAAACTCTAGGTCTCTTGACTAGAAGTCTATGATTCCATTAAACAAAGCTGCCTCTAACTCTCCTAAGACGCAGTTATTTTCTAAATATATAGAATTAGGTTCCATTTAGTCTAATGTCTTCATTTTACAGATTAGAAATATCTTTCTAGACTTTTAAAGGCTCACATAAGGAAGTCATTTAAGTTGCTTTCTAATTATACCTTTTTTCCCCCCCAAAATGATACTACTCAGTCTAATTACTTACCTTATTCACTAGTTTTGAATTCTGCTGATTTTGGATGGTTGAAAAATCAATCAGTGAGCACTTATTAAATGCCTAGTATTATACTAATTCTGGGGATATAAAGAAAAGCAAACAAACAAACAACAAAAAAGAAACAGTCCCTGCCTTCAAGTAACTTAGTTTAGGGGAAACAACATGGTTTCTTCCAAAATTCAAATCCACTGTTAAAGAAGGCAGATATACCATGGTTGTGTATATTCAAGAGAATGATATTTAGTCTTGGAGGGCAGTATGAGAAGTAGAGCAACAAAAATGGTTTGAGCATTGCCAGTGTTACTGGAAGAGGTTTCCTACTGTGACTCCTTTGCAATGGACAATTCTCAGTCTGATGTAGAGACTGGCAAATTTGAATAAAAATTAGTTACATTATTTCATAGTCACACCTCATGTTTTTACTTAGAAGTAATAATATGTAAATCATATGAAATAGTCTTTAAAATCTTTCCTGTACATTTCAAGAAAAACACAAGTTTTCTTTTTCTAAGAGTAACTTTACTAAATGAAAATTGTGGCCCAGGCTTCAGGGAGAAATTTTTGGGAGAATCAGGATGTGGAGATCAGAGATGCATTTGTGTTCTCTCTCTTATCCTATTTCAATCTAATCACTTCAAAATTGCATGACAAAGTAAAATTTCTGAAAGTTGACTTGTTGACGGTAGGGTCACAGTCTCTATCCCTTTCCACTGCAAGAGACTGAGGGGCTTATTTCTGGAAAAATAGGAAACTGGACCTAAACTTCAGGTCATTACTCCGATAAAGGGTTTCACTGGTATCTATGCAAAATAAAACTAAATAGTTGGCAGAAAGATAGATAGATGTACATTTCTGCCTTTCTTTTGAAGGAAAACCGCAGTGGTCTCAATAGACCTAGCTCTTCAACGCAATTCTCACTTACTTGAGGCATTTTGGGATCATTGATGTCCCAGTTGAGTTTCATTCCGTAGGAACACGTGCAGTCGACCTCCTCAAAGGCATCCGTTGCCATTTTTGACCTTCTCTTTCTCTGCTTTCCTTACTCTTCCTTGCCCCAAGGGGATTGGGGAAACACTTCCACCCAAGCCCCCGACCCTGAGATTAAAAAAAAAAAGGGACAATAATTTTCAAACTGAGAAGGAAGTTAGAGGGGTTTTTCCCCTATTAAAATAAAAAGAACTAAGTTTTAGAAATTAAGGAGGCCAGTGAGGGAGAGAGGGGAAAGCATCTGCCATGGAGAGGGAGAGCAGTCATTATGAGCTGTGTCCCAGTCCAGGACTTTGGTGCTGAAGAGGACGGGCTGCAAGGATGAATGTGCCCTGCGTGCACACTTCACCACTAGCCAGTGGAGGCTCCTCCTTGCTTTATGTAGACTGAGAAGGGAGGGTATTTTCTTCTCCCCACCCTTCCTGTGCCCAAAGTCCTGTCACTTCTGAACTGTTGATCTGATCAGTGGACAAACACTGAATCCTGAAAGACTCTGAGAGACTAGAGTGAGCCTGAGTTGGGCACTCCCAGGTGAAGGGAACTGGCCACGAGCAAGCACTTTTAGTGCACAAGTAGTGGCGGCGAGTTTCCTACCTTAGGTGAGGTTCCCAGCCAAGTCCTGTCCCCTGAGGTTCAGAAAGGTAGAGGGCTCCTGCCTCTGAATCTACCTTCCACGGAAAAGCTACGAAATAACAGCTCTGGAAAGCTATTTGAATGCATTTGCATTTGAGTGACCAATCCTAGCCCCAAAGAAGATGTGACAATGAGGTATTCCCTTCCCTGTTGAAGTGGGATGATGAACATGGAACTCTGCATATGATGTTCTACTTGGCTGAGATGTTTGTTAGTTCTGCTTAACTGTTTCCTCCTATCTTTCTTTTTAATTCTTTGTTTTAAAGGATAGCTAAGAGAGGAAAAGAGGAAGGATATACACTTGAGGAATATAAATACAAAATATTTCAGTAAAAATAGAAAAAAATTATAGTGGGATCCAGATGAATATTATCTATTAAAGCAGACACTTATAGACAACTTTGCTTAAGCCTAAAGATATGGGGAACTCTTCTCTACCTTACAGAATTACAGAACCAAAAGGGGACTTTGTAATGATATTCCAACCCAATCTCACAGAGGGGAAACAAGCCCATAGCTGAGAGTGATTTGTCCACAGTCATAGCTACTAAGTGGCAGAGACTAATATTAAACCCAGGGCAGCTGGCAGCCAACCCCAAGATGCTTTCTAGTGCAACATCTTTGGTGTTTGTGCTGCCACTATCTAATTTTATTAGCTTGTATTTTCCCTCCACTAGAGCTTTTACAGGCACCTCTAGGGCCTTACTTTCTTTTGCGGCATGAGGGAGTGAAGCAGTGATAGCCTCTGCTATCTCACCTGTCCACAAACTCTCTAGTAGAACACATACTGGTTCTTACTTCCATAGAAGAGACTGTCCCATAGCACAGTGGCCTCCACTTTTCTTCTCCATGGTGCTGGTTGTGAGCATTTTCTGGGTGCAAAGCAACCTACAAGATGAGAATTTCTTTGAGTCCATCATTTTATGGTCTGGTTAATTCTCTCATATATCCAAACTCAACCTCACCTAACCACACCAGTTACCCCTGGAATTCTTTGAAATGAATAAATAATTACTATCAAAGCATTCCCACCTTGATCTGGGGTGCTTGTGGTGGTGGTGCTCGGGATGGGTAGGCATGTCATTCCTTCTGACATAGGCAAATGAAGTTCCTGGAGAGACTTGATTAGTCTTATTGACCTTCCTCTGCACCTTCCCTAGTTCCCAACTTAGGATCAAGAGTGCCTTTTTCTATTTTCCCAAGCAGTATCCTGAATCTGGAGAAGGCTGTTTAGTGGAAGGACGTGATACAGATCAGGATTGTTACAAAACTGAATTCACTGGGCACTGGGAAATGTGGAAGGATGAGCCTTCAGAATTCTGGCTGAGTGAGTGGAGTAGGGCATCTTGGAACCAACCCTTGTGGATTAAGTGGGAAGTCAAAAGTGAAGGCACTCTAGTCCAATTAGAATGCCAAGAATAATGAAGCAACCAAAGTCCCATGAAACCATGAAGTCCTTGAAAACTACAGAGTGGAATGTAAATTCCTTGAGTAAGGTAGGGACAATTTCATTTTTACCTTTGTATCCCCAGAGCCTAACACTATTTTTTAGCACAAAGTAGGTGTTTAATTGACGATTTGCATGGAACACTGAAACACTTAGAGGTGGTGAGGGTTGAGAATCAGGGACAGTTTTAGATAGCCTCTGAAGTTCTCTAAGGTTCAGTCTGACTCCAATATTCTGTGATAAGCAAAAACCTTTCCAATCTGCAAGTAGAACCTTTTACAAACAATGGAATGCACATCTTGGCTATTGTTATTATTATTATTACCATTATTATCATGGTTTAATAAATGCTTCTTGCTAGCTCTTTACCGGTAGGGCAGAGTCCACCTCTGCAGCCATCCTGCAGCTGTTAAATTTGCACCTTCCCCCTCTTTCATGTGGTTCGCCTTGCGCATTGATTGACTCTCCTTTGGGTAAACTCCCGAAAGGCTCTGTTTGGCGGGATGGGGGGTGGGGGTGGGGTCAGGGACACCACAAGCCTTAACATTTCTTCTGAAATTGCTGTTGTCCTAATGCAAAAAAGGCTTTTACACAAAATTTGTTCAAAACTTTGCTCATTTAAGTTTGTATTGAGGGAAGCCTTTGTGAAACTAGAAGTCATTGCCTACTTGGGTCAAGGGCCTGTGGAAGCCCCGCGGGGACGAAGGTGGGAGGAGCAGAGGCTTTGCTGGTTGGATTCTCGGAGTCTCCTGGCCCACGGTAAGCAGGAGCCCCGTGGCTCGGAGCCCCAGTGGCTAGAGTCAATCCGCTGGGCTGGAGCAGCTGTCTTTTATTAGCGTAGCGCTGAGAGCCCTCTGGGGCTGCGAGGGTTGCTGTTACCCGAGCTGTAGGATGGAGGTGAGTGGTATCGGGAGGGTTCTAAGGCTGAATCCAATAACTCTGCCTAAGTCCCAGTGTGCGGAGTGGCTGCAGAGAGCGAGGATCCCCTCCTTTCTATTTGGGGCGAGTTAAACTAGAGCAGAAAGGGAATTGATTTTCTGCTTGGAGAGGGGACATTACTGTAGTTATATGTTTACCGTGGGACAAATTCCAGCCATTAAACTGCATGGTGCAGTAATACTGTGTTTATGAGGTCCTGGGTTCAAATACCGGATGGGTCACTTAACTTTGAGTATCATTTTCTTCATCCGTAAAAGGAAGAGGTTTGGTTTAGATGACTTCTGGGATCCTCTTTGTCCTGTGGGCTGAGTGAATAGTAAACTTTTATCTTCTTTGGGAAACTTCATTTTGCCTTGTTTGTTAAAAGTGTCTATTAACAGCTTAGATAAGGGGGGGAAAACGCTGTTAAAAAAAAAAAAAAGCACATGATAAAAGGAGTGTGATAATTTCCAGGAGTTTCTAACCTGGTGTCTGTGAATTTTTTTTAGCAGAATATTTTGATAACTGTACTTCAACATTGTTTTCTTTGTAATCCTGCGGTTTATGCACTTTAAAACATTATTCTGAAAAACGGTCCATGGGCTTCTTCACCAGGTTGCCAAAAGAAAGCTGTTACAAAACATTTCCTGCTGAAATTTGAAAGTGGTGCTGACTCCATTAGAGCTGAAAGAGTCCTTAAAAGTCATCATGTCCAGTCCCATCTTTTTATAGATGAGGAAACTGCCGTAGAAAAGTTAAGGAACTGTCCCAGGTCACACAAATAGAAAATGTCTGAGGCAGTATTTGAGCCCAGGTCTTCTTGATTCCAAATTTAGTGCCCTATCCATTATGGCATTGTTACCTTTCCATTTCCCAACCCTCTTCGTTCTTCCTGTGCTAAAATAAAGTGGTGGCTTCCTTCCTCTCACTCTTTCCCTTTTTCTCTTCTCTTCCTCTGTCCACATAGGGAATCATTCATACCTTTACCTTCAGGTGTTCTGGCCAAAGGAATATAAATTTTGATTGCTCAAACCTCGAAAGATATCCTGGGATTTAAGGGCTAGATTTCTTTCTTTCTTTCTTTCTTTCTTTCTTTCTTTCTTTCTTTCTTT